>NC_064853.1:2500-370000 GCF_024139225.1 Suncus etruscus
TTTTTGTACCTTTCGTCTTTCCACATAAGCACTTCCTAAATCCCTTGGCCTGTGCGACTACGTCTTCTGTAATATCTGATACATCCCAGATCTCCCAAAAGGACCAAAACGTGCCTCTTCGTTAGTCTTTCATATAGAGCATGTAGGAGTAGCTATACTGGAATGCTATGGCAGCCACGAGCATCTCGACACAGAGGGCAAAGTTCTGCAGCCCGTTGTCCACTGCCTTTGCTGTTTGCCAGGTGGAGGTTTGGGAAGTCATGTGCGATTTCAACAGCCCTGAAATGATCACTCCTTGCCAGTGCGTCAGGAATAACACCAGCTTTATGCAAACAAACTTCCCCATGGGCCAGATGGGCTTCGACTCCTCCTTGAGGGTTTTGTGGAGCACCACGAGGGAACAGATAGCGAAAACCTCTGACACACCATTGAGGATGGTCAAGTACAGCCAAGCACTGGACAAGCTGATCGTTCCATGCTCGTGGACCTGGAAGAACTCGAAGATGGCAGCGATGACGGAGCTGAAGAGTCTGATGGGGATGTGCTGCAGCACTGCCAGCTTGCATCGGCAGAGCACTCTCTCCCCCGCCTGGTGCGGGGGACACCAGCAGAAGGGGAATGGAAGCATTGGCTTCCCTTTGGCCTCCAGGATGGCTTCCAGACTCAGACATTGGGCCTTTAAGAAGTTGGCCAAAAGGCCCATGAAATGATGAAGGCTTCGTAGAACTCGCGGATGGTCTCCAGGTAGGTGGTGTGGTCGGGCCAGAGCAGACAGTCCCAACTGGTCAGGCTGAAGATGGGCACCATCCAGAGGATCCTGATGGGCTTTTGCAGGTCAGGCCTCGACAGGTGCACGACGTGCTGCAGGATGCCCCAGAGGGACGCGGGCAAGGTGAACACCACAAAGATCCCCGAGATGAACCATGCCTTGGTGTGGACGCTTATGTTGTGGCTCTGCAGCTGCCACATGACTACTGGTACGACCAGGACCAGGGCCAGAAAGTAGAGGGTCAGTGCGAATGGCCGAAGCCAACGCTTCCAATTCAAAGAATTGGATCGCAGGAGCTCGACATAATGCTGCCTCACTCCGAGAGCACACGCATGCGATCCCTGAGGAAATCCTCCCACAACGCCCCAATGATGGGCCCAAACATTCCACTCACAAAGGCCGATGTGACCTCGGGGGGACCCTGGTGGGCAGCATCCCTGAGCGCCCTAAAGCCCGGGGGCCAGGGAGGAGGGTAGTGGCCCGTGCTCAGATGGTCGCCACCCTGTAGCTCTTGCACACTCATAGGTGGGCAGGGTGCTCCTGGGCTGGTTGCACCGAGGGCCGGGCTGAGGCCCCAGAGGGCCCCCCTCTCACCATCCCCTCTGGCATGGATCTCCCTAGGCTTGGGCTGTTTGCAGGCAGGCCGGAGTCTTCGGTGGGGCTCCAAGGAGAACCTGGCTTGCACTACCGGAGCCCGTTTCCTCAGGGGCCCTCCGAGTGTCCTGGCTGCCTAATTTCCGGCTGCATCCATCCGGCAGGCCCCCCTCACGGTTCGTGGAATCGCTAGATGCGAGGGCCCTGCCTCCTCCAGCACCTGTAGTTTCTGTCAGGGGTGACTTTATGACCGATGTCTAGAATCACTGGTAAATAGTATACATTGTGTAAGTCAACTAGATGAAAAATATTCTCCAAAGAGCTGGAATACTCCTGTGAAAACGATGTTTTATACAATACAATTTAGTCATGAGGAGGGGCAGAAAATTATGGGGGAAATCAGGAAAGGGGCCAGAGCAGAGTGCAGTGGGTAGGGTGCTTTCCTTGCACAAGGCTGACCCGGGTTCAGTCCCCAGAACTCTAGAAGGTACCCGGAACCCACCAGGGGTGATTCCTCTGTGCAACACCAGGGGTAACCCCTGAGCACCCCCAAGAAACCAGGAAAAACAAAATAAAGGTATTCTTTTCCAACTACATTTGACACATATCAATGTTCCAGATAGTATGAAAGAACAAAAATCACCAATATATAATATAGAAAATGTGTGGCAAAAACAACTTCAGTGCAGGCAAGAGTTACACTGAAGGCCAACGATGTTATTCTCTGCCTGCAGCACCAACTACTCCATTCACCTAAGAATATCTTTTGAAGCAGCAGACTTTTTTATTGATGGAAAGTTCTTGATGAGAGAAAATTCAATTCTCAAAATCCAATTATGAAATTTTGTAAAGGGTCAAGTAAGGCAACCCTGCTCCTCAAAAACCCACATTCATCTAACCTTCCCACTATTTGATCTTATGAAAATTAGGACACAATTTTGACACCTTTACTAGAATCTATAAGGTTTTTAAAACTAACCCTTTGCAGATCATGAAGTCAATGTACATCTATCTGGTAGTTTATCAGATCTATTAAAGAAGTGTCCTGTTGGCGTATGCCTTGAAGTAGCATCTGAAATACTCGTGTATTATAAAACGGTAGGGCGCCAGAATGATCATAGACTTCAGGCACTTGTCTTGCATAGGGCCAACCCAAGGTTGGCAGATCCCATATCAGACTAAGCACCACCTGGAATGACCCTGGAGTACAGAGTCAGGAGTAAGCCCTGGGAGTGGCCCCAAAACCAGAAATGTAATCAATATTTGTTTTCTTGACTGGTAGAAACAGTAGCAAAGCTAAATGCTGAACATAGTTCAAAGAACTGACCTGCTTGCAGCTCACCATCCAAGTGAGATTTGCCTCTGGCTGATATATTGGGTCTATTCCAGAATGGAAGCAGAACTCCACCCTACAGGGTGAGTCTCAGCAGCCTCCACATTGGATCTGTGCCATACAAAGGGACAACACCACAACTTCTACTCAATAGATTACAAACTGCTCACAATTATACTTCTGGTCATTTGGTGAAAACAGAGAAGAAAGAGTGCAACCTTCAGCCTAATCCCTCAGGATCTTCCAAAAAGTTTAACAACAAAGTATCACAAATACGAGAAATCTATTCTGAAAATGATAAATGTGGAGGTAAATCTACTAGACATATTTTTTTGTTTTGTTTTTGGGTCACACCCGGCAGTGCTCAGGGGTCACTCCTGGCTCTATGCTCAGAAATCGCCCCTGGCAGGCACGGGGGACCATATGGGATGCCGGGATTCGAGCCACCATCCTTCTGCATGAAAGGTAAACGCCTTACCTCCATGCTATCTCTCCAGCCCCAACTAGACATATATTTTAATTGATTGCACTAAAGAAAATATACAGGGGCCAGAGAGATAGCATGCAGGTAGGGCATTTGCCTTGCATGCAGAAGGACAATGGCTCCCTGAGCCTGCTAGGCGCAATTTTTGAGCCTAGAGCCAGGAGTGACCCCTGAGTGCTGCCGGATGTGACCCAAAATAAAAAAAAAGCCCTAGAGATATACTTTATTTGCTTTTCTTACACCCCAAAGTAAAAATTACTATATTACACCTAGAGAAAATTGAATCTGTCACCAGTGTTTTAAGATTTACTATCTATAAAGTAGTGAAAAATTATTGCATGCTAGACTAATTAAAAATATGACAAACCCTGAAGCCAGAGCATAGTACAGTTGTTGCCTTGTACATAGCCAACCTGAGTTCAATGCTGGGCATTCAATAAGGTCCTTTAAACCTCCAAGGAATACTTTTGAGTGCAGAACAAGAAATAACCCCCTGGGCCCGGAGAGATAGCACAGCGGCGTTTGCCTTGCAAGCAGCCCATCCAGGACCAAAGGTGGTTGGTTCGAATCCCGGTGTCCCATATGGTCCCCCGTGCCTGCCAGGAGCTATTTCTGAGCAGACAGCCAGGAGTAACCCCTGAGCACCGCCGGGTGTGACCCAAAAACAAAAAACAAAAACAAAAAAAACAAAAAAAAAAGAGAAATAACCCCTAAGTACCACTGAGTGTGGCAAAAAAAAAAAAAAAGACAAACTAGTTGGAACCATGAAACGATAAATATATTAACCCATTTTAAATTTTAAAAGGGGAGGAATAAAACACACTAAATAAAGAAAAAACAGAAAACAATTAGCAAATTTTAGTACTTTGATATTGATAACTTAATATTGAAATAGTTCACACAAAGGTCAGAGATTGCCATACTGTTTATTTCTAAAGTAATATTAAAATATATTTTGCCTAAAGAAACCAACTTTAGGGTCGGAGAGAAAACACAGCGGTAGGGTGTTTGCCTTGCATGCAGCTTACCAAGGATGGACTTGGTTTTGATTCCCAGATACCATCTGGTTGCCCGAGACTGCCAGGAACAAAATTTCTGAGTGCAGAGCCAGGAGTAAGCCTTGAGCACCACTGGGTGTGACCCAAAAACTAAGAAAAAAAGTGAAGAAAGAAAGAGAAGAAAGGAAGAAAGAAAGAAAAAGAAAGAAAGAAAGGAAGAAGAAAGAAATAAAAGAAAGAAAGAGAAAAGAAAAAAACTTTATCTAGAAAGAGATGAAAATGCAAAGAACGGGGCTGGAGAGATAGCATGGAGGTAAGGCGTTTGCCTTTCATGCAAGAGGTCATCGGTTCGAATCCCAGCGTCCCATATGGTCCCCCGTGCCTGCCAGGAGCAATTTCTGAGCATGGAGCCAGGAGTAACCCCTGAGCACTGCCGGGTATGACCCAAAAACCACAAAAAAAAAAAAAAAAAAAAAAAAAGAAAATGCAAAGAACAAAAATAGGACTGAAAAAGATATAGCCAGCAACCACTAATGAAAGAAAGCGAGTTTTGGATTTTTGTTTTGCTTTGTTTGATTGGTTTTGGTTTGGTTTCTGGTTCCTGCTCAGTGATGCTCAGGAGTTACTCCTAGCTCTGTGCTTAGGAATCACTCCTGGCAGTGCCTATGGGACCATATGGGATGGTGGGAATCAATCCTGGGTTAGTTACATGCAAGATAAGTGTCTTGCCCACTGCACTATCACTCTGATCCCTGGATTGGCTAATTCTGAATAAGAATAATCAACAAGAATAGAGAAAAACTTTATATAGTCACAAATGGCATAAAAGGGCTTACATTTTATATATGCATCTATATATATTGAGTATATATTAAGTGAGTATATAAATAGACATTTATATATGCATCAATATATAATCACTAATATATGAGTAAAGTTTGAGTAAAGAGAAAAGCACAGTGACAGAGATAGCAGAAATGGCACTTCAACAATCCTTTTTAGTAATCACTAGAAATGGTCAACTAATCTCATGACCTCAGCCAGTGTTCGCCAGCCATTCCCTGACCTCAGCCCCCTCCAGCTTTGTTCCTTCCTCTGGACCCAAATCCTATCATTTATACTCACAGTCCTGTGCCAAGGCCACTCAATGTCACCTGTACAATTTCACCTGTAGTTCCCTTGGAAGACCTGGAGACCCGCTAGGAGCAATTTGACCTGGTTGAGAAAACCTGGCCTCCACAATTCTATCACCCAATCTACTTGATCTAATTAGTATTTTTTAAATAATTTTTATTGTGACCAAATGTAAATAACAAATCTTTCACAGTAATATTTAAGGTACATAGTGACAATGAATCAGGGCTATTCCCACCACCAGGGGTGTACTCCCTCCACCCCATTTCCCAGCATGCATTCCATCTATCCCTCCTTTGCCCCTCCACTGAGTGCTAGTGTAACTGTTCCCCCTCTGTGTATAGCTTGTTGTAAATACGGTATCGATTCTGTTGTTGTTGACTTTAGGTTTGATGTTTAAGTCTGATCATTTTTTATTTCCACTCAATGTTCATATGGCCTATTTGGTCCTGGTACCATTCATTTTTGTTTTCCTACTCAATTCATGAGGCAGAACAAGTTGTGTGGTTCTGCTGGAAGAAGATCCAAAAAAAAAAAAAAAAAAAAGAAGAATAAGAATAAAAACATAACAAAAAAAACCCCAACAAATAACAGTTAAAAAAATCAGTAACTACCAAAAAAAGAAAAAGCACCCAGCAACAACAACAACAACAAAATCACCAAATGATAATTAAACAGTTCAAAAGAAAGGGAAAAAAGAAGGAAAAAGAGAAAAAAAGAACAAAGGAAGAAGTGCTGGAGTGGCAAGGTTATGTGCTTCCTTTTTTTTTTTGCATAGGCACAGTAAGTATTGGGGAAATAAGAAAGGGAATTTTCTTGGCCTAAGAGATTCAGGGTTTCTCTGTCCTTGAACCATACTGCCTTGGGAACAACTACCATACATACTCATTACCACACCCCAAGGTCTTTTTATGATGCCAGGAAACATTCCTGTGCACTCTGATCTAGTTTAACTCACCCAGACTTTCTATTTGGTTTAAATTTTACATATGTGCTAAGAGTTAGCTTGAATATTATCTATTTCACATATGTTTTCTGAAATAGCAACAGTCTATCTTATAGAATGAGATATCAAGAACAATTATCAAAAATAAAGCCAGAGGTTTGTAGTTTTTAAATGACTCTGTGTGTGAAGCAAGAAAATTTTTATTGAAACTTATTAAAACGATGTGAGGCAGGGCTGGAGTGATAGTACAGTGGGTAGGGCATTTGCCTTCACCTGGCTACCCCGGTTTGATTCCTTGTACCCCCTTGGTCCCTTAGCACTGTCAGAACTAATTCCTGAGTGCAGAGCCAGAAAAACACCGAGTACTGCCAGGTGTGGTCCCAAACCAACCAACCAACCAATGAAAGTATGTGAGGGCATAGAAAGGGAGAAATATGTGTTCAAGAGAGAACACAGGCTTCTTCAGAGTGGAACTAAGCAAGCAAAGAACATAGACATATGTGTGTGTGTGTGTGTGTGTGTGAAGGAGAGAGAGAGAAAGAGAGAGAGAGAGAAATTCAAGGGAGAATATGGGCTTGAAGAGCAAGCATAAATGAATTATTTTATTGGTTAGATGCCACGAAGTAGGTGGCAGTGCCTTAACTATGTGCGTGTTGCAGGACAAAGCCTCTTTGATCCTTGAGTACTTCTGAGCTCAGAGCCAGAGCCACCACTGCCAGGGGTGGCTCCAAAAAAAAAAAAAAAAAAAAAAACAAACCTACCAAAAATGAAAAATAATCAGGGGAATAGAGGTTAGACTCCTGCCTCTATTATTGATGATCCTCCTGATGGTGTTCCATATGTGGAACCATATGTGATCATGCTAGGGATGGAACTGGGGTCATCTCTGCATGTAAGGCAAGCATTACAAATAGGCTGTATTAGCCTATTTCCATAGAAACACATCCCTCCAAGCTCCCTGGCCATACCAGGTAGCCGAGCAGGAAAGGAAAAGGGAGCAGTAGGAAGGTACCCCTAGGCAATAGCCAATCATTTTAAGGATCATCAGAAAGCTGGAACCTCCCTGTCTCCTTTCCCTCTAGAATCTTCCTCATGACTTTGGGCAGGACTCATCTCCTGAAGGAGATAGTCCTGGCTGGCCAGACTGGGGGCCTTGTTGGCAGATGGATTAAAGTATGAAACTTAAAAGAATTAAAAACTAAAAAATGAACCGCTGTGCTATTTATCTAGCCACCTAAATACCTTAGAAATATTGTTTGCTCTGTCTTTGGGCACTTGAACTAAACAGCTGGCACAGTTGCCTATGAATTACCAGGTATTCAAAGCACCAATTGAGGGTTTCCTCCCTTCATATCTTGCTACTCTGGTTTGATTCTGTGTAGATTTTATATCCTTACTTTTTTTTTTTATTATATCCTTACTTAATGCTTTTTCCAGGTAAAGAGCTCTCCAATGGAAGCAAGCAAGAGGTGGAAATCAGAGGCCGCACAGTTTGCTGTGTTGACTTGATCCATGATTGTCTTTTGGAACTCAGTGATAAAAATAAATAAAATAAAATAAAATAAAGATAAAAAACTCAGGCAAAAAATTTAGCATAGAAATCAATTCTGTTTTTTTTTATTATTACTTATGAGACTATGCCCACCCACACAGGGAAGACATGAAAGCAATTCCATTTTGTCACACACGTTGTATTTATTATTGACCCAAAGTGTCAACCATTCCAGCAAAGACCCTCCCACATGTCACATACTCATTTCTGTAGTATTATTTCATCGTTCATCTATTTTTTTTCTAAATTTAAAAAATGTCTCAGAGAAATTATGAGTTATTAATGATTGGGTTTCAGGCATATATTTGAAGCAGGCAGGCAAGACCTTCACAATAACGAATTCTTAGGATGTAATAATAGTTCTTGAGATAAAATAAAACCAAGAGATGGGATTTGAAAGGGTCACTCCTTTGAAGATAAGACCTTTACCTGGAGTGCTGCACTGCAGGCCCAGACAAAACTGAACTCCCGACAGAAAGATGCAGGAACAAAGATCAGGAAAGGAACCTCAAAGAAGACTATCAACCACCCCCTGACAACCACCCTACAACAGGACTTTCACCTGGGTAGAAAGCTCCAGAAAGGGTTTAGGTTGGGAAAAAACCTATAAAGATTGCATGTGTGTTTTCAGCTCATGCACACGGTGTCTGTATGCACATGTTGCTTGCATATCTCTCCTGTTGAGAGAGATGTGTGCTTTTCTGCTTTAATTCTGATACATGTAATGAGATGCTCTCTCTCTCTCTTCCTCCCTTCCTTTAATCTGGGACTAACTTTGTTTTCCTGAAAAAGCAAGGTTCCCAACCTCGAGCTCTCCAGCCTCATCTCCAGGTTGCAGAGGTGAATTGGGGCAGATACTCTTCTAGAGATGCCTCCTCTCTCTTCCACAACCTCACCTAAGTTACCAGGAGAACCCCCACCCTCAACTCTACCCCTCCCACACCAACACCAGGTAAAAGAAACAAAAACATGTCCTCATGCTCTGAGATTTTGTGATGGATGATGTCAATGTAAAACAGGCTCATAGTGTCTTTTGGCTTTTGCATTGGGGCCACACCCAGAGGTGTTCAGGGATGACTCCTCACTTTGCGCTTGGTAGCTCTCCTGACAGAGATCGAGTGTCTTCCTGCTTGACTCACTCTCCCGCCACACAGACTCCGAGTAGAAGGGTCCAGGGCAGGGCCATAGTCTCCTTCAAGCTTCAGAGGAGGAGTCTGAGGAAAAGGCAACCTGGCCAAGTATGGGGAGGAAGAGGAGAAAAATCTTGGAAGACCAAATAGGTTTCCTGAGAGATGAGAAATGCAGATGTTCTCAGAAAACCAAGGAGAGGGGAAAGTGTGTGTGATCATGTCTCTTCCTGAAGATGTGAGGATTCTTCCAGGCTCCTTCAGGTTCTCTCCTGGTACACATTCATCTCTTCACCAAACTCAAATCATAAAGTTGTGGGGAGAAGCCATGCCCAAAGCCCTTCCATGGCAGATCTACTCCAGAGGGAGGCTACAATACCATTGAATCATTGTCTTTAAAATGTAAACACGTTTTAATTTTGAACTATAATCAATACCTAAGTAAGCCCTCAATCGTGGTCTCAGTTGCTCATTTAGTAGGAAAACTAAAATATTTTTGCATGTTTATCTCCATGTTTAAATGGTTAAATATGTTGTGCTGTAGAGTCAGAGAAATATGTTGAACAGGAGAATAGCTTAGAGCAGTTCAATGTCCATTTGATTCAGGGGTCCTCAAACTTTTTAAACAGGGGGCCAGTTCACTGTCCCTCAGACCACTGGAGGGTCTGACTATAGTAAAAATAAAACTTATGAACGAATTCTTATGCACACTGCATATATCTTATTTTGCAATGAAGAAACAAAACAGATACAAATACAATATGTGGCCCGCGGGCCATAGTTTGAGGACCACTGGATTATATACACAGAGAAGTGTACATAATAGTTTTTCCTGCATGTGGACATTGTGGACCGCAGTTATGATGATCAAAGTAATCTTTCCATTCCTGATACAGGGCAAACATGTCACCTTCTTGGTAGATGACACACCAACTTTAGTTTTTTATTGGAACGTCCTGACTTGCCACTGACTTGTCAGTGTTAGATGTGGATCTGAGGTTCATCCCACAAAGAGCCTAGACAAACAGCACTGCAATAATGCACAGGAATTTATTGCCAGCATGTTGGGATCAACCCTATTTAGGCAATGACCCCATACTGAGCTCTCAGGTTCCTTTGATTGGGTTACAAAGATTTCAAACCATCACAGTTAACCTTTAAGTGGGTTGGCTGTTGTCTAGAGTGTCTACTTTTAGAACTATATATCTAGAGCAGAATATTATGGTTTATAGAGTTTTGGGGGTCTGTGTCAGCTACAGTAGTAGAGGAGGTTCTCAGGTGCCTGCTGGGTGCCCATGACCTTGGCATGCAGTTGAAGTTTATCTCTGCAGGTCCCTGGATGCTGTTAGTTTACCTAACTGTTTTGGTACGTGCTCTTGAAGTTCCTGGAACTGGCTCTTCTGGCCTTACCCCTTCTGCCACATCTGAAGCCTGTCATGGCAGTCTTTATGTGAAAAGCAAAGCCAGGCGTATAGAAGCAAAACAGCAGTTAGTTCCAAACTTGCATTCTCTTCTAGCGTTTTACATTCCCTCTTCTTCTTGTACCTGTGTGTTCAATCTTAAGCACTCATACTATTCTTCCACTTAGAGACTGATACTGCTTCCTTAAGACCAGCAGTTGGACCATATTGATTCTATCCCTAACAGAATGCATTTGCCTATTCAATATGCAAAGGCCAAGAGATAAAATCAGGGTAAGTATGAGTAGGGGTCCCATGAGCATGAGAGGAGGGGAGTCATCCAAGGGGCGGCTCTGAACCAGGACTCAAACCAGGACTCCTGTTGCTGGCCCCTCTCTCCTAGGCTCTCTTGGATTCCATGCTTAGTGGTGGGGCTTACACTGGCACATTCAGGCAGTATTAAACTGCTGGCTCCTTCTCCTCATTTGTTTTAATTGATGCATCTCTACTAGGGAGTAAGTCTTGGCACATTCCAAAGCCCTACGAATCCTACTTTGGACAAGAGGGTTCTCTTAACATCACTCCCCAAACTTCCTGAGACAGCGCTAGCCTTAGATAGCCTCAGGGTCTGGCTTCCTCTAATTTGATCTTGGGGCTTGCATGCTGCCAGGTTGCTTTCCTGATGCATTCCCATACCCTACAAAGAAAGGCTCACTTCTCATATTTTCAGGGGACTCCCTTCTGAACAAGAATAAAATGAGTATGCTCTCAGGCCACGTCCCTCTCCTGGGACCCATACCCATGGGTCGGCACCCACTTCTTTTCATAAAACTTACATCTCTGTAGCAGGAGGTCTTGTGGAGCCTAATCAGAAACCCCAAATCACATAAGTCAAGGTTTAGAGGAGGGAATCTCTGGGGGGACAGTTTTATTCTCATACTCCTCCATCCCCAGTCTGGACAAAAGTCTAAACAGTCCACAAGTCAACTGGGCGTTCATTCTTGCCAGTCTCTTGAATCTAATCCCTCCATTTATGACCCTGAACACAAGCGAGATGGGTCTTAACCAGAAGGCACTCTGCAAAATAATCAAACACACACTTAGAGGAAGAAAAGAATTTAAAAATTTCCCATGTTATCCTAACTCCAGTCTGCAGACCACCCTCAAGCAGCTGCTAAATGAAGCTCCAGAAACAAACAAACAAACAAAAAACCTCCTCTTCCATCCTCGTCGTTTATCTATGGAAAAATGTTAGACTAGAACAGGGGTGGCGAACAAGTTTGACACAAAAAGCCAAAATTTTAAACTGTGAGAGTCAGAGAGTCACACCACGCAGTGACCTGACAAAACAGACAAACACTCACACAAAAGCATATAATTTTAACAACAATATATTAAACACATATTGCATTTTGCCATTTTGAGTGAGGGTAAAAATCCTGCAGTGAGGGTGAGGGTGTGCTGTGCCCTCCACATTAAGAACTAATGGCAAGATGTGACACAACATGTGACACATGGGTCCCCCCATTCGCTGGCCCGTGCAGTTGTTTCCGAAGGATGGGAGACGGGAGTAAGCAGCCTGGGGGCAGGACTACATGTTCAGAGATCTCTCCTCAGAGGTCCCTCCTCAGAAGTAGCAGAACAAAATCCAAACTTGGCAAAGAGCCACAGTATAAAAATGATAAGAGGCAAAGAGCCACATTCATTTTGTCCAGGAGCTGCATGTGGCTCGAGAGCCATTTGTTCGCCACCCCTGGACTAGAAGGTGGGACCACCCGATTTCACTACTAATGGAAGGTTCTGCATTCATAGAATAACATCCAATGAGAAACCATGTGGGTGTTGATTGACATAGATACAGACAAATCCCATAATACAACACATGCCCCGTAGTCACCGCTGGGGTAGTCACCGCTGGGGTAGTCACCACTGCGGTAGTCACCGCAGGAGCAGGACTCTGCATTCTGCCATGGTTCTGGGAACTGAGTCAGCTGAATCTGCGGGGATCTTGTTCATTCCACTGACTTTTCACTGCAAGCTCAAGGCAGTTCCAGCCAAAAGAAGAATCCCGTGTCTTTTTTTTTTTTCTTCCTGCAACTAAATAACATATAGAATGGAGAGGAGAATGACATTGTTGTCTTCCCTGCACTGGGTCCAACAGAAATGCCTCCTATACCTGGGGCTAATTCTTTTACCCTTCACTTAACCATGGAAGCCACAATCTTCCCCAACCTCTGGAATAGGTAGGCATAGTGTAATTTCCAAGTGATGTCAATGGCTTTAGATAATTGAGGTCCCATAGACCTTCTTGCCCTGATTTCCCTGGCAGCATTTCTGCTGATCTTCCTTCATGTTTTCCCTAGAGATTTCACTACCTTCGAAGGGTGACATCATGATACAGGAGTGTGGGTGAAGGTCTGTCTTTTGTGACTTCATGGTGGCAAAGGACTGCAGACCCTACCTGTAAGAAGGGGTGAAATAATGTATTACCTTAGCTCTTAATGAGACAATTTACTGGTTGGGTTCTGCAGTTCTGAACCAATCCAGCCTTGGAGCAGTAAACAGTCCTCTCTATTCTTGGGAGGACAGAATTCCCTCTGGAATGATAACATGTAACCCCATCCTCCCATTCTTCCTGTGTAACTTGATTTTACCTGCAAGACCCCTCCCAAGAATGGGAGGGTAACTTTACCTGCAAGACCCTCCCATTCCTGGGGTCTTGGGAAGGTAATAAAAGGTTTGACCTCAGGGGCAGAAAGGACTGAGATTTGCATTTACCTGATGGAGAGGTAGCAGGAGGCTAAAGATGGCTAATAAAGGCTATGCACAGGGCAAGGTAAAAAAAGCATGTGTAAATGGTTATAATATAGAAGCCACACATGTTGGTTAGGGCATGAATAAAGCTGATATTTCCTGAAGCCTGTTGTGAGTGAATTGCCTTCTTGCCGCCACCTGAATTTGCAGACCTGCCGGTTAATGGGGGATGGAGCCACGTGGCCGGGGCTAAAGGACAAAGACTTCCATCTCCGTCTAGCCTATCCAAAGGACCCCTTTATTATTTAAAGCAACAATAACAGAGCAGTTAGACAACAGAAACTAGAGCATCATAACATTCTACCTGTTCCCTGAGCATTTAAGCATCTGAGTGAGGTCAGGCTTCTTTAGGAAAAGCTCTGTAGGGCTAGAGAGATAGCATGGAGGTAGGACGTTTGCCTTGCATGCAGAAAGATGGGGGTTCTAATCCCGGCATCCCATATGGTCCCCCGAGCCTGCTAGGAGTGATTTCTGAGCGTAGAGCCAGGAGTAACCCCTGAGCGCTTCTGGGTGTGACCCCCCACAAAAAAAAAAAAAGGAAAGGGAAAAGCTCTCTAATGCTACAGGTGTTGCAAGGAGAGGAGGCCCAGAAATTCCACTAGGTTCTACAACAGTACAAAAAAGCATGGCTCTGAGTTATTTCTCCTATAGTCCTGTTTAGCCTAAGATCTCCCTAATAAAGTCCTAGCCAGACTAGGAATAACATGCACAGTTTTCTACTTATTATGACCAGTCTATTTAATATGGGTTATCCGAGATGAGTGACTTTAAGTGGCTTTAAAGTAGCCCACTGGACTACATTTAATTCAATCAGCTACAGGAAAAAATAGGTTTTCTTTCCACATTCACATTTAACCTTGCCAGACGGCTAAATTAACATGGCTTGTTCTTTGCATAAACACAGTAAGACTGGATAAATCTCTAATTGGGGCACCCTAATCCTTTCAGAAAATTTCTGGGGATTGGTCAAGGATAGAGCAGGCGATTTATCAATAAAGGCATTACACTTAACTGTCACGTCAGGGGTCCCCGGGCTTGGCTGATGTAAAGATGAAGTCAGATTAACGTAAGGATAGCTTTGGGTATCTCACTCTCTGTAGGAGTGTAATGGAAGGAGTCTGTCCCCCCTCTCTCCAGTATTGGGAGAGATTCAATGCTCAGAGGCACAACCATGCTGCGGCCGGCTGGCACAGCTCTCAGCCTATCTCCGATATCTTGGGTCAGTCAGCCTCTAGAGTCTCCCTGGTAACAGAGAACTTGTACAGTATCGATGACTGGACCTACTCCTGTCATGTAACCTCAATCCTTTTCACTCTGTTCCGTAAAAGAGAGTTCTACTAGTAAGTTGGAATAGAATATTTCAAATATTTAAAATTTTGATGTTTTCTAATTTATATCCCAACCCTTTCATCAAACACCACAGTGACACAGTTGTTCTTGACTGAGATATATACATTTTAGAAAATATAAACCTTAACATACAAGTCCCACTGGCTGAAAACGGTGGAGTCAGTATTTGTCAACTTTGAAAAAGGCAGAGCTGAATATATATTTCATATGTATATATAATTAATTAAATAAAAACATATGTGATAAAATTCACATAACCATATGATACATCAGCTATCTGGGATACTGAAGGACAAAGGTATGGTGTGGGGCAGTTGGAGAAAGACAGAGTCATTCTCAAGGTAAAGACTCCTGTGAGTTACAAGATGAAAATTAGGGAGATCTGCAACTTTGACAGACATCTGAAGTGGGCATACTGCAAGCAGGCATTGTCCATCAACTGGAGATTCAAAAGTTCTAGTGGAATTCACAGAAAAGAAACCTGAGGAAGGGGTATTGAGAAGTCAGGGAGGTGGAGGAGTGAGGGAGGTGCATTGACAAAACTCCTCCTCCCCTGCAACCACTCCTACTGGCAGGGGTCTTTTGTGACAAGGTGACCTGATAGTGATGAGGCTCTGAGGTTTAGTACCCACCCGGAGGCCCAGTGCTCATTTGCCTCTGGGCAACTGTGCTATTCAGATGGAGGATTTTTTCTTTACTTCGAATGTCCTATTTTTTGGAGCAAGCCCTTGCTGGAGCTGGACCTGGATGCTCCAACACAGCCTCGCCCTGCAGCCAGGCTCCAGAGCCAGAGTCAGCTTCAGAGGGACACGGAAGTCCGTGTCTTCATCATACTTCCTCCGTTGCCATGAGGCGGCAGCTTCACACCTGTCCCTACAACCCTGAGAAAGGCAGAGCCTAAGGACCCACAACATCTTCTGGGTATCTCCCCAGAAAATAAGAAACTTCTCAAGGAGATCGGACACCGTGTGGGTCAGATGCTCAGGGATGCCTTGATGGACTCTAGAGACACTTTGGACACCAAACCTGAGACACCAAGAAGAGTATTTCGCAAGGAACCTGAGAATAAATGTCCTGACTACAAGCCTGGTGCCCCAAAACACCCTGAGCAGAGGCACAGAAGGAACAGAGGGACTTTCACTGAAGTAGAAGCACTGAACTCTGCAACTGAGGCCGCTCTTGCAGAAAAAAAAAAAATCACCCTTCTGCAACTACAGTTTGCACCCAACCTCAAGGAGGTGCAGAAAAAGAGACACACTTCTCACAAAGGCTCCTCCTTGAACTAGGGGATTCCTTAGGACTCAGGGCTGCTCCATGACCCAATAAGTCTCATGTGGTCATGAGACACTGGCCTCTGTCCATGCCTTTCTGGGGGAAGGGTGAGCGTTCTCTCTGCTGAGGGTCTGCCTTGGCTCTGAAAGCTTGAGGTCAAGGAGAGAGGTTCTAACCACTTACCTGATCATAACTGGATACTTGCCCCTTAGTTCATGCTGCCCCTTGGAAAGCAGAAAGACAGCAGGCATTGCAACTCTACCCAAGCCTAAGAGCACCTGCAGTCCCCCACCTGCGCCCCAGAGCATCCCCACACTCCTGAGTTCCCCACTGCAACCTTGCATGCCTGCCCACACCCCTGCACCCCTGACACTCATGTCCCCCCAGGCTGTTACCTGTTCCAGTTCCAGGGATCCTGCCGTACATGCACCCCCTCCTGGCAGCAGCTCCCCCTTCTGGGCCCAGACAACCAGGCCATCACCTCAGTTTCCTGTAGGGTTGCAGTAAGGGACCCAGGAGTGAGGGAATGCTCAGGGGTGCAGACTCACCCTTAAGTGATGAAGGGGGAAGGGCTCAGAGACTCTCGCAAGGATAGCTGTAGGCAGGCCAAGGGAGGGGGGTGAGTGGAGCCGAATACAAGGTCTAAGGTGCCCCAGACTTCTACCTGCAGAAGCACAGAGGCAGCAGGCGGCTGGACAGACAGGAGGGCAGGCAGATAGACAGGCAAGATGACAGGCAGGAGGGAAGACACACAGACAGGGCATACTGGTGGATAGATCCACAGATGGACAGGTAGGCTGACAGGATGGCAAATAGGTGGACAGACCCCTGGGCAGACAGCTGGGCCAAGCACTTTGGACCTTCACCTGAGCCCTGGGCAGTCCCGTGGGACATGGTGGGCAGCCAAGGGAAGGGCGAGCAAGTCACATACAGATGCCCCACAAGCTCACACACCCACAGAGCGAGTGTCCAGACTCCCAAATTCCGTCCCATCAGTTGGTCTATCCTAGCTCATGGGGTGCCCATCATGGTGAAGCTTAGGGCTACCAAGCCCACTGTGTCCTCTGCCATCTGGGGGTCTGTGTCTTCTGTGCGAATTCGGGCACTGGATGGTGCCGTGCTGTCACCCCTTGGTATTCGTGTCCCCAGGCTGTGACAAAACTGGCCTGAGGGTAATTAAGTCCCCACATTTGGGGGTACTCCCCAAGGTGAAGACCCGAGCCTCCCCCACATCCAAGAAGCACAGGGAAGATGTGGGGTCTGGAGGGAAACCGGGGCCCATGGTGGTGTTCCCTGTATCCCCAGACTGACCTGGTGACTATCCAGAACATTGTGCGTCTGTGGAGCAACATCCTGGCCCTGAGGAGGTAGCAGAGCTGCATGCCCCAGCCCTGACCCACAAACCCTAGTCCCGACCACACACCCCTGCCCCACTGCCCAGCTGTCTCCTGCCCCCCAAGCTGGCACATGGAGCTGGCACTCGAGCAGAGGCAGTGTACTGGCATGGGGCAGGCAGTGGTCCCAGTGCTCTGGAGCCCTGCAGCTGGTAATGAAACTGCTGATGTTGTTGGCGGGAAATGTACGTTGGCGAAGGTTGTTATATATCGTTTATTAACTCAGTCATGAACAACTTTATCTGTGGAGAAAAAAAAAACTATACTGGGCCTGGAGAGATAGCACAGCGGTGTTTGCCTTGCAAGCAGCTGATCCAGGACCTAAGGTGGTTGGTTCGAATCCCCGTGTCCCATATGGTCCCCCGTGCCTGCCAGGAGCTATTTCTGAGCAGACAGCCAGGAGTAACCCCTGAGCACCGCTGGGTGTGGCCCAAAAACCAAAAAAAAAAACCAACAAAAACAAAAAAAACAAAAACAAAAATCTGTACTATGAACAACCTTGTAGCCAAGGTGTTTAAATAAATGAACAAATCTTTTTACAAAAACATACTCCAGGCAGGAAAACTAGGACTCGGGGAGGGTATTTGCCTTGCACACTGCTGACCCAAGTTTGATCCCCATAGGGTCCCTCAAGCCTGTCAGGAGTAATTCCTGAGCAGAGCTAGGAGTAACCTCTGAGCACCAGACTATAGGAGTAACCCTTGAGTGGCCCCAAAACTGGAAAGATCAATAGATTAGATAAAAATGAGGCATATGTATTAAAATTTTTTAAAGCATATTCCTTCCCTGACTCTTAATTAACTTATGGGTTTTATTTGGGAAGTCAAATATTTTTGTGTTAAGCTCTCATCTCCCCTTTGGTTCCCTCTCACTGGATGCTATAAAGTTACACTTTAAAGTTTTGTGTTTAAAAAAAAAAACACACACACTGCGTCTTTTAGCAGTCAATTAATGGACTGTTTGTCTCTGGCCAGGACAGGTAGGGTGAGTCACATCAACCCAGGGAAACGGTTGCTGGAAATTTTTCATAGACTTTACTTTATCACAGCTGCTTCCATCTCTGTTCCTCTTTGAAACATCACTTGTTCAGGACGGTCTATTCCCAAGTAGGGGAGCTTGACCAGCCTGCGAGTTGGAGTATACAGGGGTGCATTGGGGACACTTTTCTGTTTGTTCCTTAAAAACAAAAATTTTGGGGAAGAGGGTCTGAGTGATTTTTTTTTTACTTTGGATTCCTCTGGTTTCTCAATAATGACCAGGCTTCTGTTCCCTGTTCCAGGTTCTTGTTCTAATCCTTTCCTTTGGGGACTAGATTTAACCTAGAGCACAGGCCTGCTCTGCCCTAACCCTAACCTAACCCTATCCCCCTCAAGCTTACCCTGACCCTCACCCAAACCCAACCCTCATCCTAACATCCTAACCCAACCAACCCAAACCCAACCCTTCTCTAACCCTAAGGCATACCCCAACCCCAACCCTCTAACCCTACCTCTGACCCCACTCCTAGCCTAACCCTAAACCTTAACCCTAACCCAATCCTGATCCCTGACTGTAGTTCCACTCCTACTCCAACCCTAACCTTACTCCTGACCCTAACCCCTAACCTATCTTTTACCCTCACCATAAGGCACTGATTTTAATATTGGATATCATATTTTTTAATTAATTTCCCCTGCATTTGATGGGGTAGCAAATATTAATATGCGATCTAAAGTATTTTATTTTGTAGAAAAGCAAATAAGAACTTTTCTTCGGCCACCTTTGTAGATACAATATGTAGATTTTGTTGACTATTTGGTATTTGGGATGCTGAAGTCACTTATTAATCACATTTTCTACAACCACTGACCCTGAAATATATGTATGTGTCCTCTGATGTGTGATGATACGGAATCTGTCACTAGCCTCACATAGTCAATGCAAACACTGGGTTTCTCCTGTGTCCCCACTGGTGTGTGAAGAGACTTGACCTCAGACCAAATTCTTGTTCATTGTCTGCAGAGTCCTCCCCTGTATGCATCCTCTGGTCTCTCTATATCCTCTGTACAAACATAAGGTTTCTCCCATGTGTATCCTGTGGTGTTATAAGACTTATATCAAAATAAAGCCTTGCTCACAAACTGCAAATATGGGGCTTCTTGACTGTATGTCATCTGGTGTTATGAAACTTTACTAGAGATGCCTGACTACACAACTGCGGAGGGCTTCTCCTGTCATCTCTAGTGTCTGATGAGATGTAACATCTGAATTAAGCCTTGCCCCCACATTGTCTGTAAACATAGGGCTTCTCCCATGTGTCTTCTCGTGTGTGATGAGATGTGACCTTTGGCCAAAGCCTCGTCCACACTCTTTGCAAACATAGGGTTTCTCTCCTGTGTGTGTCCTCCGATGTTTGATGAGATTTGATCTCACATTGAAGCCACGCCCACAATCCCTGCAAACAAAGGGCTTCTCCCCTGTGTGGATTCTCTTATGTCTGGTGAGACTTGATCTGTCTCTGAAGCCAATGCCACAGTCCCTGCAAACATGGGGCCTCTCCCCTGTGTGTGTCCTCTCATGTATGACAAGAGTTGACCTCATACTGAAACCACGTCCACAGTCCCTGCAAACATGGGGCTTCTCCCCTGTGTGTGTCTTCTGGTGTCTGATGAGACCTGACCTCATACTAAAGCCACGGCCACACTCCCTGCAAACATGGGGCTTCTCCCCTGAGTGTGTCTTCTGGTGTGTGATGAGACTTGACCTGTCTTTGAAGCCATGGCCACACTCCCTGCAAACATGGGGCTTTTCCCCTGTGTGTATTCTTTCGTGTTTGATGAGGCTTGACTTCATACTGAAGCCACGGCCACACTCCTTGCAAACATAGGGCTTCTCCCCTGTGTGTGTCCTCAGGTGTGTGATGAGATTTGACCTCATACTGAAGCCACGTCCACATTCTGTGCAAACATAGGGCTTTTCCCCTGTGTGCATCCTTTGGTGCATGATGAGTCTTGACTTCAAATTGAAGCCACGTCCACACTCCCTGCAAACATGGGGTTTCTCCCCTGTGTGTGTTCTCTGGTGTGTGATGAGATTTGACCTCTCAATGAAGCCATGTCCACACTCCCTGCAAACATGGGGCTTCTCCCCTGTGTGTGTTCTCTGGTGTCTGATGAGACCTGACCTCATACTAAAGCCACGGCCACACTCCCTGCAAACATGGGGCTTCTCCCCTGTGTGTGTCCTCTGGTGTCTGGTGAGACCTGACCTCATACTAAAGCCACGACCACACTCCCTGCAAACATGGGGCTTCTCCCCTGTGTGAGTCATTTGATGTGTGATGAGATTTGATTGATCACTGAAGCCTTGCCCAGGCCCTACATACTTATCTCTTAAAATTATTGGCAAGGCTATCCCTGGAACTACCCCACCTGTGTCCTTTGGATTTTCTTTCAGGCCTGTGCTAATGTCTTCCTCCATTGTCATCAGTTTACTAAAGCTACCTATTTGACTGTTAAATAGTCTAGAAAACGCTGTTGAAATTCTTCTATGCCTCATCCTATTAGCCAAATGTATGGAGCTTTCTGTGTGATTTTGACTTTCAAGTATGTCATTCTTTGGTTTGTCATCATATGGATCAGAATGCTGCCACCATTGGTTCTGATCAGGTGGACAGGAATTCTCTGACTGAGGGTGCTTTCTTGCAGATGTTTGCTGGAGAATACAAGAGGGATGACTTCGTTTCATGTGATGACTGAGGAAGTTCTGACTGGAGAAAGTGAGAGAGCAGTAGGGACAAGGATGAATTTCTGGCTTGAGTTCTGCTGAAAGAGAAAGGTTTTGGTCAGAGTAGCTGTTGATAAGGCTGTCTGAACCATAGCTCTATCTCCTGCTAAAGTCTGTTCTCCTAGCTTTCCTTATTTTATTGATAAAGCAAGATAAAATCTTTATGCTCCTAAACAGTCTGGTGGATTTTTCTGTTTGGTTGAATTTTGTGGTCACACCTAGAGATATCTGGAGCTTACTCTTGCACTGCATTTTGAATAGCCTCTGCGAAATAGTGAGAACAACCAGTGTGGCATGGATGTTGGGAGAAAGGAACTCTCACTGCTGTTGAGAATGCTGTTTAGTCAAGCCTTTCTGAAAAATATTATGGATATGGCTTAAGAAAGTGGAAATTGAGCCACCATATAATCCAGTAGTACCACTCCTAGGGATAGGTCCTAGGAACACAAAAACAATACAAAAATGTCCTCCACACTATGTTCACCACAGCACTATTTACATTAGCCAGAATCAGAAAACAACCAAGGTACCTGACAACAGATAAGTGGCTCCAGAAACTGTGGTATACCTTACACAATGGAACACTATGCAGCCATTAAAAAAAATGAAGTCATAAAACTGGCTTATATATGGATGGACATGGAGATTATTATCATCATATTATGAATCAGAGGACAAGGGATAGCCAAAATAGATAAACTCATCTGTGGGATATAAGAAAAATAAGACGGTATGATAATAATATAAAGAGACAACAGACAGACAATGAGAGAGCTGCGAGGACAATCCCATATGAATCTTGCCACAAAGAGTGGTAAGCACAGTGCAGTAACTGCACTACTGTCATGACATGACAATGATTGTGAAACAGAGTGCCAGTCTTAGACAGAAGTGGGGTATTTTGGGGGATGACATGGAGGACATGGGTAGGAAAGTTGAACTGTGAAGGACAGTGTACAATTATGACTAAAACTCAACTATGAACATCTCTGTAAACATGGTGCTTAAATAAAAATTTATTTAAAAATTTAGTTGAATAAAACCTGGTTGAAGTGGCAACATAGGTAGAGCAAATACATGTTGTTTTCAGGCACTAAATAAGCTGATATGAAAATGCAAGACAGGTTGGGAGCACCATAGTGAGGAGCTTGGCAAAATCTACATTAGCTTTGTGTTGGGCTTGCTTATAAATAGTTTAAAATAGACAAAAATATATTTCCGAGTGGGCCAGAAGAAAGCACAGCAGGGGGGTGTTTGTCTCAAGGCTGACCTGAATTCAATTCCCATCACCTCATTATGACCCCCAAGTCCGGTAGTAAGTTCTGAAGCACCGGGCCAAGATTAACCCCAACTATTATTATTGAGTGAACCTCAAAATAAAAGGAAAGAAAATCACTTCCTTGAGGATATCAAAACCCCATAATGATCTATGGGAAAAGATCAGAACAAAGGAAAGACAGGAGGGCCTGAGAAGGGCACCCTGACATGGGGTTGTGCAACTACACTGAGAGCACAAACAGGGAGTGAAGGAATCGTAGGATCTGTTCTAAACACCCACACACAGAACCAGAAAGAGCAAAGACAAGACAGCAAAGCTGCAGATTATTCTGGGACTCAGCAACAAGGGATTGAAAGGGAGCAAGAAAAGTCATGTACCAGTGCTCTGGGAGTCCCAAGGCCAAGCCCAGAGCCCCCATCTCACACAGGCCCATGACAATCCACACCCAAACCACATCCTGAGCCCAGGAGGCTCTTCCCACACTCACCAGCAAATAGGCTTCGTGGCAGCCTCCCCAGGGCTCCTCTTTCTAGCCAGGAGATTAGTGCAGGCTTTACCCCAAAATACCCTGCTGCAGAAGGACAATCTTGGGTTAGAGACAATGAAGGTCACAGCAGTCCATGCATAAGTCTGGATCCTTAATGAAAAGGACCAAATCAGAACAAATGAACTGCTCTCCATATGCATGCTAGTTATAGCAGAGATGAGAATACGTTAAAATAAAAGTCAAATTGAGGGGGATGGATAATACATCAGAGGGATGGGGGAGCAATAGGTCAGTACTGGCCTTGCACATGGCCAATCTTCATTTGACCTAGGCACCCTCTTTTCCCAGGGAGTAAACAATGAGTGAAAAGCCAGGAGCAAAACCATGAACTGCCAACGCCCAAAGGTGTCTTAAAAAGGAGACTGGAGGCTGCTGGTCCTGATCCCCCTACCATCCTGTGCCATTTCAGGATTTATGGTCTGTGTCAGAGTGGAGACATGAACACTTTGGTCCCTCCCATCAGCCCTCCTTTCCCTAATCCACAAGGTTGGTGCATTTACGTAAGGGCATTTCAATGTACATCATATATTTCTCAGCTTATTGGACCTAGCACTTCTTTTCCCTAGAAAATATATACCTCAAAACTCAACTGAACAAACCAATGAATTAGTTTGCAATATTTTTTTAGTGTACTCAGATAACCTCACTTGTTTAGGAAAAAAACCTCTAAAGCAGATATACCTCTAGCCACTTTTTATGCGATCCATTCAATAAATCACTTTGTTTTTTTTGTTTTATGTTTTTTTTTTTTTTTTTTTTTTTTAGGAGGGTTTTGGGTCACACCTGGCAGCGCTCAAGGGTACTTCTGGCTCTACGCTCAGAATCACTCCTGGTAGGCTCAGGGGACCATATGGGATGTCGGGGTTTGAACCACCGACCTTCTGCATGCAAGGCAAACGCTTTACCTCCATGCTATCTCTCTGGCCCCAATAGATCACTTTCTTAAACACCCTGCAACTACAGCATTCCAACCCACCAAATGCAAAGAACAATGAGAAAACTAAGAAAGACACCTGCAGTTGGGATTTGTAGAGAAATCCTGGCAAATTTCCAAATTCACCAAAACACCTGAGCTTTATAATTGAGGACCTAAAATCAATACTTAATGTTTCAGCAACAGAAATCAAGGAGTCACTAGCTGGTGAACAAAAGATACCTATAGATCAACAATTCAACCAATTCAAAGAACTCTTTCAGAAGATGAAAGAACCCATACAAATGCAACTGAAGGAAATAAAAAATATGTTAGCAAGCCACAATACCAGATATACACAGCTGGAGAATTGTACAAAGTCGAATACAAAATGCAAGCCAGCATTAATAAAGAAGTCAAAAAAGAAAGGTCAGACAAATCAGTGAAAGAAATGTAAGATACCTATTGAACAAAGACAAAGAAATAATCTCTGAAATGATTAAGTGGGAGGAAAAAGTGAAAAGAGAAAAACCAGTGAGGGAGATAACAACAGAGAAATTTCAAATCTCTGGAAAGAGACTGCTATACAAATCAGAAGCAAAAACAGTGCCAACAAAATAGACCGCAACAGAAAAGCACAGCAAGGCATATAGAAATCCAAATTGGGGGGGGGGGGAGGGAAGGAGGGGGGGGAGAGAGAGGGGGGGGGAGGAGAGACTCTTTAAAGCAGTAAAGCTGGAACAACTTTTAAGTATAAAGAAAAGAACATAAGAATCAAACCAGGGAGGAGCCTGAGTGGTGGTACAAGTGTTAGGGCGTTTGCCTTCACATAGCTAACCTAAGATGGACCGCTGTTGCAACGACCCATATGGTGCCCCCAAGCTAGGGGCAATTTCTGATGTATAGCCAGGAGTAACCCCTTAGCATCACGATTTTGGGTGTGGCCCAACCCCCCCCCAAAAAAAAAGAATCAAACCAGGAGCTGGAGATATAGCACAGTGGTAGGGCATTGCATGCCTACAAGTGAGGGACCTGGTTTGATTCCTGGCATCCCATGTGGTCCCCAGCCCGCAGGGGATATTTCTGAGTGCAGAGCCAGGAGTAGCCCCTGAGCATTGCTGGGTGTGGCCCAACTAAAAATAAATAAATAAATAAATAAATGATTAAATTAAAAAATTTTTTGTCAACTTTTTTAATTGAAATCTTTAAGCACCATAATTACAAGGATGATTGTAGTTGGGTTTCAGTCATAAACAGAACACCCCCTTCACCAGTGCAACATTCCCAAAAGTTAAAAAAAAAGTTTCTTTAAAAAAAGAAAATCAAGGGCTGGCATGATGGCACTAGAGGTAAGGTGTCTGCCTTGCCAGCGCTAGCCTAGGACAGACCATGGTTCGATTCCCCGGCGTCCCATATGATCCCCCAAGCCAGGAGCGACTTCTGAGCGCATAGCCAGGAGTAATCCCTGAGCGTTCACCAGGTGTGGCCCAAAAACCAAAAAAAAAAAAAAAAAATCAAACCAAATCTCCCATTTAAAACAACCCAGGCAAAAGGAGTGGAATGACATATTCAAAGTTTTAAATGAAAGAAACTTTCAACCTAGAGTCCACCACTGAGCAAACTCTCATTTACATGGAAGAAAGGGTTACAAACATTCTTGAACAAAATAGAGCTCCCAATATTCATGATAACAACTGACTCTAAAAGAACTACTCAAAGAACAATTGCATAAACCAAATACCCAATTGTAACAACAACTCTACACAATAGTCCTTTCTGTCAATAGCTTCCTTAAATATTAATGGACTCAACTCTCCTAGCAAAAGCAGAGTAGCAGCTCAGATCAGAAAGTAAGACCCAGCCACCTGCTGCCTGCAGAAACACACTTCAAAGTTCAGGCAGGATAGACATAGATTTACAACAAAAGGATAGAAATAATTATAACAAGCTATTGAAAAACAAACAAAAGCTGGGACAGAAATGCTAACATCAAATCAAACTGCATTTAACCTTACTAAAGTACTTAGAGGCAAAAATGGACACTAGTTATTGACCAGGGGAAGAAAAGACCAAGTAGTAATAACCCTGATCAACATTATGCCCAAATGTAGAGCCAGCGAAAAATAGTAAGGCTCTTACTTATAAACCTAGAGAAACATATGGACAAAAACATGATAGTGGGGGATTTCAATACCATTATCTCCGCTAGACAGATCCATTAGTTGGAATACTAGCTAAGACATAAGAGCCCTAAATGAGAAACTACAAGTAGGACTGATGGATTTATGCAGGACCTTTTCTCCTCAAAAAGCTGAATACACATTCTTCTCAAGTGCACATGGAAACTTCTCTAGGAGAGACATTTCAGGTAACAAGTCTAAAATACATAAACTCACAAATATAAAAATTATACCGAGTACCCTATCAGACCACGATGCCACAGAGATCAAGATTGATAGTAGGGGCTGGAGAGAGAGCATGGAGGTAAGAAGTTTGCCTCGCATGCAGAAGGACGGTGGTTCGAATCCTGACATCCCATATGGTCCAGTGAGCCAGCCAGGAGCGATTTCTGAGAGTAGAGCCAGGAGTAACTCCTGAGCACTGCCAGGTATGACCCAAAAACCTTTTTTTAAAAAAGATTGATTGTAAAAAAATGTGGAAAAAAATCTAACACCTGGAGACTAAACAAAATGCTGCTCAAAAAACAGCTGGATCAGCGACAGCAGCAACTTGCTTGCAGGGCAGGATGCTCCACATCTGGTGGTGAGGTGAAACCAGAGGACGTGCCACATCCTGACTTCGATGAAACACAAAAACCAGAATCCTTATGGCACAGAAACCAGAATCAACAGAAACCGGGTAACAGCTAATGTGTGAAAAAAAAAAAAACCTTCCCCGTGACCACAAAGTTGGACAACCTAGTATGCCTGGAGCCCAGAGTTGGTCTTATGCCAGAGAACTTCAGGGATAAGGTCTCTTTGTATTTAGGACAATTTTGTATTTTTTCCTATTTTACCCATATTTTACTGGGCCTATGCAAACAACAAATGCCACTCTCACACCGTTATTGCTGTATTTTTTTTTAACTCATCCTTTTTTTTAAAAAAAAAAAAAAGAAAAAAAACTTTCTTCTGGTGCTTCAATGAATTCATTGTGAGTTAATAGTTTTCAAAAATATTCTTTCCTTTTTCTTCCATTTCTTTTATTTTTCTATTTTCTATTTTTTTAAAACATGTTTGTTTTTGGTCTTCCTAAAAATGTATTTTTATCAGTTATGTCAACTATGTAATGTTTTTTCTTTAAATAAATTAATTAAAAAAACCCAGCTGGATCAAAGAGGAAATCAAGGAATAAAAAGATTCCTTGAGATGAATGATAATGAAGAAAAACTGACTAAATCTATGGGACACAGCTAAAGAAGTAATTAGGGAAAACTCATAGCAATAGAGGCCTACATGAGGAAAAAAAAATCAACAACCTAAAAGGACAACTTAAATATCTGGATAAACAACAGCAAAGGAACCCAAACACAAGCAGAAGAAAAAAAACAATAAAAACCAGAGCAGAAATCAACAATATAGGATCAATGAAAACAATACAAAGAATTGACAAGACCAGATTTTTGTTGTTGTTTTTGTTTTTGGGTCACACCCGGCAGTGCTCAGGGGTTACTCCTGGCTTTATGCTCAGAAATCGCTCCTGGTAGGCTCGGGGGACCATATGGGATGCCGGGATTCGAACCAATGACCTTCTGTATGAAAGGAAAATGCCTTACCTCCATGCTATCTCTCCGGCCCCAGGAGATGTTTTTTTTTAATAAATAAATAAATAAACAAGATAGACAAACCGCTGGCAAGTCTCACAGGAAAAAAAAAGGGGGGGGGAAATATTCAAATAAATTGGAACAGAAATGAAAAGAGAGAGATTACAACAGAACCCCGAGAAATCCAAGGCATCATAAGAGTTTATTATGAACAACTGCATTCATTTAAGCTAGAGAACCTAGAAGAAATGGACATATTTCTGGAAAAATATCTTCCAATACTGAGTGAGGATGTAAAAAAGTCTAAACAGGACAATCACAAGTAAGGAAATTGAAACAGCAATTAAGAAACGCCCACCAGGACCAGGTGGAAAAAAAAAAAAGAAGAATATTGACTGAGGCATCTTTTTTTCTTTTGGTTTTTGGGTCACATCTGGCCACACTCAGGGGCTACTCCTGGTTCTATGCTCAGAAGTTGCTCCTGGCAGGCTCAGGGGATCATATGGGAAGCCGGATTCAAACCCCCGACCTTCTGCATGCTATCTCTCCAACCCCAGTCAGTCAACATTTTTCTTAAAGGCAAAAAATTGAAAGCATTTCCAATAGGGTCAGGCACTAGGCAAGGATGTCCTCTGCCTCCACTTTTATTCATCATAGTATTAGAAGTCCAAATAATAGCAATCAGACAAGAAAAGGAAATCAAAGAATCCAAATTGGAAAGGAGGAAGTGAACATATATTTGCAGATGACAAGAGGCCATACATCGAAGACACTAAAGAGTCCCCACAAAAGTTTCTAAAAACAGGGGCGGGACAGATAGCATGGATGTAAGGCGTTTGCCTTGCATGCAGAAGGACGGTGGTTCAAATCCGGCATCCCATATGATCCCTGCCAGGAGTGATTTCTGAGTGTAGAACTAGGAGTAACCCCTGAGTGCTGCCGAGTGTGACCCATAAACTAAAAAAAAAAAAAAAAAAAAGTTCCTAGAAACAATAAACCAATACAGCAAAGTGATGGGCTTACAAAGTCAACACACAAAAGACAGCTGCGTTCCTTTATACAAATAATGACTCAGAGGAGAAAGAGGTCAAAGGGTCTATCCCATTTAAAATACTATCCAATGGGGCCGAAGCGATAGGAGTGGCAGGGCATTTGCCTTGCACAGGACCAATCCTGGACAGATAGTATCCTATACGGTCTCCCGAGCCTGTCAGGAGCTATTTCTGAGCAGAGCCAGGACTCTGCTTGTGGCCCAAAAACCAAATCTGTAAGATGATACCTACTACTACTCCAAAAACAAAGGTATTCCCCAATCTTCCTCTTTCCCATAAATCTGTTTTGCTATGTAGATCCCACCTGGATTATTCTCCACCTTCCCCCTCCTGGTGTACTGAGAATTGGCTTAATAAAAGAAAGAAGAGCTCTGGCTTTTGGCTCTGCCAGAGACCAGAGAGGGACCATGAGCAGCCACTGGCTCCATTACTCTCTCCTGACTAGCTTGGGTTTTTATTTCTTCATCGCCACCCTGCTTCTTCAGACCTGTCTGCATGGAGGGGTATATAGAATTATGACTGATGGGGTGATTTCACAACACCTCTACTGACCTCCAAACAGAGACCCAGGACCCAGGGACCCAAGAAGACCACATGATGGTGCCTTGACCCTCTGGTAGATAATCACTATGACGGCCTCCTTGAATTGAACTGAATGTGCAGTGCCCATCACTGGAACATCAGTGGACATTGCCCATTCTGAATGTGTTAAGAGACTCTTTCAGGCAGAAGCGGGCAGTGACGGGGAGAACTGAAGACTCTGAGCAGCATCCAAAGACCCAACATATCAAGGTCACTGATGTGTAGAAACCAAAGACAAAGCTCCATTTAAGGGAAAAAATTAATAATAGCAGGGAGATGAGCGGGTCTGCCACCCAGATTCCAGCTCAGGAACCGAAGGCCTTTCCATCCCAGATGACCTCACCAGCCTACTACAGCAGAGAAGATGAAGGATCCAAGCCCAACAGAAGACCATACGGGGAAGAAACTGCTTTCAGAATCTCTGCAACTTTCTTATAGGTTTCTTATAGGTTAATCTATTAATCCTATTTGCATCTGTCATTATATTGCTGGTTAAACTGTATGTTCTATCTGTATAGGTTCTAATAGCTTCTGTTTTATTCTAGGTCCCCTGCAAACAGAAAAATTTGCATTCAACCTTAGTGGTGTAATATCAGTTTGCATAGTTCCAAAGCAATGCAAAATGCTAGGTTTTTAAAGTTCTCAGCTATCCTAGTGAATATTTCCTAATTGCTGTGATGTTTGTGTATATTAGTTAGCAACTTATTAACCAAAATGCAAAAATATTCTTTATCTACAGAAGTCTATAGAAAAGGTTCTTCAATACTATGCTATTATAGTGCTCATTATAAGAATGTTTTTATTTATTTATTTTTGTTTTGTTTTTTTTCAGTCACATCCGATGGTGCTCTCAGAGATCTGGAAGTTTCAGCAGGCAACATGGGGACAGCATGGCTCAATAATGTAGGCTTTTTGGTCAAGCTTAGGGAAAGATGAGGCCTCCGGCTGCCCTCCACAGCCTTCTCTCTCCTTCTTCCCAAATCCCAGGGTTACCCTGGGCCACCTGCCTGAGGTGCCAGCCAGGTGGGTCCTGGCAAGCATTTTGAAGGTGGCCCCAGGCCTCCCCCATCCTGCACTGGGGTGGAGGGGGTGGAACTGTTGAACTTCTGGCTTCCAGCATAATTAAGGATCCAAACTCCTCTCTGGGATCCAGAAGCTTCAGCAGGCAACATGGCATTTTGAGGGGACCCCAGGCCCACCCCATCCCCCACCCTGCACCAGAAGCTTTTATTGGGGGAGGGGACTGGTGAACTTCCCTTTCCACTAATCCCCATTCTGAAACCTATAAAATTCATATAGATTTATAGGATATCATATAGTTTAATACACTTTGCATTATACAGTATAGTTAAATAGGATATCATAGGTGTTCATCTATGTTTACAATATACAGAATGTCTATGTTGTATTATTCCCTTCCCCCATTGACTCACCACCTACAGGCTCATTTCTAGTTCTTTATTCTTACCCCCACTGTCTATTATCCCACATGTAACCATTTTTGCCCTCAGGTCTTCGCTCCTTATGAAGCAGATTAATATCCTCTGTCAAGCTATCTGCCAGTCAGCTCCCAAAATTAAAAAAATACTCTCAGCCTGAGAAGAAACCAATACTCTCTTCCTATCAATTTTATTATTTATGAACTCCTATCCTCCAACTCCCTTCACTGGGTACCTGTGCTTGCTACCATAATCAGTTTCCGAGACACCCCACTCAAAGACATTGCCTGATACGGGAGTGCTGGGAGCTGTTTACAGACTCCAGATGGCAAAATCACAGACCAAAGTGGTGTCCTGGAAACAACACCCTCCCCCCATGACTATTTCTAAAATGTACAAGGGACATGTGTACCCCCTTTGTATATCTTAGATGTATTCCCTTAACATCTATAACTCTTTTTGAATATCCTCTTATATAATGACAATTTTGCCCACTGGATTTTTGTTCGTTTGCTTTTTCCCCTTTGAGATCTGTTCAATAAGCAATGCTGGTAGAAGAGTATCTCTGCATAGAATTCATATAGAATACATTAGGACCAAGCTACGGGGAATGCTGGACTTGCTCCTCCAGCCTCAAGATGCACCAACAATACCTTGTGGCATTGTTTCTCTTTTGCATAGGCACATTATACATATGCATGGGGCCGGAGAGATAGCATGGAGATAAGGCATTTGCCTTGCATACAGAAGGACGGTGATTTGAATCCTGGCACCCCATATGGTCCCCTGTGCCTGCCAGGGGACTTCTGAGCTTAGAGCCAGGAATAATGCCTGAGCAGTGCCGGGTGTGACTGCCCCCCCAAAAAGAAAATATTACATATGCAAACAAGTTCTTATCTAATAGAGATAGGAAAATAAATTTTGTGATGCAGTTAGGCCTCATACCCTGAACATTGGCATAATGATTTGGCTTAGGCCTCAGAAGAATGGACACTGCCCATAAACCCCTGAACAATGGATACCATCTATGAAAACAACCACAACTGTCTGTAACATTACCAGGATGAGGTTCGAATCCCAGCGACCCATATGGTCCCCCGTGCCTGCCAGGAGCTATTTCTGAGCAGATAGCCAGGAGTAACCCCTGAGCACCGCTGGGTGTGGCCCCCCATAAAAACAAACAAACAAAAAACATTACCAGGACACAAACCTCTACTAGGGAAGACCCTGCCACTGCTCTGACATTGATTTATTCCAAAGAGTGCTCTCAACTCCCAGACGACTTAACAACAACCTACATCTCCACATCTAATGGTGAGGTGAAACTAAAGGATGCTCCACATCAGCCTGACTTCGATGAACAAAATGCACAGAGTTCAGAATCTTTAAATACAGGAACCTAACACCAACAACAGCTAAAGTGCGAAAAAGTTTCACCAGAACCATGGAGAATGACTCAGGGGTTGGACAGACAGGTATGCCTGGAGCCCAGAGTTGATCTTATGCCAATAAACTTCTGGATTGAGGCCTTCTTGTAATCAGGCCAAGGATTTTTTTCCCCTGTTTTCCCCATATTTTGCTGGGCCTATACAAACAATAGAGATTGCCACTTTTGCCACCTTTCCTACTGTATTTTTTTTTAACACTTATCCTTTAAGAAAGAAAAAAACCAGCTTACTGAACTTAAAAAATAACTGTAGTAGAATGCCTATCTCAAATACAGGCAGGGAATGGGAAGGGGGGGCATTGGAGGTGGGGATGTTGCACTGGTGAAGGGGAGTATTCTGTTTGTGACTGAAATCCAACTATAATCATGTGTAATCATGGTGTTTAAATAAAAAATAAAAAAGAAATGGCTTCAGGCTTGGGGGACCATATGGAATGCCAAGGGGTCGAACTGTAGTCCATCCTAGGCTAGCACGCGCAAGGCAGATGCCTTACATCCTGCACCACCGCACCAGGCCCAGCAAACTTATTTTTTTTTTTTTTGTTTGGTTTTTGGGCCACACTCGGCGATGCTCAGGGGTTACTCCTGGCTGTCTGCTCAGAAATAGCTCCTGGCAGGCACGGGGGACCATATGGGACACCGGGATTCGAACCAACCACCTTTGGTCCTGGATCGGCTGCTTGCAAGGCAAACGCCGCTGTGCTATCTCTCCGGGCCCAGCAAACTTATTTTTAAACTATATTTATCTGCAGAAATGTTCTTGTGATTTTGTTTAAGAGATGTATGAGAAGAAACTCAAACGTTCTAGACTCATATAACAGTGCTCGGTGCAAGAATGTTTAAGAATTTTCAAATTAAGTGTGTTTGCAGTAAGGTTCTAATATTTATGTTCGGAGAAGTCTATGAAATAAAATTTTGTGATATGCATAAAACAAAGATATGAAATAAGTGGATTGTTTTAAAAATATGTATGCACAATCTGACTTTTGGTGCTTTTATAGTCAACTTTTACTGTGCCTATTGCAAAATATCCGTTTTTATAACTTCTGATCTAGAGTTCCTGCCTCTGGTGGAAAAAAGTAGACAAAACTTACAGCTTTTCCTATTTTTGTTGTGTAATAAACAGAAAGGGTGGAATTGTGACCTGACATCCAGGTATTAACCCAAAACAAAGGCATTCCCCCATCTTCCTCTCTTGCTTAAATCACTCTTTTGATATTCAAAGCCCTCCTGGATTACTATTTTTTTTTTTTTTTTTTGGTTTTTGGGCCACACCCGGTAACGCTCAGGGGTTACTCCTGGCTATGTGCTCAGAAGTTGCTCCTGGCTTGGGGGACCATATGGGACACCGGGGAATCGAACCGCGGTCCGTCCAAGGCTAGCGCAGGCAAGGCAGGCACCTTACCTTTAGCGCCACTGCCCGGCCCCCTGGATTACTATTAACCTTTCTCCCATTGGTGTATGGCAGGGCTGGCGAACAAGTTCGACACAAAGAGCCAAAATTTTAAACTGTGAGAGTCAGAGAGCCACACCAAGCAGTGACCTGCCAAAACAAACACTCACACAAAAGCATATAAATTTTTTTTTTTTTTTGGTTTTTGGGCCACACTCTGTGATGCTCAGGGGTTACTCCTGGCTATGCGCTCAGAAGTTGCTCCTGGCTTCTTGGGGGACCATATGGGACACCGGGGGATCGAACCGCGGTCCGTCCTAGGCTAGCGCAGGCAAGGCAGGCACCTTACCTCCAGCACCACTGCCCGGCCCCAAAAAGCATATAATTTTAACAATAATATATTAAACACATATTGCATTTTGCCATTTTGAGTGAGGGTAAAAACCCTGCAGTGATGGTGAATATATGCTGCGTCCTCCACACTAAGAACTAACTGCAAGATGTGACACAAAATGTGACACGCGGGTCCCCCCACTCGCTGGCCCGTGCAGTTGAGGGATGGGAGATGGGATGACACAGCCTGGGGGCGGAAGATCTCTCCTCAGAGGTCCCTCCTCAGAAGCAGAACAAAATCAAAGCTTGGCAAAGAGCCACAGTATACAAAATAATGATAAGAGGCAAAGAGCCGCATTCATTTTGGCCAGGAGCCGCATGTGGCTTGAGAACCACGTATTTGCCATCCCTGGTGTATGGGAATTGGTTTAATAAAAGAAAATGAAGTTCTGTTTCTTGGTTCTGGCAGAGACCAAGAGGAAGAAGCCATTACTCTCGCCTGACTAGCTTGGGTTATTTCTTTGCTGCTACTCTGCTTAAGACCTCTTTGATGAGAGTTAGAAACATACCGTATTTACCGGCGCATAAGACGACTGGTCGTATAAGACGACCCCCTAATTTTATAGTTAAAACATAGGTTTAGGCCTATATTCGCTGTATAAGACGGAATGTTCCTATGCTGCAATTGTATGTACCACAGTGAGCCAATCACAACAAGCAAAGGTTCAAAGGGTATACTGTAATAGACTTCTTCTCTGACTCGGCTCATTTGAGCAGGCTTTTGACAGTATAGATTCGGGTACAGAACATTGTCTAATTTGCATGCATCAAAAGCCTGCTTGGATTGTCCGAGCAGCCTTGCAGAGATTGGTGCAGGATAGAGTTGAAAAATTCATTTCATGGCAATATCCAGATACTTTTCGTTTAGCAGCATATCAAGACGTTTTTTGGGATATACTCAGCGTATAAGACGACTCCCGATTTTCGGCTGACTTTTTATAGTTTCAAAAGTCGTCTTATACGCCAGCAAATACGGTATTCAAGGGGTGATCTCACAATTCGTGGATTTTTTTACAATCACTTATCATTAGGGAATTTCATATCAAGACAACAATGAGATATGATCTTACATCAATGAAGATAGCACACATCAAAGATTTTTTTTTTTTTTTTTTTGGTTTTTGGGCCACACCCTGTGACGCTCAGGGGTTACTCCTGGCTATGCGCTCAGAAGTTGCTCCTGGCTTCTTGGGGGACCATATGGGACGCCGGGGGATCGAACCGCGGTCCGTCCTAGGCTAGCGCAGGCAAGGCAGGCACCTTACCTCCAGCGCCACCGCCCGGCCCCGATAGCACACATCAAAAATACTGGGAACAATCTCTGCTAGCAGGAATTTGGTCAAAAGGAACTCTCCTCCACTTCTAGTGGGAATGCTCTATACGGAAAACCGTATAGAGGGCTCTTACTACCCTCAAAATTGAGCTGCCATATATCCAGGCAAACCCTCTTTTGGGTATGTATCCCCCAGACAGAAAAACATTTATTCAAAAAGTATGTCTTTAAAACTAGAGGCTGGACTGATATTACAGAAGTTAGGGTATGTGACATGATCAGAATTAACAATGATTGGATCCGAGGAGCCAGACAGCTTCCACCAAGCCCCACCAGCAGGGGTTTCTGGGTGCATATCTGGGAATAAACTACTGGACTACCTGTGTAGTCCAAATACAAAAAAAAAAACCACAAAAGTCAAATTGTCTGTGGCCTCAGAAAGGATGCAATGTGTTGGGTAACATGATCTGCATGCAGGAACATCAAATTTGATGCCAGCCCAAAACAATGTCCCAGTTAGCACTGGAGAGACCCCAGGATATATTACCGAGTGGAACTTATAAAATCATGAAAAGAAATTAACTCACAAATTTTGCATCTCATTAGGATTGAAAGAATAGTAGAGAGGAGAACATGTGACCATAAACAAGACAACCCACGGATGAACATTAGCAATTAAGATGATGCCAAAACCTGTCAGGAATGATCCTTGAGTCAGAGTCCAGAGACTAAGATCACCCAGTTCATGAAATCACATCACTTGTGGCCAAACTCAGAGTAATCAGGGTCGACCTCTGGTTCTGTGCTCAGGGGGCATACTGCCAGGCTTACGGGAGCATATGCAGAGCCGGGGATCAAATCTAGTTTGGCTCAGATATGGCAAACCCGTGAAACAATTTATATTGCTAGTCACTGAAAAGGCATTTATAAATATAAAGTTGGATTCATCTGAGAAATAAAGTCAGAGGCTGGGGGGTTAGAACAGTAGAGAAGAGGGACCAGAGAGCACAGCCATAGGGCTTTTGCCCAACCTGGGACAGAACCAGGTTTGACTGCCAACATCCCATGTGGTCCCCTGAGCCTGACAGGAGTGATCTGAGCGCAGAGCCAGAAGTAACCCCTGAACGCTGCTGGGTGTGGCCCAAAACCAAAATAAGTAAAGACTTTAAAGAACAAAAAAAGAACAGTAAGGAAGGGCTTGACCTTGAGCTCAGCAGAATCATGTCATGTCCCCTGTTGAGCCCATATCCCTGCAGATTCAGGCACCTCCTTGTCACCCCAGGTTGTAGCCCACAGTAGTGGCCCAGGGCCAAGGCAGCTCTCACCTACTGCTTGCAGGTGTTCGTAGGTCTCCAGCATCACATCTCTGTAGAACTTCTTCTGAGAGACGTCCAGGAATGTCCATTCCTCTGGGGAGAAGCTCACGGCCACATCAGGGAAGGTCACCAAGCCCTAAGCACACAAATGAGGGGGTCAGGGCCAAGGCTCAACCAGGGCCCTAGGGGGGAGATAAGATCCCATAAGGCAGGGGTCTCAAACTCGCGGCCCGCGGGCCGTTTGCGGCCCTCCGTACAACATTTTGTGGCCTGTGACTGGCCTTCAAATATCGCAGTATTCGTGATTATTTGCTTACCGAATAATCGCGATAAAAATCGCATTAGTAAGAAAAAAATCACATTAAACATTCGCATACCCGAGCAGTTTTGTTCGGGGTATGCAAATGTTTAATGCATTTTTTTCTTACTAATGCAATTTTTTTTTTTTTTTTTTGGTTTTTGGGTCACACCCGGCGGTGCTCAGGGGTTACTCCGGGCTGTCTGCTCAGAACTAGCTCCTGGCAGGCACGGGCAACCATATGAGACACCGGGATTTGAACCAACCACCTTTGGTCCTGGATTGGCTCCTTGCAAGGCAAACACCGCTGTGCTATCTCTCTGGGCCCACTAATGCAATTTTTATTGCGAATATTCGATAAGCAAATAATCGCAAATACTTTGCGCCTAGCGCAGATGTCATTTCCTAGCGCAGATGTCATTTCCGCTGCTCCTGCCCGCTGTCCCTTGCACTGTTCATGATCTTCACTCAATGTTCTATTCATGTTCAGAAGAAATAATTAAAACTGTTAATAATGATGTTTGAGGACTTTTTTTTTTCCGTGTGAAATCCCTTATGCAGCCCGGCCTCAGTCCGACTTTGCCTCCTGTGGCCCCCAGGTAAATTGAGTTTGTGACCTCTGCCATAAGGTTCTATAGGATTCAGGGACTTTCAATCTGCCCTCTCAAGCACCCAGCCTCTCCAACCTCTCTCCAGGGGCACCCAGAATGGAAGGTTCCATGCTAGAAAGCCTCATCAGCCAACATGATATGCCGACATTATTCAAGAAGGTTCTTGGAGGTGCTGCTTTGCACACAGAACACCCAGGGCTAATCCATGCATTAGATTCACTGAGCACTGGTGGATAAAACCAAGACTACAGAGCCAAAAAAGCTGAAACATCAACTCTGGATGTGTCCCCAAAACACACTAGCCCCTCCTGCCACCAGAGCCCACCTCTGCCCAGGATACAAGTGGCGAGAAGGTAAATTCAGGATCCAGTGAGTGAAGCAAACCTGAGTTTGGGGATATCAGCATTCATGGTTCACACCCAAACAAATCCCTCCTGGTGCAGGTCAAAATGACCCAACACAGGCCGGGGCAATAGCATAGCGGTTGGACATTTGCCTTGTAGGCAGTCAACACCAGACAAACCCTGGTTCAATTCCCGGCATCCCATATGATCCCTCAAGCCTACCAGGAGCAATTTCTGAGTGTAGAGCCAGGAATAAACCCTGAGCACCGCATGGTATGACCCAACCTACCAAGAAAAGAAAAGGACCCAATTTCCAGCATCTATGGCTTCCAGAAAGATCTTTTGTTCCTGTTTCCCAATTAGAACTCATAAGTCATGGGACCACAGACAAGAAAGCTTTGGAAGTGCACCTGGTTTACTGAGGACAAATGTGGCTGCAGAGCCTGCCTCTGCAGAGTGTGTAAAGTGAAAGACAAAAGAGTTGAGCTACATGCTCTGGTCTTGAGCAACACTGCCAGGGAGGGTGCAGAATGAATCAATCCCAGGCATAGGCTAGTGTCCCATACGTTGCCTGGAGAGAACGCTCTGTGTAGAGTCAAGAAAAGCCTGAACACCACCAATGTGGCACAAAATTCAGGACAAAACATAAAAGCTGACACAGCACAGAACAAAGCAGCTATAACTAAAACCAAACAAAACCCACAGGAAAACGCACATGTAGGAAAGGTCCTTGCTGTGTTCTTTCTGATAAGGCTTAAAAATCCTTCACCAGGAGCCCAGAGATAGGGACCTAGGCATCAGCTCGGTGAATAGTTATGTTCTCTAGAGAGTGGTTGAAGTTTGAGTCCCAACGAGCTCTCAGACAGGAAAGGCAGCTCCCATTCCCCTGTCCAATTAGGGGGAACAGTTCCAGTTGTAAAGATCCGCAGGAAATAATTCACACAGGTACAAGAATGGGTTCAGGAAATCCAGTGCTCAAGCAAGGAATTCAAACCACCCAAGCTTTCTGCTCCTAAGAAGGAGTGCGCTCAGTAGATCAAAGGATGAACCTCTGCCTTCCTCAGACCTCTAATTTTATTGACAAGAATCAGGTCCCACCCTAGGGTGGAAAAGAATACCAGGTAAAGAATAATCCAATATACTATCATCAGATCACTCCTTAGGGTGGAGCACAATTATTGATTAGGGTACGATCAGTAACCCAACAGCCTGGCATCTAAGAGTAGCAGAAAAATACTAAAGAACTCTGCGCTGAACCATCAAGACAATTTGGTGGGCACTTGCCTCAGATGGGGCTATCCCAGGCTGAATTCCTGATACCCCATAGGGTCCCAGAGCCAGAAGCCTTCCCTTTCAGCCGTGGTGCCATAAATAAGAAATTAATCAGCCTTTCTCCAGGTGAGGTAGGAATGTTATTTTATGGCAGAAATCCTGGGATCAATGTCTCCTTCAACAACATCAGGTTTATATTACCAGAAGCTCAACGCTGGAACCTGGCATCTAATAAATACAGTCAGTCAGGAGGAAGAACTGAGGAACACCTGCATAGCCCCCAAAACAAACACAAGACAACAAAAAGAACAAAAGATAAACAGAGAAAAAGAAAAAAAAAAAAGAGCAACTGCAGAGACCAGGGCCCCTGAAGGAGTGCTAGTGGCCACACCCATCCCCAGATTCCTTCCCCTTCCCCTCTCCTTCTCAGAGCCCACTGTCCCTTACCTGGGGACAGGACGTTAGACGGTGAGGCCCCATCTTCTTCAGCCTGGATTATTCCTCAAGAGCAGCAGCAAGGCCGAAGTTCTGGAGAAAAGTCGCAGCCATGAGCAACGAAGATGAGCACAGCCCCTGCCCAGCTGCTGCCCGCTGGGTCTCGCTGGATCCCAACCCTGATCAGCACATCTGAACCCGGCACCCACCACCTGCTCCTTTCTGAGGAACACGTGGAAAGCGCCCAAGTAGCGTGCTGCCCTCGAGTGCACGATCAACCTGCTATCCACAGCGCTCACTCAGGACCACGACGGGACCTGTGTCTGCACTTGGAGCTTCGAGAGTAAAATCCACTTTTCCCAATCGATAGCTCTTCGGGCGGGGACGGTCTGCGAGGGGAGGGCGTCTGCCAAGTGGTCTAATTGGGGGTGCAGCTCTGTGCCCCGAGCGTGCGGGGCGTGGCCACCACTCCCTTGCACAAAGAAATGTTTTGCCTGAAAAAGAAAGCTCTTCCCCGTGCCACGGCTCACAGAACGAGGGGAGCGTGTGCTGCTCTGCAGGGGACAGAAGCAGAAATCGCCAGCCGGGGCCCCAACAACAGGCCCGGTCAAGAGTGGGCTCGGGGCGCTCGCCAGCGCGGAGTCACGGGCCCCGGGAGTGAGCACTGCGCGCGGAGCCCGCCGGGCGGCCCGGGTCGGGATCGAGCGAGGGACCGGGGGAGGGAGAGGCCCCGCCGCCCGCTCACCGGGCCGGGACCCCGCACGCGCGCTCCGGGCGCTCAAGCGGCCCTCGACGGACGGACGGACGGACCGACGGCCGGCGGGGAGGAAGTCGTCCCTCCACAGGCCCTCTGGCCGCCGGACCCGGAACTGCCGGCCCGGGACCCGACGGCGGCGACGGCGCTCCCTTCCCCTCGGGTCGGCGACGGAGGAAAACATGGCGCCCGGCGTGACGTCGAGCCACTTCCGGCGGCGTCTTAAAGGGCCAGGCGCCGTCTAGTTCCCAGCCGCTTCCTGGCCCGAAGGTGATTTCTCTCCGGCACTCGAGTGAGGCGATGCAGTGTATTCCTATGCAGAAACGGAAGGGTCGTGTCCAAAGAAACACAAACACACCGCCGTTGGGCTGTGTTAGAGCTTAGTGGGCAGCCGGTCCTCACCTGTGTGAAGGCCAGGGTCAGGCCCCCACAGAACTGAAAGAAAATGCACTTAGTTGCCGTTTAAAACACCGCAAGAGTACCTGAGCAACAGGACATAGGGAGGGCTGCAGCATGGCAGACGATCTGCCTGGGTTCATCCCAGGCATCCCATAGGGCCCAGGAGGCAGCCAGGAGTCATTCCTCCATGCAGAGCAGGAGGAGCCCCTGAACAATGATTGCCATGTGTGATCCTAAACGCAAAATGATTTCTACAGAGATCTCACTATAGCCTATTCCTCTGAAACATCAATGACTTTATCTTTTTATTTCTTTTTATATACTTTGGGGGTCCCCACCAGGCCAGCCTCATATTTACTCGGCTGTGTGCTCACAACTCAAACTTGGTAAGCACTATTTACAATAGTCATAATCTGGAAACAACTCAATTGCCCAACATCAGATGAGTGGACAAAGAATCTTTTGGGTACATATATGCACTGGAATACCATGTAGCTGTTAGGAAAAATGAAGTCATGACATTTGTTTATACACGGTGTTGAAGTGCATTTCAATTTCTGCTTCATTTCAATTCCTGTATTCTCTTGTTAGAACTTGCCTTTTCATTTTAAACAGTTGAGTAGTTGCAATAAGCAGTTTCAAACCATGCTGTTACCTCCTGCTAAGTGGATTTTTGTCTTTGTTAAGCTGAGTTGATTTTTTACTTCTGTTAACTTGATTCCCAAATTCACAAAAGCCTGGCTACAAACAGGCCCTCTGTCCTTGAGAGCCCAAGCTGCTGGGCAGTAAGATGCATGTGAACTGTCAGCTGGCCCAGAGAGAGAGAGGCAAGAGACAGCTGTATATGTGCCTTTGAAAGTATAGGAAACAATTAGGTGACAACTAATGTAGGTTTTAGCTTTAGCATTATGTGCTGGCTCCAGGTTATAAAATATAAAATAGAACACCAAGCTCTCAAGGACCCGACTAGCCAGGCCTTTCTCAGGACCTTCATCCTGCCAGGTCAAGGCACTCTCAAGGAACATCTGGAGGAACAGGCCTCATTATCTCACAGACCACCAGCGTATGGATTCCAGACATAGCTCCAAAAGACCTCCGGAAAGGGGGCTAGAGTGAATGACATCAACTGGGGGGCTAGGAGATAGCACCTTTTCCTATAAACATAATTGGTCAGTTTGAACTGTAATGTTTATGTGAACCTATAAAAATGTTTGAAGTTGCAATCCCATTATCATATGACATTTTTTTTTTGAGTCACACCCGGCAGTGCTCAGAAATTACTCCTGGCTCTACGCTCAGAAATCGCTCCTAGCAGGGCCGGGAAGGTGGCGCTAGAGGTAAGTCTGCCTTACAAGCGCTAGCGTAGGACGAACCGCGGTTCGATCCCCCGGCGTCCCATATGGTCTCCCCAAGCCAGGGGCGATTTCTGAGCTCATAGCCAGGAGTAACCCCTGAGCGTCAAAACGGGTGTGGCCCAAAAACCAAAGGAAAAAAAAAAAAAGAAATCGCTCCTAGCAGGCTCAAGGGACCATATGGGATGCTGGGATTCAAACTACCGTCCTAGTGCATGCAAGGCAAATACCTTACCTCCATGCTATCTCTCCAGCCCAACATATAAAATTCTACAAGAGTCTAGGGACAACATAGCTCAGGGTTCCTCCTTAGAACCAGTACCCGCTGTGCTAGGTTGCTGTTGGGGAACCCCAGAGCTCTGCAGGAAATAAACTCAACATTGCTTTTGCATCTCTAAAGGTTTGGAGTCTTTATTGGGGTGGTGGGCACTTCCTGGACCCTGGGCTCTCCCAAACCCTAGGCTTTCTTGGACCCTTTCACACTTCACAATGGAAGGATATGGAGAGTATTATGCTGAGTGAAATGAATCATAGGGAGCAGAATAGATATAGAAGACTCTCACTCACTTGTGGAATATAAAAAATAATATAGTATAACCGAAATATCTAGAGACAATAAAGATGAAAATCAGGAGAACCAGTCATTGGTAAGAAGCTAGACACAAATTGTGGAGCAGTACAGTTAGGATACAGAAGGAATCACTCTGCCAGTGACAATAATAGCTGAAACTTGACAACCTGAAAAAAACTGTATGCTAAAATTAAATGATATGCACAGTTCCCCCTCATTTACAAGAGGGAAAACCAATATCTAAAAAGGAAAAACTGGAAGAGAGAGAAATAAAATGTCTGTCCAGAGGCAAGCAAGTGAGGTGGAAGAAGGGAAACTGAGCATATTGGTGGTAAGAAATTGTGGGGCTGGAGAGATAGCATGGAAGTAGGGCGTTTGCCTTGCATGCAGAAGAACGGTGGTTCGAATCCCAGCATCCCATATGGTCCCCTGAGCCTGCCAGGTGTGATTTCTGAGCTCAGAAGTAACCTCGAGCGCTTCTGAGTGTGTGACCCAAAAACAACAACAACAACAAAAAAGAAATGGTATTGTTAAAGGGGTGTATATTGTATGACTGAAACTCAATTATAAACAACTTTGTAATCAAGGTATTTAATTGAAGCATTTAATTAATAAAAAAAGTGTATATTAAAATGTAGATGTTGTTGGGACCTGAGTTCTGAACAAGGAGGGACGCTATGCCAGGTAACCTATCAGGGAAGGACAAGGGAACTGTTGGAAGATACCTCTAGACCAGGGGTCTTTAAACTTTTTAAAGTGGGGGCCAGATTACCAACTATATGAGCTACTAATTCCTACTCACACTGCACATATCTTATATAAATAAAATGAAAACCATTTATAAATAAACAGATCATGCACCAGTATTTCAATGGGAACTGTGGGCCTGCTTTTGGCTAATGAGACGGTCAATGTCCGGTTCCATATTTGTCACTGCCAGCCGTAACAAGTGATGCAAGTAGGCATCAGTTAATCTTGATCTGGTTGAAGATTTCAGATGTTTCATTCTTGAAAAAGTCTGTTCACAGGCATAAGTGCTACCAAAGATGGTTACCATTTTGAGTGCGTGGTTCCTGATATTTGGATATGTCTCAGAGGGAAGAGATGCATAGAAATTCAAAAGGTTACTTGACTTAAATGCGTCTTTCAGAGAGCCACAATTCTGCAGTTCAGCCAGTTCCATTTGGTAAATTGTAAGGACATTTTCAATCTCAACAGAAAATGGGTTACAAAAAAGCTGTATGTCCTGTTCATGGAGATGAAGCTCTTTGAATCTAAATTGAAACTCCTTTTGCAACAATGCTAGTGAAGCCAGACATGTTTCCTTTGGGAATGCAAACAATGGTTTGTCCACTGACAGGTTTTGATTTGTTGGGAGATAACTGAAGTTTTCCTCCTGTACTTGTTTGATGAGAAGGCCTAATTTTACTTCAAATGCTTTCACATGGGATGCCATATCACAGATGAGCTTCCCCTTACCTTGAAGTTGCAGATTGAAACTGTTGAGTAGCTCTGTTATATCTTTCAGAAAGGCAAGGTGCCATTTCCATTCTGCATCATTGAGCTCTGGTACTTCTTGCTTTTTTGAAAGTAGAAAAGCTGTAAGCTGCGGAAGTAAGTCATAGAAACGTTTTAAAACTCTCCCTCTACTCAGCCAATGGACTTCTGTGTGGTACAGAACATCTTCATGGGCAACATTTACCTTAGATAGAAATTCCTGAAATTGTCTGTGGTTTAGTGCATGCGTTCTAATGTAATTAACACAAGATACCACTATTTTTATAACAAAGTCCCACTTCAGTGATTTACAATACAGCGCTTGTTGGTGGATGAGGCAGTGTATGGCAATTGGATGAGGATGGTTGTGTTTGTCCATCTCTTATGTAATGTGAGCAATTACTCCCCTCTTAGACCCCACCATGCTAGGAGCACCATCAGTTGTTACACTGACTAGTTTAACCCAGTCCAGCTCCAAATCATTCACAGTTTGGCAAACCTTTTCAAATATATCCACTCCTGTGGTTGTGCCTTTGATACTTTGCAGTGCAGCAAGCTCTTCTATGACTTCAAAATATTCATTTGTCCCACGCATATAAATGAGAAGTTGGGCAGAATCACGAACATCATTGCTTTCCTCGAGTGCCAAGGAAAAATAGCAAAGTTTCTTTGTAGAGTTTTGCAAATGGTGCAGCAAATTTTCTCCCATTTCTTCAATCCTTTGTGTCATTGTAACTCCTGAAAGGCTCACTGTACTAGATAAATTGGCCTTCTCTGGACACATCTCTTTGGCAACAGAAATAAGGCATTCTTTAGCAAATTCTCCCTCCACAAATGGTTTGCCATTGCGTGCTACTAGCTTGGCAACTTGAAAACTTGCCCGCAGTGAGGAAGTATTTAACTGCTTCTGCTTCACAAAAGTATTTTGCTGAGTTGTCAGTGTATGTTCCAGTTGTAATATTTTATCTTTTCTCACTTCTCCAACCAAACAATCATATTTATCTTTATGCTGAGTTTGATAGTGGCGTCGCAAATCGTATTCTTTGAACACAGCAACTATATTCTGGCATATCTGACACACAGCTTTTTCTTTGTACTGCATAAAAAAGTAATCGTAAGTCCACTGTTCTTTGAATATCCTACACTCGCTATCAATTTTTCTTTTTCTTGACATCATTGTTTCCTAGGGATCCCAAACTGATATTAGTGAAATACAAATATGTATGTATATATACACACAATGTATGAACCCCCATTAGTCCCTGATGTGAACACTTACCCCTTGCAGGCTTTTCTAAGCAGACCAGCTCAATCCCTGATAGTTCAGTTATATCTCCCTATATAATGCCCAAATTGATATGTTCACAATCAGCATGAGAACACTGAAAAGGAATTGCAAAATGCATATAAAATTTTCAATATAACCACTTTAAAATGCTTCAGTATTGAACCCCTAATTTTCCACATGGGCAATTCAGCACCGAACCCCTAACCTCCCAACCACCACCCACCCCCTAACTTTGATTTCAGCACTGAACGCCTCACCACCCCCAAAGGGGAATTTTCATATGAGTCACCCACAGCCCAATCAGGCAGAACCCCCCATCTGGCAAAAATTTATTTCTATGGCACTTTTGACTGACCTTTGGCAGTGGAGGGAGTGGAGGAAAACCTCACTGACAGGCAGGCACAGCACACAAACACCACGTTGCCTGGGGGTGGAGCAGGCGCCTATTTACATCATATAGTCACCCACATGTGGTACTCCTCGCCATGCAGCGTCTGGCGCCCTCCAGTGACGTCATTAGCAACGGCGCACCAAGTGCCAGGTGCAAGGGCGCATCAGTGTCCCTCGCAACACCGTCCTCACGCCCACCCTCCCAGCACACAACATGCCGTGGGCGGAGGCGGTTGACGTCATCCCTGAGAAACCATGACACTGAGTGTATATGCTGGCAGGTATCTTGGCAACCAAACAGGCTCACTGCTGGCAGGCCAGATCAGACTCCTCTGCGGGCTGCATGTGGCCCATGGGCCATAGTTTGAAGACCCCTGCTCTAGACAATAGCCAATCATTTAAGGATAATCAGAAAGCTGGAACCTCCCTACAACCTTTCCCCATGTAATCTTCCTCGTGACCTTACTACTTCAGGAGGTGGCCTTGGCTGTCCAGTGTTGAATTAATTAATAAAGATGGAGCTATATGGTGATGGGATGAATGGAGGGACCCTTCTCTGCAGTCCCAGGACACGTGGCTGCAAACCCCTCCTGCTGGCAGGTCAACAGGTTCAGGTAGAGGCGAGTAAATTATCCACACAGGTTCCAAAAAATATCAGCTTTATTTGCCCTGGCCATCATGTGTGGCCTATATTATAAACCTATTTAAACACATGCCATCCTTAGCTTGCCCTGCTTCTTCGCTTCCTTCAGCCATCTCTTTTCCTGCTACTTCTCCATCCAGGTAAATCCTCTCTTTGCCCCTCAGGCAAAACCTTTTATAATCTTTCAAGACCCCTCCCAGAAATGAGAGGATCTATTAGCAGGTAAGATTACACCGGAGGAAATGGGGTGTGTGGTTACATTCTGTCCCCCCTTTTTTAAATTAAATAATAAAAGAGAATAAGATTTTTGTTTTCTTGGCTTACGCCCTTAGCCAAAGGCGGGTAATATTTCCAAAGTAACAAAGTATACAGTGAGAAATTAACATATTAGCCTTTTCCAAAAGCATAACTTTTCTGCAAAATATACTATACACCTGTAACTTAAAATTTTTTAATGCTTTCTACCAAGCACTATCCTGGAACTTCCTAGTTCCTAAGCCTCTTTTTTTTGTTTTTGTTTTTGTTTTTGGGCCACACCCGGTGGTGCTCAGGGGTTACTCCTGGCTGTGTGCTCAGAAATAGCTCCTGGCAGGCACGGGTGGGGGGGGGGCATATGGGACACCGGGACTCGAACCAACCACCTTTGGTCCTGGATCGGCTGCTTGCAAGGCAAACACCACTGTGCTATCTCTCCAGGCCCATTCCTAAGCCTCTTAATGCTATTTAAAATAAATCATTTTATCCTGGAACTTTCATGTTCCTATATCCTTACCCTAAACACATAAGCACAAGAACATTTATACAGAACATACATTTTAAAAACAGACTAATACATTAAAATACACAGTAAAACATTTTGCAATTGAAAATATTAACTATGGAAAACTATAAAACACATTTAAATTGGCAAGAAACTGACTTAATCAAGAGATACACCTGAAATAAAGTTAGATGCAGGCGGTTTTGACTCAAATTTTTAGTTTGGATACTCTGTATTACTCCCCTTTTCTTATTTTTTATACCATCACCCAAATGTTCAAAAGTGAATACACTGGACTTTTATCCCATTACCAACACCAATTGTTCAAAGGCGTTTTTTCCCTTGCTGCTCTCACCACGTGGTTTACTTCTATAGTCCCAGGCCCTGCAGATGTTCCACTCCTGCCGTTTCACCTTCCTGGTCTGGAGGGCGGAACCAGTGGGAGCCTGATTAGGAGCTTTTCGCAGCTTTTCTTGCCACAGGACGGGAGCTCTCGGCTGATTGCAGCTGCCTTCAGGTGGTTCTGTGGAAGTAGGTTATGCTGCGCCGCAGCTTCTCGGCCACAGCTTCTTCACAGGGCACGTCTGGATGTGCAGTACATCAGTCCATTTAATAAACTTTTTCTTCCTAGTCCGTTTCTAATCAAGCCCCTCCATCAGCCTCTTAGTAGGCCGAAGTCTCTGGAAATAGGTTATTTTGTAACAAAGTCTCAGTTCTGGGCCTCAGATGGGGGTGATCCAGGTTTTCACCTCCTTTGTTTCACTGGCCCTTCTGCCCACAGAAGGGGTCTCGGCCATATTTGAAATGGCTCTATGTGGTGGCCCAAGGTTTTGGGCTCACTGCAACTGAAAAGAGCTAAAATCCAACTGAAGAACAGAAATCTCACCATGCTGTCTTGATCCAGGGTTCAAATCCAATTTCGGGTGCCAGATTGTTGGTTCTGTGGAAGCAGGTTACGCTGCCTCAGCCACCACCGCTTCTCAGCCACAGCTTCTTCGCAGAGTGCATCTAGATGTGCAGAGTTTAAAGTGATTCAAGCTTAGAGTCCGAAATTTCCAAAGTCGAAATCCATTTTTCAGGCTGAAGGTTGTATTCAGTAAATCAGTCCATTTAGATAAACTCTTTCTTCCTAGTCCTTAACATTCAATTTTCAGGAATCCCTTCACATGTGCAAATCATCTCCTTCACCCACAACTAAAAGCCTCCTGATTTCCGGCCTGAGGAAGACATCGTTAACTGTTGGAGTGCTGTATCCTTATCAAGTTGCACCCGCTTTTCCTGACTCATCAAGTGTCTTTAGTCGAACTTTTTCTGAGTTATCTTTACAGAATGGTTTTGGATTAGGTAGAAATTTCAACTTTTGTATTTTTTTATAATTGTAATCCTTTGAAGTTATATTTGATTCTACACTTCTGTTGATTATTGTAATTAATGTTTTGATATTTTAGTTTTTAATTCTCGGAATTGATGTCATATCACAGGGTTTTGCCTTCATTACTTTAGGTTAGTGGGTTAGATATTGTTGTAAATAATTTACTAGATGATATTTCTGTCTGGTATCAGGGATTTTTGCGTGGGCACATCATAGGGAAAATAGTAGGTACAAAAGGAGGTTCTATCCATTTTTTTTTGGTTTTTCAGACCACACCCATTTGATGCTCGGGGGTTACTCCTGGCTACATGCTCAGAAATTGCCCCTGGCTTGGGGGGACCATATGGGATGCCGGGGGATCAAACCGTGGTTCTTTCCTTGGCTAGCTCTTGTAAGGCAGACACCTTACCTCTAGTGCCACCTCGCCGGCCCCAGTTCTATCCATTTTGAATGAACCTTTAAGTTATTCTTTTACACAGGGAGGTTCACTGACTTAAACATTTTGTTTTGTTTTTTGACTTAAGCTCCCATCTAAATAACCAGCTGTACATGGCTCATCAATTTTGTGGCTCATCAATCTCAGACCTCATATGATCTTCTGACTGGACTAGAATTTAACTTGGATTAAGTTCAGATACCTATGGATCATCATTACAATGGCCCCCACTGTGCAGGGGGTGAGTGCCTCTTCATGCAAAATAGGGGCCTAATTCACTGCCTCCAAAGAAGGGCATTCTTCAGCTCAACCTGAACATGAATGGAAAATGTGCTTCATTTTGCCTGATACACAGCCTTGTTAGCATCTCTTCGAAGAATCTCTCTCAGGATCACGATTGGACTTTGTATTTGCCCCAGGAGCTCCCCATCGCTTACTAGATCCTTGATCATTAAATTTCAAATTCTACATCTGCTTTTCTTAGGAAGATCTTACTCGGAATTTTTCATCTTGTATGCCATAGATCTATCATCTCTGGAGCTTGTAGTTGATTCCTTGCCACATGTTTCTGGTTTTGGACACCCTGTGTCTTGCAAGTCAGCCCTAGATGAGGTTGACTGATGGAGGGATGGGTTAGGGTTAGGGTTGGTGCCCTGAACATGGATGTGAACTCTGGACCCAAGAGAACAGCAATCATGGTGAGATTCCTGCTTTTGAGTTTGATTTTGGCTCTTTTCCGTTGCAGTCAGCCCAAAATCTTGGGCTACCACGTGAAGCTATTGTCAAATATGGCTGACACCCCTTCTGGGGGCTGCTGTGAGCCAAATTTTGTTTGCAGTCTTCAGCACCTGCAAACAGGTTCTTCGTGGAGTTCAGGAAAAATTCCACGGGGAAAAGGTGGGCACACAGAATGGCGAATGACGGAAATATATTGTAGAAATGAATGAAACCACGCAGATTGCATGGGGACTTACGTTCAAAGAACGAAGACAAATTTATTTTTTAAGCTGGCAGCTTTTAAAAGGTAGAGGCAGGGAAAAGCAGGTGCAAATTCTAGACATCAAAGAGGCTGGGAGAAGAATGAAGGACTTTGGCTTAAATTAGCATTTTTAAAGAGCTGATACTGAAGGTGAAAAGGCAGCTTGTTTTTGGGTTCACTTTGTTTTGGGTAAAACAGAAGGAAAAGATAATTATCAGGGAAGTTGGAAGAGTGAGGAATGTTTCAGAGTTTCGGGGGAAAAGTGAAAATTACTTTGTTTTGAGCTAAGTTATGGAAAAACCTGATTTAGGCGCCAAGGTAGCAAAAATTACAGGGAGCTGTTAAATGGGAGACTTTTGGCTGGATTGATTGCTGTCCTTTGTTGTAGGAAGAAATTACTAAGGCCTGATTTCTAATATTGGTTAAAAATAAAGAGAGAGATAGTTACAGCCACATATTAGAATTATTGCCAAACCATCCACGCAAAGGGTCAAGTGATTTTGACTGCTCTAAGCGGGCCTTTTTGGCAAATAATTCATTTTCAGGAGAACACTACACTTATTGGTGTGTGTCCTTCCTGAGTGAGATGTGGCAGGGGGCAGAAGGGCAACTGAAACATGGGAGGTGGAAGCTTGTATCATCCTCATCCCAGGCCCAGGACTAAGACTTTGTTACAAGAAAAAATAAATAAACCTCGGCCTCCTCAGAGACTGATGGAAAGCTAGATTGGAAACGGACAAGAAAAAAAGACTGTATTTAGAATGGACTGATTTACTAATATGACCTACAGCCTAAATTTGGATTTCAACTTTAAAAATTTTGGACTGGACTTTTAGTTTGAATCACTTTGAATTCTGAACATCCAGACGCACCCTGCAAAGAAGCTGTGGCCAAGACGATCAGCAGAAAACGCCTGTCCTGCAGGCAGCTGCAATTAGCAGAGAATGCCCGTCCTGTCTGTGTGGATTATTTGCTGCTGATAAATATTACCAAGATCTCCCCCGAAAGGGGAGAAGGGGATGGGAATCAATTTCTCATTCTGGGAGCTCTTTGAAGATACACACACAATCAACAAAGATGAAAATGAGACCCAACAAATGGGGCAACAGTCTTGAGGTACTTGTTGGCAAACTGATTAAAGTATCAAACTTTAATCCAGTTGTGTTGTCTCGTCCTTTACTCTAGACCCAAGTGGATATATTAAAGGTAGAAAAAAGTAGGGGCTGTATGGGACCAGAGTGATAGCACATCCAGTGAGGCATTTGCTTTGCACAAGGATGACTGGGTTGGATCGCCAGCAACCCATAGTGCACCTAAAACACTCAGAGCTCACACCTGCTTTTCCCTTGCAGCAGTCACAGATCAGTAAATGTCCTCAAGGGTCTCTCAAAACCTGAATCCGGTAGTGAGCAACAGTCCACAGCAAACAGAAGTGGGAAAAAAGAGGAACCAAGAGCAAATTAGCAGGGGTGGTGGCAGCTTCTTCTCAGACAAAAGCAAGGTGGGTTGGGTGTATGTCCTTTCACTTTAGGAGTTGGCTGGCAGCAGGTTGGGATGAGGGGAACTTTCTGGTTCCTCGAGAGTTAAGAACTGAGGATAAAAAAGGATTAAATAGAAAGGAAATAACAGATCAAGGGTGAGAGAACAAAAGGATAGAAAAGGATTTGTAGGGGGCAGAGCATAGCAGTTAGACATTTCCCTTGCATGTGGCCAACCCAGGATAGACATGGGTTCGATTCTCAGCATCCCATATGGTTCTCTGAGCCTGCCAAAGGCGATTTCTGAACACAAGGCTAGGAGTAATCAATGTGCGCCCCAGATGTGGCCCAAAAGACCAAAAAAAAAAAAAGAAAAGAAAAGAAAAAGATTTATAAAGTGATCAGGATGATGAGGAGAGGGGGAAAGGAAAGGTTATATATAATGGGGAAGGACTGTATACAACATAGGCATTATGTATAATACAGATGGACATTAGACAGACATAGAGGTGACCGCCACACACACACAAACACATAGACAATGAAGATTGATCCATAGGTTGCAGTTGAAAAACTGACCCAGGTGAGACAGTTAGAACACTTAAAAAAATAGCAAACAGGTCAGATGAAAAGGTTTTCCATTTCCTAGGCAAATTATCATTGGTGCAGGTAAACTTTGCTGAAGAAAGGGTTTCTTGGTTAGATTGTACATAAAACATTCTTAAAACAATCATAATTTTCAAGTCTAGAATAATAAGTAATATGGCAATAAGCATTCTAAGGGAATATATACCATGAAGTATCATCTAACATGTCTTGAGCACCCAGGTTCCTTTCCTGAAAGCAAACTGAAAACATGGGCATTATGATCTAATAGTAAGCTAGCTTGAATTGAAAATAAATTGCAAAAACATACTCAATGAATGAGCACTATAGCAAGAATGTTCGACATGCAGTTGCCCATTCCAATGGCAATTATGTCCATATAGTGGACATAAGCATTAGATGTAAGAGCAGGCATAATAAAATGGAAAGTGAATAGATTTGAATATCAAGACATAATAATGAGCAGTATATTGGGGATCTAATATAATAAAGCACTGTAATTCTATATTACAGGATGACAACCTATATAACCAAGAACCACTGTGAACAAAAAAAATTAAAGAATTATTATAGACATTAAAATTAAGCCACTAAAGCATTCTTATAGTGAGCACTGTAGTGAGAGTTCATGGTGCCCAATCGCATTCTGCACTTCTTTCTGTGGGTAAAACCATTAGAACATTATTATAGACCTCTATAAAGAACAATTCATTGAACACCTGCTCAAGCTAAACAGCTGTCTCCAAGCTGCAGGTCGCTTGGGTGTATAAAAGAGAATATGAGCTTTTGTGTTTCTCCTCTTTGCTCAGTTTGTTTTCTTCTCATTTGTTCCCTTCTACTCTAAAGCCACCAGTGTTTGAGATAACTACCATTATACCATTGTGTTTCTTTCTTTCTTTTTTTTTTTTTTTGGTTTTTCGGCCCACACCCGTTAGATGCTCAGGGGTTACTCCTGACTACGAGCTCAGAAATTGCCCCTGGCTTGGGGGGACCATATGGGACACCGGGGGATCGAACCGTGGTCCTTTCCTTGGCTAGCGCTTGCAAGGCAGACACCTTACCTCTAGCGCCACCTTGCTGGCCCCTCCATTGTGTTTCTTTATGCAGTTATTTTATATATGACATATAAGTAATGTTATTCTGTATTTATCCATCTGGCTTATTTCATTTAACATAGTATCTTTTAGTTCCATCCATGTTGATACAACTTGCATGACGGCATCTTTCCTTACAGCTCTATAGTATTCCATTGTATATATGTACTACAACTTCATGATCCACTCTTTGGTTGTTAGAGATCTAGGTTGGTTCCAAGTCATAGCTATTGTGTTGAGTGCTGCAACGAATAGTAGTGTGCATAAATCCTTTTGGTCATGCAATTAAACTTCCTCCTCATCTGGCAATTTATGGACCTAACAATGAGGCAAATAGATTCACCTTCTTATTTTGTCTTTGGCCACTGAGAACAGCATACTCTTCAAGTCTTATCTGGCATACCATCCTGAATACTAGGAAGTGAACAAATGCAGCTGTCTTCAGGTGATAAATTACTCCCTGAATAAAGCTTGCTTGGTTTAACATATATAAGGTTGCCATTATTCATATTAAATGATTCTGCTTTACCTGCTGGTGTCTATTTGTGTTTAATCCAGCAGCGACCCCTTTATCCAACCTGTCTCAAACTTCATAAAGGAGTAACTTGGTCAAGGAGAGACTTCAGACTTTTTTTTAAATCTTGTGAAATTTTATATAAACACGGACATAGTATCCCATTTCAATTCAATAAGCAATTAGAAAAATTAAATATAAAGATCACATTTTCTGGGGCTGGTGCAGTGGCACTAGAGGTAAGGTGTCTGCCCCTAAGACAGACTGTGGTTTGATCCCCTGGCGTCCCATATGGTCCCCCAAGCCTGGAGCGACTTCTGAGCACATAGCCAGGAGTAAACCCTGAGTGTTACCGGGTGTGTCTGTTGGTAAGTCATGTCTTAAAGTAGAGCTTTCAGTTTTTCTTTTAAGGCTGGTTTTGAGTCTGTAAAGTTTCTGAGATATTTGCTCATCCATGAAGCTATGTATACTTCCTTCAAACCTGAAAGTATTTTGCTGGGTGCAGTCTTCTAGAGGAAGCATTTATTTCATTGAGTTCTGTCACTATGTCCTACCACTGCCTTCTGGCCTTGAGTGTTTCTTGTGACAGGTCTGCTGTAAATCTAAAAGATGCTCCTTTGAATGTAATTTCCCTTTTTGATCTTGCTGCTTTCAGTAATCTGTCTCTATCTGTGGGATACGTCATTGTGACTAGAATGTGTCTTGGGGTGTTTTTCCTGGGATCTTTTTTAGTAGGTACTCTTCAGGCATGCAGAATTTTGTCACATGTATTCTTTAGCTCTGATAGTTTCTCTGTAATGATGTTCTTGACTGCTAATTTTTCCTGGAGATTTTCTTCCTGGGTCTCTGGGACTCTAATGATTTTTAAGTTCTCTCTTTCTTTCTTTCTTTCTTTCTTCCTTTCTTTCCTTTCTTTCTCCCTCCCTCCCTCCCTCCTCCCTCCCTCCCTCCCTCCTTCCTTCCTTCCTTCCTTCCTTCCTTCCTTCCTTCCTTCCTTCCTTCCTTCCTTCCTTCCTTCCTTCTTTCTTTCTTTTCTTTCTTTCTTTCTTTCTTTCTTTCTTTCTTTCTTTCTTTCTTTCTTTCTTTCTTTCTTTCTTTCTTTCTTTCTCTCTCTCTCTCTCTCTCTCTCTTTCTTTCTTTCTTTCTTTCTTTCTTTCTTTCTTTCTTTCTTTCTTTCTTTCTTTCTTTCTTTCTTTCTTTCTTTCTTTCTTTCTTTCTTTCTTTCTTTCTTTTCTTTTCTTTCTTTTTGGTTTTTGTGTCACACCTGGCAACGCTCAGGGGTTACTCCTGGCTCTATGCTCAGAAACTGGTCCTGGCAGGCTCAGAAGACCATATAGGATGCCGGGATTCGAATCACCATCTTTCTGTATGCAAGGCAAACGCACTACCTCCATGCTATCTCTCCGGCCTCTTAAGTTATTTCTTTTTTTTTTTTTTTGGTTTTTGGGCCACACCCTGCAGTGCTCAGGGGTTACTCCTGGCTGTCTACTCAGAATTAGCTCCTGGCAGGCACGGGGGACCATGTGGGACACCGGGATTCGAACCAACCACCTTTGGTCCTGGATCGGCTGCTTGCAAGGCAAACACCACTGTGCTATCTCTCCGGGCCCAAGTTATTTCTATTGAGCTTATCAAAGACTTCTATTTTCATCTGTTCACATTCTTTGAGTAATATTTCCATTGTGTGATCATTTGCTTTAAGGCTTTTTTCCAATCTCTTCTGCTATGGAGTTGTTATGCATCTCATCTTCCAGCTCACTAATCTATCTTCAGCTGCTGTTAGCATTGGAAAGGTTTTCTATTAAGTTTTTTAATTTGTCTACTGAGCTTTTTAGATTTGTTATTTGACCTATTATTTCAGTTTGGAGTTTTCTGATTTTTATCTTCATTTCTCTTGATTCTTATTAGTGTTCTGTTCAACTCAATCTATGCTTTCTTTGAGTTCTGTGAACATCCTCCATATTTCTTCTCTAAACTCCATATCTGAGAGACTACTAGGTGGTTGGCAGTTGTCAGATCATCAGATTTGCCATCTTTATTCTCTATGCCTGATATTGGTCTGCATTGTTTTCCCATTATCACACTTGTATTGTGGTGATATTCGTTGGCTAGGTGGAGTGCTTGGCTGTGAAGCAAAGTGGAGTGTCCATGCTCCTCTGACTCCACCCCTTGTGGGGGGACGACTCACCTCAAGCTCTCAGGGGAAGGATGCCAGAGAGAATCAAAGATCCCAGGTTAAAGCAAGCAGAGCAAAGCCTCAAGATGTCTGCCATGCTTAAGAGGCCCAGCAGAGTCAGCTATATCTACAGTCTCCAGGCAGGGAAGACTCACCTCAGGAGAAGCGAGGCCTCAGTGGAAGGATTCCAGAGAGGGTCAAAGTTCCAGACTTCAGACTTTTTCAGTGTGTTGGGCCACCACCAGTGAACCCGACAGCTTATCATTAGGGAAATCCAAATTATGACAACAATGAGATATCATCTTACACCAGTGAAGATAGTATATATAAAAAATACTGCGAACAATCTCTGCTGGCAGGGATGTGGTCAGAAGGAAATCTCTTCAACTCCTGGTGGGAATACTGCCTGATCCAACCCCTATGGAAAACTGTATGATGGGATCTCACTACCCTCAAAATTGAGATGCCATATGACCAGGAAAGCCTTCTTTTGGGTATGTATTGCCCAAACTGAAAAACATTCATTCAAAAAGTATGTCTTAAAGAAAGAGAGACTGAGGTCCGGAGAGATAGCATGGAGGTAAGACATTTGCCTTGCATGCAGAAGGTTGGTGGTTCGAATCTGGCATCCTATATGGCCCCCTGAGCCTGCCAGGAGCAATTTCTGAGTGTACAGCCAGAAGTAACCCAGGAGCACTGCTGGGTGTGATCCAAAAACCAAAAAACAAACAAACACCCCAAGAGACAGTACTGACTACATGCACATTGGGAGGTTTCCAAATAAGGGTAAATTGCTCATTGGTATAGTAAGTTAATTTGGGAATTAATTGTATTAAAATATTCAGTATGCAGTTAAATTGACCTTGATTGATGCTACAGAAATGCAGGGGATGAGGCCATCATTACAGGCCCACCAGGCATTGGCATTTGGTACAATATAGGATTTTTCTGTAATAGTAGGAAATAAATACACAAAGGAACATAAATGTACATGGAAGAAAGGTATCTGCCCTAGACAGATTCCTAATTCTGGACAGCCTGTAAAGTTACCCTGCCAGGGGCTGGTGTCCAGCAGCAGGCGGTATAAAAGGAAGTTGTGGTATAATTACCTGGAATGACAATGCCTTCAAAAAAAGGCAGCTTAGCATTATACCATAACCAGCACGATTCAATTAATTCAGGCTTAGAATGATTAAGTACTTTCACAGTATTATCTATTAGCTTAAGCAAGGAATGCTCAGTATCCAATCCAGCATATCCTTCAGGCATTGTATACGGAGGATGGCTGAGGGCAGGTACAAGAGTGGAGCCTGTTACTCCCGTTATCAGGTTCAGAAGGTTTAGGAGAAGATTCTTCTTTGGAATCTGTGTAGGAGACAGAAAGAGGACTCTCAGGGTTCACTGTAACCCTGTAAACAGTTTGGTTAGTTTGCCTTGTTAACCTTTCTGGAAGCCAGCACGCATCTCCTTCTTCATGTCAAAAAAGCACACAGATCCTCTGCCCCAGATAAGTACTGGGTCTGGGTCTTGCCATTGGCCAGTTAATGGATCTTACCACAGTGCCAAGGAGTACTTATTTTTAGTTGAAGGATGTCACAGTCTGTCAGCTGCTGAGTGACCAGACTGATCAAGCTGTAAAAAATTAATGACAAACAAGGCATGCGTCAGAATTTTTTTTTTTTTTTTTTTTTGGCGAGGCTTTGATGGCATATAATTGCCCTAAGGTAGTTATTTTTGTAGCCTTAACAGTCAGGGAGTTGCCTAAGGCCATAGGATCACAAAGGCCTAAATGTGCTCTTAAATGGTCTATATAAAAAAAGGGGAATCTTGGGGCGAGAAATAGCATAGCGGTAAGGCATTTGCCTTAGACGCAGAACAAAGGTGGTTCGAATCGCAAATGCCTTATCTCCATGCTATCTCTCCGGCCCAATGTTGTTTATTTTAAAGTTATATGAGATAATTATGTTCCTTTCCAAAATACTTTCTGCAAAATTCTGTCATAAGTTTAGCCACCAAAATATAATAGGGAACCAACATCTTTTTGGGTGAAATAGATAAATATACCCAGAAAATAGGATTGTTTTGTCAAATAAGTCCCGTAGGTGTATGCAAAGAGGCAAAAATTATAAAGCCAAATGGTAAAGAACAATCAAGTGAACAAACAAACTGCGATGAGATTGCCTCTTCTACTTTAAGTAAAGCCTGCTGGGCTTCTGGGGTTAATTCCCGGGGAGATTTTGGATTAGAATCTCTTTTAAAAATATCGAATAGGGGGCCGGGCGGTGGCGCTAAAGGTAAGGTGCCTGCCTTGCCTGCGCTAGCCTTGGACGGACCACGGTTCGATCCCCCGGTGTCCCATATGGTCCCCCGAGCCAGGAGCAACTTCTGAGCACATAGCCAGGAGTAACCCCTGAGCAGTACCGGGTGTGGCCCAAAAACCAAAAAAAAAAAAAAATATATATATATATATATAAATATATAAATATATATATATATATATATATATATATATATATATATATATATCGAATAGAGAGCCAGAGAGATAGCACAGTGGTAGGGCATTTGCCTTGTAAGCAGCTGATCAAGTATGGATGGCGGTTCAAATCCCAGCATCCTTTGTGGTCCCCAAGCCTGCCAGGGGCGATTTCTGAGTACAGAGCCAGGAGTAATCTCTGAGCATTTCAGGGTGTGACCAAAAACCAAAAATCAAAAACAAAAACAAATAAAGAATATCAAATAGAGGTTTTAATTCACCAGTGGTTAAATGCAAATAGGGACATAGCCAATTAATATTTCCTAATAATTGCTGAAAATCATGCAAGGTTTTTAAATGGAATGTTTCTAATTGGGTTTTCTGAGTTAGCACCTGGGTATTATACAATTGAAATCCCCAAAAGGAAAAAGGGTCAGAAACTTGTATTTTATCTAAGGCATTTTGGAATTCTGCATTTCTTTTTTCTTAACCTTCTCTTTCCTGTTTTATCCTCTGAGGGCACTTTATTAAAGGATATAGCTTATATTAGATTAACATAAACAGTAAAACAGCTGTAATAATTTCTAAAATTCCAATTATTAAACAAAACTATTAAAGGTGATCAAAAACTGACATAAGAAACAGGCAAATGTTTATACTTTTGAAGACCTCAAGTCCACAATTTGTGAATTACCATAAATTTTATTTTTGTTCCTTTAAGGCAAGTTTAATTTATTTTAAATGTCCACAAATAATGAGTATTCCTTTTTTAATTTATTTAAATCATTTTTGGAAAGATGACTTTTGGTTAAACCGTTGAACCAAAATTAAATAAAATTGAAAGTTATGTTCTCTTATTGTGCTTATAAGTATTTTATGTAAAATTTTATATGCCAGATTAACAAAATTTTAGATCATTATAAAATATAAATTCTCTTAAAAGGATTCTCAATATTTGTAACCCAGAGGAATCACAATTTTTAAGGCATGACCTTACCACACACATTATTAATTATTTTGCCCCTCTTTTATTAAAAAATAACTTAGTACATTATTCAAAATAGTTTTCTTTCTCTAACTTAAGTCATATCATTTTGTTTTGTTTTGTTTTGTTTTGGAGTCACACCCAGCAGCGCTTAATGGTTACTCCTGACTCTATGCTCAGAAATTGCTCCTGGCAGGCTCAGGGGACCATATGGGACGGCGGGATTCGAACCACCGTCCTTCTGCATGCAAGGCAAATGCCTTACCTCCATGCTATCTCACTGGCCCCAATCATTTTGCAGTTTTAAAGAATATATTTCTTGCTGCTTTAGTGTTTTAGCTGATTCCTGAGTTGCTAAATTTGGTAAATGCAAATAGTTTAACAAAGGCTAATCACAATATTTTGCACACAATTTTCTATTTTTAGATACCTTTAAAATTAAAATAAATTTTCTAATAAAAATATAAAAGACCCAAAATTTAATACTATTGTAGCCTGTTTGAATTTAAACTGGCAAAGTTTTCCTTTACTGATTGTCTGTTATCTATAACCTTACTCCAAAATTCCTAAGGGGTGGGGTGATGGCTTTTTTTTTTTTAATCTTATATGAGAGAATGGCTACTGCTATACCCAGACAGATTTTCCCAGTCACTAGGATGTTAAAGACATTTGAAGGGCAATGGCCTCTATTGGGGGTGGGCCTTGCCACCACATTTAACTGTTTTGGAGACATAAGCCTCCTTTGATTGCCCCAGTATATGTATCTTGTCCTAAGTGATTAGAGGATAAGCCTCCTGCTATGGGGTATTATAGCCCCTTAACTTTTTTTGTTTTTGTTTTTGTTTTTGGCCACACCCATTTGACACTCAGAGGTTTCTCCTGGCTATAAGCTCAGAAATCACCCCTGGCTTGAGGGGACCATATGGGATGCTGAGGGAACGAACTGCGGTCTGTCCAAGGCTAGCGCTTACAAGGCAGATACCTTACCTCTAGCGCCACCTCTCCGGCCCCTATAGCCCCTTAACTTTTTTTTTTAGTTTTTTTCTTTATTTAAACATCTTGACTACATAAATGATTGTGATTAAGTTTCAGTCATGTAAAAAACACCCCCTTCACCAGTGCAACATTCCCACCACCAATGTCCCAAATCTCCCTCCATCCCACTCCACCCCCACCTGTACTATAGACAGGCTTTCCAGTTCCCTCATTCATTCACATGATTATGATAGTTCTCTGTGTAGTTATTTCTATAACTGCACTCACCACTCTTTGTGGTGAGCTTCATGAAGTGAGCTGGAAGTTCCAGCCCTCTCATTGTCTCTGAGGATTGTTGCAAAACTGACTTTTATTTTTCTTAAAACCCATAGATGAGTGAGACTACTCTGCGTCTCTCTCTCTCCCTCTGACTTATTTCACTCAGCATGATAGATTCCATGTACATCCATGTATAGGAAAATTTCATGACTTCATCTCTCCTGATGGCTGCATAATATTCCATTGTGTATATGTACCATAGTTTCTTTAGCCATTCACTTTTGTTTGAATTTTTCCATATTAACCACTTAATGGTTTTAAGAGAGGGGGTACCTCCCTCTACTTTGACACCCCCAGTACAGTAGGCTGGGGACCCTGCTTTAAGGGTGAAGAGCCCTTAGAGGCAGCGTTTATTGTACTTTCCCTTGGGGTGATGGGGCCGAGGGATGCCCAGAATTAAAGTCTTCCTTAGCAAACTTAGATTTACAGTCATCTGCCAGTGAAACCTGTTTTTGGACCACAGGCATGAGGTGGAGGGAGCTTTTTAGTTGTGCCTCCATCTTGATGATTAGGGCACTTACAGAATTTTCAATATTATCTTGCAACCAATGTTTATCCACTCAAATTTTAGAAATTTTTAAAGTCAGAAAAACTTTTTTATTTATTTTTAGCAAAAATTTTATAGTCAAAATTTTTTCTTTCCCTAGGTAGACAGGTTACCTATTAGCATAAAGACAACAATTTGCCTAGGGCAATTTTTTTGTTAGATAACAAACAAATTCTAAGGCCTCTTGGTTTAAAAGTACATTTTTTCCTTTTTTCAATTTTTTAACCTAAAATGTGGCAATACTCAATTGTAAACATGGCAAACACACAACACAATTTTAATACACAATTTAAATGAAATTACAAATTAACACAAAACAGAAACTGACAAACAAAATTAATAAAAGCAATTTTTTTTCAAATCCTTATCCTTTGGGGGTTTAGAGGAAAAACAATCCTTGATGTTAATAATGTCTAAATGCAAGTTACTTGTGTTAAATCCAGCTAACTGGCCTGGCCCTTGAATGGGGTCTGGGACTGGAGATCCCTCGATCTCGGGGAGGAGTCCCCAGGATGGGGGATGGCCCGGGGTCCCAGGAAGAAAAACATCCGCCGCCGAATGAGAAACCACAAACCTTGAGGATGCAATCATATGCAGGTTTATTTCCTTTCCAGAATTCCAGGGCATCATGACAAGCCAGGAATTAGGGCTGCAGTGAGACCCAGAGTATCCAAATTTGCAAACATTTAAGGGAATTCATATGATATTGAACATACAGATCAAAGCATTTCATAGGTTTATACAGTTTGAATCATCCAATGATTTTTTGGAAACTTTTTTCTTTATTTAAAAATCTTGATTACATATATGATTGTGATTAGATTTCAGTCATGTAAAGAACACCCCCTTCACCAGTGCAACATTCCCACCACCAATGTCCCAAATCTCCCTCCATCCCACCCCACCCCCACCTGTACTCCAGACAGGCTTTCCAGTTTCCTCATTCATTCACATGATTATGGTAGTTCTCTGTGTAGTTATTTCTATAGCTGCACTCACCACTCTTTGTGGTGAGCTTCATGAAGTGAGCTGGAAGTTCCAGCACTTCTCTCATTGACTCTGAGGATTGTTGCAAAACTGACTTTTATTTTTCTTAAAACCCATAGATGAGTAAGACTATTCTGCGTCTCTCTCTCTCTCTCTCTCTCTCTCTCTCTCTCTCTCTCTCTCTCTCTCTCTCTCTCTCTCTCTCTCTCTCTCTCACTCTGACTTATTTCACTCAGCATAATAGATTACATGTACATCCATGTATAGGAAAATTTCATGACTTCATCTCTCCTGACGGCTGGATAATATTTCATTGTGTATATGTACCACAGTTTTTTTAGCCATTTGTCTGTTGAAGGACACCTTGGTTGTTTCCAGAGCCTGGCTATTGTGAATAGTGCTGCAATAAATATAGGCGTGAGGAAGGGGGTTTTGTATTGTGTTCTTGTGTTCTTAGGGTATATCCCTAGGAGTGGAATAGCTTGGTCGAATGGGAGCTCAATTTCCAGATTTTGGAGGAATCTCCATATTGCTTTCCATAGAGGTTGGACTAGACGGCATTCCCACCAGCAGTGGATAAGAGTTCCTTTCTCTCCACATCCCCGCCAGCACTGATTGTTCTCATTCTTTGTGATGTGTGCCAATCTCTGTGGTGTAAGGTGGTATCTCATCGTTGTTTTGATTTGCATCTCCCTGATGATTAGTGACGAGGAGCATTTTTTTCATGTGCCTTTTGGCCATTTGTATTTCTTTTTTTATCAAAGCGTCTGTTCATTTCTTTTCCCCATTTTTTGATGGGATTAGATTTTTTTTTCCAGTGCCCTGTATATTTTGGATATTAGCCCCTTATCTGATGGGTGTTGGGTGAATAGTTTCTCCCACTTGGTGGGTGACTCTTGTATCCTGGGCACTATTTCTTTTAAGGTGCAGAAGCTTTTCAGTTTAATGTATTCCCGTCTGTTGATCTCTGCTTCCACTTGTTTTGAAAGTGCAGTTTCCTCCTTGAAGATGCCTTTAGTCTCAATGTCATGGAGTGTTTTACCGACGTGTTGTTCTATATACCTTATGGTATCAGGTCTGATATCAAGGTCTTTTTTTTTCTTTTTTTTTTTTTTGTTTGTTTGTTTTTAGGCCACACCCGGTAACGCTCAGGGGTTACTCCTGGCTATGCGCCCAGAAGTTGCTCCTGGCTTGGGGGACCATATGGGACACCGGGGGATCGAACCTCGGTCCGTCCAAGGCTAGCGCAGGCAAGGCAGGCACCTTACCTTTAGTGCCACCGCCCGGCCCTGATATCAAGGTCTTTAATCCATTTGGATTTTACCTTCGTACATGATGTTAACTGGGGGTCTATGTTTGCTTTTTTGCAAGTGGCTAACCAGTTCTGCCAGCACCACTTGTTGAAGAGGTTTTCCCTGCTCCACTTAGGATTTCTTGCTCTTTTGTTAAAAATTAGGTAATTGTATGTCTGTGGGACAATGTCTGAGAACTCAAGCCTATTCCACTGATCTGAGGGTCTGTCTTTATTCCAATACCATGCTGTTTTGATAACTATTGCTTTGTAGTACAGTTTAAAGTTGGGTAAAGTAATGCCTCCCACTTTCCTTTTCCCTAGGAGTGCTTTAGCTATTCGAGGGTGTTTATTGTTTCAGATGAACTTCATAAATGTTTGATCCACTCCTATGAAGAATGTCATGAGTATTTTTAAGGGGACACATTAAATCTGTATAATACTTTGGGAAGTATTGCCATTTTAATGATGTTAATCCTGCCAATCCATGAGCAGGGTGTGTGTTTCCATTTCCGTGTGTCCTCTCTTATTTCTTGGAGAAGAGCTTTATAGTTTTCTTTGTATAGGTCCTTCATGTCTTTGGTCAAGTTGACTCCAAGGTATTTGAGTTTGTGTGGCACTATTGTGAATGGGATTGCCTTCCTGACTTCCTTCTCTTCCCTATCATTATTGGTGTATAAAAAGGCCATTGATTTCTGTGTGTTAATTTTGTAGTCTGCCACCTTGCTATATGAGTTTATTGTTTCTAAAAGCTTTCTGGTAGAGTCTTTAGGGTTTTCTAAGTAGAATATCATGTCATCTGCAAACAATGAGAGCTTGACTTCTTTCTTTCCTATCTGAATTCCTTTGATACCTTTTTCTTGCCTGATCGCTATAGCAAGAACTTTCAGTACTATGTTGAAGAGGAGTGGTGAGAGTGGATAGCCTTGTCTTGTAGCAGAATTTAGAGGAAAGGCTTTTAGTTTTTCTCCATTGAGGATAATATTTGCCATTGGCTTGTGGTAAATGGCTTCAACTAGATTGAGAAAGGTTCCTTCTATTCCCATCTTGCTGAGATTTTTGATCAAGAATGGGTGTTTGACCTTATCAAATGCTTTCTCTGCGTATATTGATATGATCATGTGATTTTTATTTTTCTTCTTGTTGATGTTGTGTATGATGTTGATAGATTTACGGATGTTAAACCATCCTTGCATTTCTGGGATGAAACCTACTTGGTCACAGTGTATGATCTTCTTGATGATGCATTGGATCCTATTTGCCAGGATTTTGTTGAAGATCTTTGCATCAGCATTCATCAGGGATATTGGTCTGTAATGTTCTTTTTTGGCAGCATCTCTGTCTGGTTTTGGTATCAAGGTGATGTTGGCTTCATAAAAGCTGTTTGGAATTGTTCCCGTTTTTTCAATTTCATGGAAGAGCCTGGCTAGGATTGGTAGTAGCTCCTCTTGAAAGATTTGAAAAAAGTCGTTAGGAAATCCATCTGGGCCTGGGCTTTTCTTTTTGGGCAAATGTTTGGTTATAGTTTCAATTTCCTCAGTAGTGGTGGGGGTGTTTAGATATGCTACGTCCTCCTTACTTAACTGTGGAAGGTTGTAAGTGTCGAAGAATTTTTCCATTTCTTCTTGGTTCTCATGTTTAATAGCATAAAGTTTCTCAAAGTAGTCTCTGATTACCCTTTGGATCTCTGCAATATCTGTCGTGATCTCCCCTTTTCATTTCTAATACGGGTTATCAGATTTCTCTCTCTCTCTTTGTGAGTTTTGCCAATGGTCTATCAATCTTGTTTATTTTTTCTTTTTCCTTTTTTTTGTTGTAGTTTTTGGTTCACACCTGGCAGTGCTCAGGGGTTATTCCTGGCTCCATGCTCAGAAATCGCTCCTGGCAGGCACGGGGGACCATATGGGACACCGGGATTCGAACTTATGACCTCCTGCATGAAAGGCAAACGCCTTGCCTCCATGCTATCTCTTTGGCCCCTCTTGTTTATTTTTTCAAAGAACCAACTTCTGCTTTCGTCGATCTTTCAGATTGTTTTTTGGTTTTCCACTTCACTGAGTTCTGCTTTCAGCTTTGTTATTTTCTTTTGTCTCCCTATTTTGGTTCCTTTTGTTGGTCATTTTCTAATTTTTTGAGCTGAGTCATTAAGTTATTTAGGTATGCCCCCTTTTCCTTCCTGATGTGTGCTTGTAGAGCTATAAATTTTCCTCTCAGGACTGCTTTTGCTGTGTCCCATAGATTCTGGCAGTTTGTGTCTTCATTATCATTTGTTTCCAGGAAAGTTTTGATTTCCTTTTTTATTTCATCTCAGACCCACTGATTGTTCAGTAGCAGGGTGTTTAATTTCCAATTGTTAAAGTTTTTCTTCTGTGTGGCTTTGTAGTTCACATCTAATTTCAGAGCCTTGTGGTCAGCAAAGGTAGCCTGCAAGATTTCTATCCTCTTGATTTTATGGAGGTATGTTTTATGTGTCAGCATGTAGTCTATCCTGGAGAATGACCCATGTACATTGGAGAAGAATGTTTATCCAGGTTTTCTGGGATAGAGTGTCATATATATATACTAGTCCTCTTTCTTCCACTACTCTTTTCAGGGCTAGTATGTTTTTGTTGGGTTTCAGTCTGGTTGACCTATCATGTGTTGATAGGGCTGTGTTGAGGTCTCCCACAATTATTGTGTTATTATTGATTTCTTCTTTCAGATTTGTCAGTAATTGTATTAGATAATTTGCTGGTCTCTCATTGGGTGCATATATGTTTAATAGTCTGATTTCTTCCTATTGCACATATCCCTTGATTAGTACATAGTGTCCATCTTTGTCCCTTACCACTTTTCTGAGTATAAAATTGGTGTCATCAGATACTAATATGGCCACCCCAACTTTTTTGAGGGTGTTATTTGCTTGGATGATTTTCCTCCAGCCTTTGATTTTGAGTCTATGTTTGTTCTGACTATTCAGATGTGTTTCTTGTAGGCAGCAGAAGGTTGGATTCATCTTTTTGATCCATTTTGCCACTTTGTGTCTTAATTGGTGAATTTAGTCTATTGTCATTGAGGGAGATGATTGTCATAGGATTTAATGTCATCTTTGTAGATCTATTTGCTGTGTTTGTTGGTCTTTCTTGTCTTAGAGTAGACCTGTCAGTTTTTCCTTTAAGGCTTGTTTATCGTCTGTGAAGTTTCTGAGCTGTTGTTTATCTATGAAGCTATGTATTCTTCCTTCAAACCTGAACGTGAGTCGGGCTGGGTGCAGTATTCTCGGTGAGACATTCATTTCATTCAGTCTTGTCACAATATCCCACCACTGTCTTCTAGCCTTAAGAGTTTCTTGTGACATGTCTGCTGCAAGTCTTAGGGATGCTCCTTTAAATGTAATTTCCCTTTTTGATCTTGCTACTTTCAGTATTCTATCTCTATCTGTGGGATTTGTCATTGTAACAAGGATATGTCTTGGGGTGTTTTTCTTTGGGTCTCTTTTAACTGATACTCTTTGGGCATGCAGGATTTGATTGCATGTAGTTTTTAACTCTGGGAGTATCTATTTGATGTTGTCTTTGACAGTTGATTCTTCCTGGAGATCTCTTACCTGGGTCTCTGAGACTCCAATGATTCTTATGTTGTTTCTGTTGAGTTTATCAAAGACTTCTATTTTCATCTGTTCGCATTCCTTGAGTACTTTTTCCATTGCCTGTTCGTTTGTCCTAAGGTTCTTTTCCAATTTCTTCTGTTGTGTTGAGTTTTTCTGCATCACATCTTCCAGTATTCCGATTCTCTCCTTAGCTGCTGATACCCTGCTGGCGAGACCATCCATTGAGATTTTCAGTTGAGATACCATGTTTTTCAGATCTGTTATTTCAGTTTGGAGTTTTCTGATTTCTGTCTTTGTGTTCTGTTCAGATCAATCTATGCTTTCTTTGAGTTCTTCAAACATCTTTCACATTGCCATTTTAAGTTCCTTATTCGAGAGGTTAATCAGGTGGTTGGAATTTATTAGATCATCTGAGCTTTTGTCTTCATTCTCTGTGCATGGTGTTTGCCTGCGAGGTTTCCCCATTGTCACGCGTGTAGTGTGGTTTTTCCTGCGTGTTGTGGTGGGGTTCATTGGTTAGAAAGAGTAGGCATTCGCGAAGCAAAGCAAAGTGAAGCACACTCTTCTGCTGCCTCTAGTTGACAGTTTTCCCTTGAAGTCCTCAGAGTGAACAAAGGCACAGCAGGGCGGAGACTCCACAGGCCAGAGAGCTCAGCTTATTGGACAGCGACCCCCACAGCCAGAATTTACTCACTGGGCAGCTTCAAAATGCAGTTTTTTGGGGGTGCGCTCCCTACGCCTCTAAGGAGACCTTCAGGGATTCAGAAACACAGGCAGACAGGTGCAGGAGAAGTTTCCTTTGAAGTCCTCAGAGTGCCCAATGATTTTTTTTACAGAAAAGGCACATTTTTTGTCTGTTAAGCCCCTCATGACATCATTTACCCCCAACTCCTAGACATATGGCATGCAGAGATACAGGTTGAACTCTTCAGGTGGTCTCCTAATCTAAAGGGTGGAGAACCCACGGCATCATTAATTCCAGCCCACATTCAAATGGGATTTTTGTGATATGGGTAGGACCTCCAGGTGGCTTTTAAGTGTATAGTGATTTGGTCTGGGAGGACCCCATACTAGCAGGGCGGAGGTGCCTCATGCGAGCAGGGTGGAAGTACTGGGCTGTTGGGAGGAGGAAGTCTGGGGTTCCATGTTTCTACCTTAGGCAAGCTAGTGACAGAAGCGAAAATAGCACTAAACTAGATTTCACCCTATTTTATACCTATTAATTCTGTCTATGTGATATTCCTTTTTTTAGTCACTGTGTGCAATTATTCCTCCCTAATCTTCAAGGTAAATGAATGCAAAATGTCCTTGCATTCCTTGGAATGTTCTTTGTGATTTACAGCTTGGTTCCAGGAATCAGTTGTCTCCTTGGGCCTAGTCTTTCTTACTTTGAAATTGCAGCCTATGACTAAAGTTGCCATCCCATCTATTATTAAGAAATATCTATTCCTATTGAAAACTAAAAACATACTATGTCAAAAATATCCATTCCAACATAGGTTATACAGATTGCATAAGTTTAAATTTTCTGTCAAGGAAATATTTATCAAGTGTGCCTGGGTTCTCCTCAGGGGTCAGGCTACCTTAGGTTTGGGGAATCCGCCCGGTTGTGAGGGCTATCAGGGACCTAGGGCAGTTAGGGAAAACTAGCTAATATAAAAATAAAATAATATTTTCAAGTCAGAAAAACATGAAAGTTAAAAGGTTACACCCCCAAAATCAACTTCTTTTCCAGACTCAACACTAGGAATGGCTGGAATTCATGACATACCCCTTAGAGGGGCTCTCCTGAATTATTATTTTCATATTAATCTTAAAATTTGCAACATATACCACTTTTAGAGGTCTTTCATGGGCCGGTTGATGGTCTAATGTGACCACATTTTAGATGTTATTTGATTATATGGTTTAAAATATCCAGTTTAATTGAGGACAGAGACCACCATTCCACCCAGACTGGGTCCTCCTCCTGCTTTAATTCTGGGGACCCATGGAATAGACTATTGGAGGGGTGGCACATTCTTTTTTTGTTTAGAAACATATGCTCTTGCCTGCCCCAGTATATCCAGCCCTAACAAATTATTTCCTAAACCTTTGGCTACCAGAGGCTTAAGACCAGAATTTCCATTTGAATTAACCCATTTAAAATGTCTTGTGCAACTGAAAAAGTGTTAGTATCATGCATCATTAGGGAAATCCAAATCGATATAACAATGATATATCATCTCACACCAGTGAGAATGACACGCACAATAGTAGGAACAATCTGTGTTGAGGAATTGTGGAGAAAAAGGAAATTTCATTCACTGCTGGTGGGACTGTTGTCTGGTTTAACTCCTGTGGAAAACAATATGAAGTTTTCAGTACACTTAGAATTAAATTGCCATATGATTTAGCAATTCCACTTTTGAAAATCTATCCCCAAGACTTAAAAACATTCACTCCAAATAACATGCAAACCATTATTTATTGCTGGTCTTAGAACAATAGCTAAGTTATGGACTCAACCTAGAGTCAATGAGAGTCAGTCTGGGTAATAAAAGTTGATATATTTAAGCAAAATGGGACATGGGAATTATAACCTGTTTGAGAGGTATGTGCAAACAGCCTCAGGTAACCTCTCAAAAGATCAATTCTTACAAAATACCTTGAATAATAGCTTCCTTGTTCATTTTAATATATATTAGTTAACTCATTCATCAAAAATTGTTTGACTTACAGAATATCACCTGCTCAGCAAACAATTTGATTGATATCTCTATTTCTCATGCTGTAAATGAAAGGGTTTAGCATGGGGATGACTATCATATATATTACAGAAGCAAGTATGTCTTTGATACTGAAAATGGAGGATGAAGAGAATAAGTACACTTCACAATGGTTTGATAGAATAAATATACAACAATAAGATGGGAACCACAAGTAGAAAGGACTATGAAAAATCTCTTAGCAAAGAAACAGGACAATTGTCCATATATGCATATAGGAGACCAGGATAGAAATCAAAGGAATACATAACATTATTTACCTTTTAATGAAGATGACCAGTTTATTGAATCAAGTGTCTGAACAGTTCATCTTCCACACTGAAGTAAATTCACAGAAGTAGTGATGAATGGTAATATCACCACAGAAGGACACTTGGATCAAGAGAACAAGTAACAGGGCTTTCTCTGTCTGTCCTTGATGTCCAAGCACCCAATAAAGATATGTTTATGAACATAGAGGACAAAGACAATGTTCTTAAGCTCCTGGTTAAGAAAAAAAGTAAAAGAGTTGCTTCAGTTAGACCAGACCTTTGTAAGGAGCTCAAGCAGAGGCTGAAGGTGTTGAGTTGCTCTGGCCACCTGAGAGAGTGTCCCAGGTCCCTGGGCTGCTTCCTGCTTGCCCACATCCTTGGATGTAGGAATGGCTGGGCTGGGCTCCAGCACCAAGGTAGGCAACATACATGCCAAATTGAGCTTGATGTGGCACATTGCCAGATGCTCATGGTTGCTCCTAAGGAAGTAAAGTAGCTTCCCTCAGCTTTGCTCAGAAGTCATAAAATTCAGATGATTTCTGTCATGAATCTTTTATAATAGATCATATATGCTATAGCTCAAGTTGCACAATATATGTCCACCATTATAGTTAACTTTGCATATTATGAAACTGTGGCACATGCTGTAGAATAACTACCATTGATTAAATGAAACTGACAATTGACTAATATATTTTTCATTTATTAAAACCCAGATCATTAAAACTGTTCCACACAATAGCCCAACTATGTGACACAAACAATCAGTAAATGTTCAGTATAATATTTCCCTCTGTTTTTGGCATACACCACAGTCAGAGGTAACATTATATTGTGACCTTAACCCCACTCTTTATTATTATGCATTAATCTCTCCTTCAGTGTGAAATATACTTCTTTAGGATATCTGCCAAAATAATGTGCTTTGGGATAGAAGTTATAAAATCAATTTTCTCCTCCTCTCACCATTCAGAGCCTATCATTGGCTTGAACTATCAGGACCATTTCAGAGAATGTCAATTCTGAATTGTGGCTGCTTTCTTCCAGAGAAAAGAACAGCTGAGCTCACAAACACTTTTTTTTTTTCGGGCCACACCCATTTGATACTCAGGGGTTACTCCTGGCTAAACGCTCAGAAATTGCCCCTGGCTTGGGGGACCATATGGGACACCGGAGGATTGAACTGTGGTCCTTCCTTGGCTAGCGCTTGCAAGGCAGACACCTTACCTCTAGCGCCACCTCTCTGGCCCCTCTTTTTTTTTTTGTCACACCCAGCAGTACTCAGGGGTTACTCCTGGCTCTATGCTCAGAAATCGCTCTTGGGGGGCTGGAGAGATAGCATGGAGGTAGGGTGTTTGTCTTGCATGCTGAAGGAGGGCGATTCGAATCCCATAAGGTCCCCCTAGTCTGCCAGGAGCGATTTCTGAGCATAGAGCCAGGAGTAACCCCTGAGCACTGCCGGATGTGACCCAAAAAGAAAAGAAAGAAAGAAAGAAAAAAAAAAAAAGAAAAAAGAAATTGCTCCTGGCAGGCTCAGGGGACCATATGGGATGCCGAGATTTGAACCACTGTCCTTCTGCATGCAAGGCAAACGCCCTGCCTCCATGCTATGTCTCTGGCTCAACACTTCATTCTTTTTTTGTTTTTGGGGTCACACCTGGCAGTGCTCAGGGGTTACTCCTGGCTCCAAGCTCAGAAATCGCTCCTGACAGGCTCGGGGGACCATATGGGATGCCGGGATTCGAACCAATGACCTTCTACATGAAAGGCAAAAAGCCTTACCTCCATGCTAACTCTCCAGCCCCCCAACACTTCTTTTTAATGTCATATCTTTCAGTTGTTTGGTACCCACTGCTAATTATAACAACTTCGAACTATTTTTATTTTATAAAATTTTCAAAAAATTTGTTCTACAAAGTTTTTCTAAATTTTTTTCTACAAAACATTTAACATATTCTCAATAATTACAGGATTATCAAAGTTAACTATCTCTCATTATGACTTTATACATAATTGACACAAGAAACTGCAGATATTTAAAATGTGTACCTTGATCAATTTTGGTACAAGGATTTTTTTTTGGTACAAGGATTTATTTATGAAAGCACTGCTTCAATCAAAATGGAGATAACAGGATCTAACTTGAAGACTGCTTGTTATTCTTAGCAATCCTACTTAACAATGTCTTTCCTTCTTCACTTTTACCAGCAAACCACTTGTATCTTATTTCTGTCAAATAGTAAAAAATAGTAATTTCCCCTAGAATGTCTAAGCTTTTCATGGTGAATTATTTTGAGATACATCACACTAAGTATATTTAAATATTGTCTAAAAACATTGGACATATATGTCTTTACATGCTCACATATATCTATAATTTACTTGTGAACATTATTATTATGATTATTATTATTTTTGGTTTTTGGGCCACACCCAGCAGTGCTCAGGGGTTATACCTGGCTATCTGCTCAGAAATAGCTCCTGGCAGGCATGGGGGACCATATGGGATGGCGGGATTCGAACCAACCACTTTAGGTCCTGGGTCTGCTGCTTGCAAGGCAAATGCCACTGTACTATCTCTCCGGCCCCCTGAGCATTATTTTTATATTTGAAATGTCACTACATCTATTGTCCAATACAAATATTCCAGTATGTAGTTTACTAGATACATAGACATGTAGCTATAACATTTTAAATAAAAAATATGGCTTGTTGTAATTCTTTTCCTCCCCTATATCATACTGTTGTGTCAAAGTGTAAGCAAAATTTATAAAATAAAAATTATGATATTTCATTTCTATGCACATACATATCCATTGTAATAGCCACCTACATCAAGACAGAAACCATTTTAGCCACCCCAATAAATGACTAAATTTTAAAGAAATAATTGAAATAGTATTGAGCAGGAAATTTTCCAAATTGCATCATGAAGCATATTTAGTTTTGTTTGTTTTGGGGTATTTTTTGGGTCACACCTGGTGGTGCTCAGGAGTTAGTCCTGGCTCTGCACTCAGAAGTCATTCCTGAAAGGCTGGGGAGACCATATGGGATGCGGGGATTAGAACCTCCATCTGTCCTGTGTTGGCTGAGTGCAAGGCAAATGCCTTAATATTGTGCGATTGCTCCAGCCCCCTTTTTTGTTTTGTTCTTTTTTTAGGGGGTCACACCTGGCTGAGCTCATGAGTCACTCCTGATTAAACATATTTAGTAAGAGAAACAAATTCAGTTGAACGCATATATTTACAATAGAAGTCAGTTCCAGTCATTTGGGGGGGATCTGTGGGGGAACTGGGAAGTTCCAGTTATTCTTGGCTAGAGATAAGCCTCATAGTAAAGCGCTTTGCTTGGTAATGCAGAGATTCTCAGGACTGTGCTGACCCATACTTAAGAGGAAATGAAAATCAATCATTAAATGTTTATTAATTTGAATGTCAGCATTTTAAAAAATAGAAAATCTGACTAATGTAAGCCATTTCTTTGTGAAACTCTATTTACACGTCTTCTTTCCTGGACATTGAAATTATAAAGAGAGTAAGGTTGGTTTTTCTTACAACTGGAGAATATGGAGGACATTCCTTTTTTTGTTCTTGTTAGTTGGCTTCTTAACCACTATCCCACCCCTAAAGTCTAGATATAGTTAAAATAGATATGGACTTTTAACTATTGGTAAGAAACATTTTGAGTCACTAAAAAATCAATCTGGGTAATTAAAACTGGTATATGTCAGCACAGTGAGAATGGGAATACCAGCCTTATTGAGAGGTGTATCCAGTTTCAACTAAGGTTACAGAACATTTGTTTTTACCGAATACTTTGAATAATAGCTTCTTTATTTACACACACACACACACACACACACACACACACACACACACACATATATATATATTTGTTAACTCATTCATCATAAATTGCTTGACTTACAGAATATAATCTTATAAGCAAACAATTTTAGGGCTTGCTTGATATCTCTGTTTCTCATGTGTAGATGAAAGGGTTCAGCATGGAGGTGACTATCATATACATCACAGAAGCAACTATGTCTTTGATACTGGAGATGGAGGGCGAAGAGAATAAATACACTTCTGCAATGGTTCCATAGAATAAAGATACAACAAGGAGATGGGAACCACAGGTAGAAAGGACTTTGAAGAATCTCTTGGCAGATGGATTTCTCAGGACAATTGCCCATATATGAATATAGGAACCCAGGATAAAAATAAAAGGAATACCTATCATTATTCCTCCCTCAATGAATACAGCCAGTTTATTGAAATAAGTGTCTGAACAACTTATCTCCCACACTGCAGTGAGTTCACAGAAGAAGTGATGGATGGTAACATCACCACAAAAGGACACTTGAACCAAGAGGAGGGTATGCAATAAAGCATGTAAAAAACTAAAGAACCAAGACCAAGCTACCAATGAGACACAACGCTCCTGCTTCATGATAGTGTTGTAGTGGAGAGGTTGACAGATGGCTACATATCTGTCATATGCCATCACTGCAAGAAGAAAATTGTCTATACAAGCAAAAAATATTAAAAAGTATACCTGAGATATGCACCCTGAATAGGGGATGGACTTGTGATTACTCTGCATGTCCACCAACATTTTGGGCATAGTGACAGAAGATAAAGACACATCATTGAAGGCCAAGACACTGAGGAAGAAGTACATGGGAGTGTGGAGCCGAGAGTCAATACTGATGAGTAGGATGATGAGTAGATTTCCAATCACAGTGATGAGGTACATGACCAAGAAGAAGGTGAATACTAGCACACGATGTTCTGGTGATATGGGTAGCCCCAGAAGGAGGAATTCAGAAACAGTGGTCTCATTCTCTATCTTCATGCTGCTCCACTCTGCTGGGAGTGAAAAAGAGAAGGGCACATTTAGTGCTTAGGTATTAATAGTGACATAGTGTTTAGATGAATATTTTTTTGTTTGTTTGTTTGGTTGGTTTTTTGGTTTTTGGGCCACACCCGGTGATGCTCAGGAGTTACTCCTGGCTATGTGCTCAGAAGTCGCTCCTGGCTTGGGGAACCATATGGGAGGTCGGGGGATCAAACCATGGTCGGTCCTAGGCTAGCGCAGGCAAGGCAGGCACCTTACCTCTAGTGTACCGTGCCGCCCAGTTTTGTTTTGTTTTTCTGGGGCCCACACCCAGTGATGATCAGGGGTCACTCCTGGCTATGTGCTCAGAAACTGCCCCTGGCTTGAGGACCATATGGAACGCCAATCGAACCGCGGTCCACCGCGGTCCGTCCTAGGCTAGCACAGGCAAGGCAGATGCCTTACGTCTAGCACCACCACTCTGGCCCCTAGATGAATGGGTTTTAGTTGCGTTTTTATTTTGTTAAACTGGAAAATATAACTTGAACAACAGTTTACTTCAGTGTATCATACAAAGCACTATACAAAGTACTACATACAATAGGGAGAAATGAAAAGTCATATGTGGGAGTGTCTACACCATTTCATCATGCCAGGTCAATTTCTCTAATTTTATATGATTTAGACATGAAGATTTGAAGGCAGACATTAGTCATTCCCTGTTAATAATGTGAAACTCTCTACATTAAAATAGAATAGCTAAAGTTTAAATGTCTCTATTCTTAATAGATTCAGATATAAAGTACACAAATGTTTCATTAGCATTAATAATTATGTCAAATATTGACCATTAGCAAACATTATTCCAAGCACGATAGCATGTGTTTTCCATATTTTTTTCTTTAAGTCTGAGACAATATTAAGAAATCAACATTTGTTATGAGGACCAAAAGTTACATTATCTAAATGTGCAAAGCTACAGTACTATTACATAATAAAGGTAAAAGGTATGATAATATTATTCTAATCAGAATCTGGCTTTCTTTTTCTCCTTATTTAGCAGATCCATACATCTGACATGATAGCACTCCATGAGTTGAGATATTGTTCATTGTACAATTTAATAGTGTTTCAAATATTTTAATTTTAATTAAAATATGAAAACACTCATATAAATAAAGATATAAAATGTATGAATATATATTAAATACATATTTGCTAATATATTTATATATTAAATATTTAACAGGAAAGTAGTATGTTAACATATAAAATATAAAATATAACAGATACATGTAAACATTCATTTATATATATTTCTATTGCATAAGCACATGTCATTAGCATAATATTTATATTTAATGTGAAACATTAAGTGCATAAATATATTAAGTACACATATGAAAAATATTTCCTTCATAAATATTTAGTGATAAAACTAAAACTAAGGAGTAAGTAATCAAATTGAGGTCATGAATTGAGGTGGTTGGACACTAAAAACAATAGTATTTGAAATTTAGTAAGAGGCTGAATTAGCAAACATAAAGCATCAAGGAGAAAGGCAGTCTTTCCTGTGCTTTATGTTCAAGATCAAGAGGAGGATGGAAAGTATTTCTTATAGGACCAGGAAGTATTCAAGGACATTGGTTCTGTCTCTTCTTGTCCTCTAAGTAGATAGTGACTTGATCATTGTGAACACACCATGAGAAAATGAGTAAATTATAATTGACAGAAAAATTTGATTCACACAGGATTTAATTTTTGTTTTTGTTTTGATGTTTTTAGAAACACTCAAAGATTACTTGTGCCTCTGCTCTTAGGAGTTACTCTGGCGGGGCCTGAGGAACTATATGGGATGTTCAGGAATCAAACCCTGGTGAATTGCGTGCAGAACAAGATTCTTAACCCACCTTACCATCACTGCAGTCCCAGAATTTGGTGTTTGAAGATAGCAGTCTTTCACCCAGGGAAAGAAGGTCAGACCATGTTCAGTCACAAAGTGGGTGAGATACCTGTGTGGGCAGCTTTATTTTAGAAACATACTATGTGTGCTTTCCCAGAGTTTAGAAGATTAAGAACCTCCATGACAAAAGCACCTAGTTAGAAGAAAGACAATTAAAATATTCATGAACACTGATGATGCTCCAAGTGCAGTGCTGTGTTGCCGAGTGATTTGTCAACATGTCCAATTGAAATCTCAGAATAGAACTATGAGCAAGGGTTAGTTATCCTTTCTTTGCCAGCAGAAATGAAATATCAGAAACAAACATCAGCACCAAACTGTGAATTAGACCCATCTAACCTGCTAAGCTACTGGGCTCAGAGGAAGAAGTGTGTGATACTTACCAAGAGGTGGACATGCACATGAATCTGCCTTCTCAATGCAGTAAAATGGCCACCATTGACTGACTCCTGAAAGCTGTGGGGAAGAAAGATGAGTCCCATTCAGATACCGCCACAGAAATGCTAAGCACACGAAATGTCATCAATAACTCACAAACACATAGACCTTGGAGAGATGTGCAAAGATGACTCATAAACAGAAGGAAAGATTACACATCCACCTAACGTTGCACACAGGTTTCAAGCCTGTCTCCTGCAGGGCATGGGTAAACTCAGGACATTTCTCTTTCATATCTGAGGAGCAAATCTGTGTCTCTTCAGACCATGCAATGTCATTACTTGACTTTCATGTCTGTACAAAGTTGAGAATGTGGAAGTGACTGAAAGAGATGTAATGGGTGATTTATAATAAGAGTCCAAAGCACACTCAGAAGAGCTCTGCTTAGTAGACACTATTTTTCATGTGTGCAGTGGTCATGGTGAAAAGTTTATTTGACTTTTTCTCTGACTTCTCTTTAGCTCTCTCTCTCTCTCTCTCTCTCTCTCTCTCTCTCTCTCTCAGATTCTCTCTGTTTTTAATTTGTTTTTTAACCACTCCCAATGGTGCTCAAGGATTATCTCTAGCTCTGTTCAGAAACCCTATACAGTTCTGGGGATCCAGCCAGGGTTCATTCACCATGTGCAAAGCAAATTTCTTTTCTTTTTTTTTAAACTATTTTTTAAATTTTTATTTAAACACCATTGTTTCAAGGTTGATAGTAATAGTTTTTTTAAATAAAGTTGTTCATGATTGATTTACAGTTATACAATGTAGAACAACCTTCACCAGTGCACATTTTCCACCACCAATATTCCCAGCATCCCTCTCACCCCTCCCTGATGCCCTCTTCACTCCCACCCACCCTCCTCTGTCTGCTTCTGAGGCAGGCATTTTACTTCTCTCTCTGTCTCTCTCTGTCTCTGTCTCTCTCTTCTTTTTTGACATTGTGGTTGCAAGGCAAATTCTTAAACCTAATCCTGTCATTTATGTCCTCTCCCCTGTTTTTCTTCCTACAGCAATAGGCATCACATATATGCTGAAACAAGTATTGAAGAAATATAAATGTAACCATATTAATTAAGCAAGAAATAATTATGCGTAAATATATGTATTGGGGGCATTACTGACTCTATGCACACAGAGACACAATTGACCTACAATCTCTGTCCTACAATTTCAAGCTTACTCTGATCTGCACTGCTTGGTCGCTCAAGAACCCTCTAATCCAGTTTCTATGCCCTCAGCTTCTATTTTAGTTACCTGGAAGAAAACAGTGGAAAGGCAACATCTATGAGCCCAAAATCTCCTGAGCTTTCTGGGTCTGTCCTCCATGTCCAAACCATAAACCTTATAAAGGATGAAGACAAAATCCCTAAGCTCTTGGTTAAGGACAGAAAGATAATTGCATCAGTTTTACCAGGCTTTGGGGACGAGCTTGAGCAGAGGTTGGAGGGACTAAGCTGCTCTGGTCACCTGAGAGAGTGTCCCAGGTTTTAGGGGCCCTTGGGCTGCTCTCTCCCTGCCCTTCAGATAGAAGCAGGAAGCTGAATCATACTCCATCACCAAAGTTGACATTGCACATGCTACACTCAGCTATATCTGGTACACTGCCAGATATCATGGTTGTCCTTAATTAAGTTAATTATGCTTCCTCAATGATACCCAGAGGCAATAGACATAAAGATTATGAGGAACAGTTCATAGTAGGAAGCTAGTCAAAAAGAGCAAAGAATGCAGTAAGAGTATGAAGGATCTATTATGAAAGTAATGGTAGGAACTGATCACTCTCAACAAGAACTGGGGCTGAAAGGGGATAAAGTATCATGCATGACACCTCTTCATTAACAGTAGTGCAAACCACAGTGTCAAAAAAAGAAGAGAGAAAGTGAGTGAGAGATATAGAAATTGATAGAGATTGTATATATATATATATATATATAGAGAGAGAGAGAGAGAGTGTTGTGTGTGTGAGACAGAGAGAGAAAAAAAGAGAGAAAGAGAGAGAAAGTGAGAGAGAAGTACAATGACTGCCCCAGAAGCATGTGTGGCGGTGTGAGGTAAGAGGACACCAGAGAGAATGAGAGGGAAATTGGAGACATTGGTGGTAAAAAAAAATGTGCACTGGTGAAGGTTGTTCTACATTGTATGACTGTAACTCAATCATGAACAACTTTATCTGTGAAAAAAAAAAAACCTTGTAAAACCCTTTTATTTAAACCCAGTGTTTAAATAAAAAAAGAAAAAATAGTATGTTCTCTCAGACTGTTTTAGAAGCTAAAATTTAAATTATGATTGTCATTAAAATCTTTTACTCAAATTTAATTAAATTATACATATTAAAGCACACAGGTATTCAATGCATGTCTACTGATATGATTAACTGTATATTACAACTAGGCTAATAAGGTTTTTTGTTTTGTTTTGTTTTGTTGTTGTTTGTTTGTTTTGTTTTTGGGTCACATCTGGCATCGCCCAGGGGTTACTCCTGGCTCTGAGCTCAGAAATCGCTCCTGGCAGGTTCGGGGGACCATATGGGATGCTGAGATTTGAACCACAGTCCTTCTGCATGCAAGGCAAACACCTTATCTCCATGCTATCTCTCTGGCCCCAATAATAAGTTTTGATCATTGACATTGATTCAGAATTCTTAGTGATTGAATGAAGCTGCCATTTATTATACTCTTCAGTTATAAATCTATTACATGACTTAAGCTTTCTCCATAAAAAATGCAAATATGGTAACACAAATATTCAGTGCAATAATATCCTCTCCACTTTAGCACAATATTTAACATATACTCCAAAGTCAAATCCCAGATCAGGGTTGCATGCAGACTTCTTAGGAAGTGGCTATACAAGTTTTTTCTCAAGTTTTTCTTCAACATACCATCTCTCTCTCTCTCTCTCTCTCTCTCTCTCTCTTTTTTTGTTTTGTTTTTTTGGGCCACATCCATTTGATGCTCAGGGGTTACTCCTGGCTAAGCACTCAGAAATTGTCCCTGGCTTGGGAGGACCATATGGGACCCCGGAGGATCGAACCACAGTCCTTCCTTGGTTAGCGCTTGCAAGGCAGACACCTTACCTCTACTGCCACCTCACCGGCCCCCAACATACCATATTTACCTATGCTTTTAATCTTTCTTTCAGTGTGAAACAGGCTTCTTAAGTACATTCACCAAAATAATGCAATTTAGGACTCATTTGATTAATTTTTTTAATCATCACACATCTATTTTTTTTATATATTTTGACAGTTTATTCTACTAAAAGCTTTATTTTTTAATTAATATCTTTATTTAGGGGCCAGAGTGATAGTGTAGTGGTAGGGTGTTTGCCTTGCACTTGATGATCCAGGATGGACCTCAGTCTATCCCCAGTGTCCCATATCATCCTTGAGCCAGGAGTGATTTCTGAGCACATAGCCAGGAGTAACCTCTGAGTATCACAGGGTGTGGCCTAAAAACCAAAAAAAATTTTTTATATCTTTGTTTAAGCACCATAATTACAAACATATTTGTAGTTGGATTTCAGTTATAAAAAATGACATCTATGTTTTTATTTATCCTCTTTGTTAAAAATTTGCATACTTGAGGGCTGGAGAGATAGCACAGTGGCAGGACATTTGCCTTGTATTTGCTTGGCCCTGGACAGACCTGGGTTTGATTCCTGACATCCCATATCACCAGCCTGTCAGGAGCAATTTCTGAGCAGAACCACCAGATGTGGCCCAAAAACAAACAAACAAAAATGCATACTTGCAATTATTATTTTGGTTTTGTTTTGTGTGTGTGGGTCACACCTGGTAGTTCTTAGGGGGTACTCCTAGCTTTGCACTTAGGAATCACTTCTGGCTGGTCTGGAGACCTTTTACTATATTGGGATCTAATCCATGTAGGCCATGTGCAAGGCAAGTTCACTACTGGCTGAACTATCTTTTCATTCTGAAGTTATTTTTAATAAATAATTTATGTAGAAGACATTTGACTTTTTGGTTGCAAGATAACTAGGGTTTGAATGAATTTAATAAACTTTGGTTTACTGTGAAAGTATTTATTATTAATATGTATATAGTTTTTTTGGGCCACACCCGGCGGTGCTCAGGGATTTCTCCTGGTTGTCTGCTCAGAAATAGCTCCTGGCAGGCACGGGGGACCCTATGGGACACCGGGATTTGAACCAACCACCTTTGGTCCTGGATTGGCTGCTTGCAAGGCAAACGCCGCTGTGCTATCTCTCTGGGCCCTATTATTAATATTTTAATGCTAGAAATCTTTATATTGTTTTCCATAAAGGCTGGACTAGACGGCATTCCCACTAGCAGTGAATGAGTTTCTTTCACCCCACATTCCCTCCAGCACTGATGGTTCTTGTTCTTTGTGATGTGTGCCAGTCTCTGGTGTGAGATGGTACCTCATAGTTGTTTTGACTTGCATCTCCCTGATGATTAGTGATGTGGAGCATTTTTTTCATATACAAATAGCCTTCTAGCTATTTGTATTTCTTATTTGAGAAAGTGTCTGTTCATTTTTTCTCCCCATTTTTTGATGAGATTAGATGTTTTTTTCTTGTTAAGTTCTGTTAGTACCTTGCTAAATTTTAGATCTATTTTTGGTTAGTTGTTTTTTTTTTTAATTTTGTTTAATCCTTAGATTATTTTACTCTATTTTGATCTCTAGAATTTTTGCTGGGAAATCTGAGGAGATAATATGCCTTTATATATTTGCAGATATTTGAACATAGTCTTGAGTGTGCTTTTTATCAAACTTTTGATTATTATTATTATTTATTATTATTTTGGTTTTAGGGCCACACCAGGCAGCACTCAGGGGTTACTCTTGGCTATCTGCTCAGAAATAGCTCCTGGCATGGGGGACCATATGGGATGCCGGGATTCAAACCAACCACTTTAGATCCTGGATCGGCTGCAGGGTAAACACCGCTGTGCTATCTCTCTAGCCCCAACTTTTGATTATATTTTAATAATAAGACTTTGTTATGATATTTTCACATTTAGATATGTATTTTCTTGTCTTTATAGATTTGCATGGCTATTTTTCTAACATTTGGGGAGAGTTACCAGGTATTTATATTCTAAAAGCTATTCACACCTAAGTTCTTCCTCTGTCACCTGCTGGAATGTCTGTTAATTTTATGTTTTGTTTTGCAAGGAAGACTAGTTTTCTTATACTTTTTGCATCTTATATCTCACCTTATCTATTTATTTTTGACATAACCTTAGTCTCATTAATATATTCATCATAAACTTTATCCTGCTTCTTTTTTAAATTTTTTACAAGTCTTTCAAGTTGTATTTCAGTTACATAGTAACAGTGAATTAGGGCCATTCCCACCACCAGTGTTCTTTTTAATTTTTTATTGAAACTATTGTGATTTACAAAGTTCTTCATAGTTGGGTTTCAGACATAAAATGTTTCATCATTCCTTACAGATTATGTAGTATTCTATTGTATAGATGTACTCCACCCTCATGATCAATTCTTCTGTGGTTGGACATCAAGGTTGATTCCAACTCTTAGCTATTGTAGAGTGCTGCTATAATAGTGGTGTTCATACATCCTTTTGGATCAATGTTTTACTGTCATGGGAAAAGTGGGATATAGCAGATCAATTCTTAGTTTACTGAGACCCTTACCTATGGTTTTTATTTGGAGATGGACCAGGCAGCATTCCCATCAACAGTGAACAATAGTTTGTTTTCACCAAAACTCCACAACACATATTGTTCACAGTATTTTTGATATGTGTCATCCTCACTGGTGTAAGATAATATCTCATTGTTGTCTTGATTTGGATTTCTCTAATGATAAGTGATGATGTGTATTTTAAATATGCCTACTGGCCACCAATTGGTCTTCCTCAGAGAACTGTCTGTTCATTTCCACTCCCCATTTTTGGATGGGGTTTTTAGATTTTGTGGAGTTCACCTTATGAGTACTTAGTATATTCTAAATATCAAAATTTGATCAATGTGTTGAGTTCAAATACTTTCTCCTGATCAGCTGTCTTTCAATTGTATCCCATGTTTATTTTGCCATACAGAAACTTTTTAGTTTGATGTAGTCTTATTTATTCAGATTTAATTCTATTGGCATCCTATCATTGAAAACCTCTTTGAAGTGTAAGAGTTGGAGTGTTCTTTTTTTTTTTTTTTTGGTTTTTCGGAACACACCTATTTGATGCTCAGGGGTTACTCCTGGCTAAGCACTCAGAAATTTCCCCTGGCTTGGGAGACCATATGGGACGCTGGGGGATCGAACCTCGGTCCTTCCTTGGTTAGTGCTTGCAAGGCAGACACCTAATCTCTAGCGCCACCTTGCAGGCCCCAACTTGGAGTGTTCTATGTTTTCCTCAGTGAACTTTATAGAGTCAGGTCTAATCTCAAGGTCTCTGATCTACTTTGAATTGACTTTTGTGTAAAGTGTGAGATATGGGTCTATCTTTAATTTTAGACATAGTTAAACAATTGTTTCATCACCATTTGTTCAAAGACTGTCTTTATTCCATTTAAAGTTCTTGGCTCCTTTGTAAAAGATTAATTTATCATATAGTTGGGTGGGGTTGTCACTGAATCTTCTACTCTGACTCATTGGTCTGAAAGACTGTCTTTGTTCCAATATCATATTGTTTTGATCACTATGATTTATAGTAGAACTTCAAGTTAGGTAATGAGATGCCTCCCAGTTTCTTGTTTTCCAATATGGATTTGGCTATTCTAGGTCTTTTATGGTTCCACATAAACTTTTAAACTTGTTAAAAGTCCTATAAGAGGGGCAGGAGAGATAGCATGGAGGTAGGGTGTTTGCCTTGCATGCACAAGGATGGTGATTCGAATCCTGGCATTCCATATGGTCCTCTGAGCCTGCCAGGAGCAATTTCTGAGTGTAAAGCCAGGAGTAACTCCCGAGCACTGCTGGGTGTGACCCAAAAACAAACAAAAAAAAGTTCTATAAGAATATTATCTGAATTTGGATAGGGATTGCATTGAATTTATATAGTAGTTTAGGTAAGATAGTAGTTTTGATAACATTGATTCTTCCAATTCATGAGCATGGAATATTTATCCATTTCCCTAGGTCTTCTTCAATTATTTTATTAAGTGTTTTGAAGTTTTTATTGAATAGGTCTCTTACCTCTCTTGTTAGGCTGATTTCTAGGTACTTGATGGCTTTGGAAACTATTTAAAATGGGATAAACACTTTGATCTTGTTCTCCCTGAGTCACTATTTGTATAAAGTAAAGAAACTGTCTTTTGTTTAGCCAGCCACTTTGCTGTATTAATTTATCATTTCTAAAAGGAGCTTTTTTATGGAATTTGCAGGGCCTTTAATGTATATCATCTGTAAATAGAGATAATTTGTCTTTCTCTTTTCCAATTTATATTCCTTTGATGTTGTTCTTTTACCTGCTTTCTATTGCCAGGGCTTCTACTACTTTGTTGAATAAGTGGAAAGACAATGGACATTCTTGCCTGACCTCAGTGGAAATGCTTTCAGTTTTTCGCCTTTAAGAATTATGTTGGTTATGGGCTTTTTATAGTTACTATCTTTTTTATAGTTACTATCTTGAGGAAAGTTCCTTCCACACATAATTTGCATTTACTCTTCCATAACTTCTCCCTTCTGATTAGTCATCTGGTTCTGGAAAACTCAGTACCACAGGCTAATCATCCCCCATACCAGTCAGTGCCCACTTGAGTGCCTTGCAATGATAAATTTGGACAGGATATTCTTATAAATTATTTTACAGTACTGAAATAAAACAGAAAACTTTTGTTTGTGTGTGTTAGCATGTCAGTAAAGAACAGAAAATTAGAACAACTTCACTTGTTTTGAATATATATACATATATATGTGTGAATTATATAATATGGCATATTTCTTTTTTATTTCTTTACATGATTATATATAATATAGTTAATACCTATGCCTATATTTCAACAATGGTGTTGTTTTTATATTTTCAGAGGCACATATTGTAGTAAAATGAGAAAATTTATAAGGCCAAGTTGATATGAAGAAATTGTATATAACCCTTTCTCAAAAGACTTTCTCTGCTTCTTCCTACTCTGGAGAAGTCATGTTCTCCTTTAAACAAAGATCTCTCTTTCTCTTTCTCTCTGTTTTATTTCTCATCTCATATGTCTCTAAGTAAATTTATTTAAATCAAATTATCTTACTTCACTAAAGTATATAATATATATACATAAACATGGTATTTGTGCAGTTGTATAAAATACTAATTTTACACAAGTACCTAAATGTCACATCTTTTCAGTTAGAATGAGGTCATTTATTATTTGTCCCATCTCATGATCATAACTGTGTAAAATAAATAATATGTATATTGGGGCCGGTGAGGTGGCGGTAGAGGTAAGGTGTCTGTCTTGCAAGCGCTAACCAAGGAAGGACTGCGGTTCAATCCCCCGGCGTCCCACATGGTCCCCCCAAGCTAGGGGCAATTTCTGAGTGCTTAGCCAGGAGTAACTCCTAAGCATTAAATGGGTGTGGCTCAAAAAACCAAAAATATCATGTTGAACATTTATATATGTGTATATACACTGAAACTACCACCTTTATCAAGATATAAAACATAACATTCTAAAAGAATTTTTCCTCAGAAATAATATTTACTAGAGACAAAAATTGAAACTATCATTACATTTATTCAATATTGGGAAGAAAATTACATGAACTCATATGTATATTTTAAAGAGTGGTGCTGGGGCTTAGTCCCAGTGATTTTAGGCTGGGTCTCAGAGTTAAGGGCTCTGCTTAATGATATACTTATGTTTGGATTTGGCATAATGGAAACGTTGACCTTTTTATAGGAAACTCTGATTTATCAAGAAATGTTTTTCTGTGATACTCTTTAAAAAACATAATTTTCTGGATCCCAACAATATAAGAAAAAAGATGGTATTTCTTAAAGCTGGTGTATCTTGAGAAGTTTTCTTTTTCATTACTATTTTGGCATCATAACCATTTACTCACTTCAGCAAGTTCTGGTCACGCTAAAATAATGCATCATAACTTTAATAATTGTTCAGTAAGGAGCAGAGTCACTGAGAGTCAGTCTGGGCAAGAAAAACATGTAGATGGTAGCAAAACATGACATAAACATATTAATGTCTCAGACTGTGTAAAGACAGTCACAAGTGAATACACAAAATATCTGTTCTAGGATAATAGTCTCCTTGCTCATTTGTCATGTTAGTTGACATATTCACATTTAGTTATTTGACTTACAGAACTTTACTCTGTGAGTAAGCAATTTTAGGGCTTGTTTTATATCTCTGTTTCTCAAGCTGTAGATAAAAGGGTTCAACATGGGGGTGACTATCATATACATCATAGAAGCAATTATATCTTTATTATTTGTGACAGATGAGGAGGATAAAAAATAAACTTTTAAAATTGTTCCATAGAATAAAGATACAACAAGAAGATGGGAGCCACAAGTAGAAAGAACTTTGAAGAATTTCTTAGCAGATGGATTCTTCAAGACAGTGGCCCATATGTAGATATAAGTGCCCAAGATACTAATGAATGGCAGATAAAAAAATATTCCTCCCTCAATGAAGATGACCATGTTATTGAGTGAGATGTCTGAACAGCTTATCTCCAGGACTGGAGTAAGTTCACAGAAAAAGTGGGGTACAGTAATGTCAGCACAGAATGACACTTGGGCCAAGAGGAGCGTGTGCAACAGAGAGTGGAAACAACTGAGCATCCAGGATGCAGCTACTAATGAGATACATCGGTCCTGTCTCATGATGGTGGTATAGTGGAGTGGCTGACAGATGGCCACATACCTGTCATATGCCATCACAGAAAGAAGAAAATTTTCAATACATCCAAATAATATTAAAAAAAATACCTGAGAAATGCATCCTGAATAGGGGATAGATTTGTGCTTATTCTTCATGTCTATCAACATTTTGGGGACAGTGACAGATGATAAAGACACATCTGTGAAGGCCAATACACTGAGAAAGAAATACATCGGGGTGTGGAGGCGAGTGTCTATTCTGAGGAGCAGAATGATGAGCAGGTTTCCCATCACTGTGGTCAGATACATAACCAGAAAGAGGATGAAGAATAAGCCCTGATGTTCTGGAGGCACAGGGAGCCCCAGGAGGAGGAATTCAGACACAATGGTCTCATTTTTTCTCTTCATGTTAGTTATTTCTCTGCTTGAAATTAAAGACACAGGAAAATTCCATGTTAGTTGCATTATATTTCATTTCTATAAGAAAGAAGTGTTTTACTAAACTTCTGATTATAATTCACATGTTTAAATATATTAATTAAGACACTTTTCAGGGCCCGGAGAGATAGCACAGCGGTGTTTGTCTTGCGAGCAGCCAATCCAGAACCAAAGGTAGTTGGTTCAAATCCTGGTGCCCCATAGGGTCCCCCGTGCCTGCCAGGAGCTATTTCTGAGCAGACAGCCAGGAGTAACCCCTGAGCACTGCCGGGTGTGGCCCAAAAACAAAACAAAACAAAAAGACACTTTTCAGACTTCATTAATACATCACATCCTCACAAGATTTTTCCTGTTAGTGCAAAAATTCTATGAACAGCTATGCTTAAGGCACTTCACAAAGAAAATAAACAAGAAACAGGAAGTGTCTATGTTAAAAAATGTACAGCTATGGATTTGGCCTGGTAAGCCTTACTAATTTATGATACTTTAAAGATCTACTTACATTAGGAATAAGTTGGCAGTCATTCCCCTTAAAATGAGGATAAACTCTAAATTGGAATAGAATAAATATAGTGAGAATGGCTAATTCTTTTTTTTTTTTTTTTTTTGTGGTTTTTGGGTCACACCCGGCAGTGCTAAGGGGTTATTCCTGGCTCCAGGCTCAGAAATTGCTCCTGGCAGGCATGGGGGACCATATGGGACACTGGGATTCGAACCGATGACCTTCTGCATGAAAGGCAAATGCCTTACCTCCATGCTATCTCTCCAGCCCCGAGAATGGCTAATTCTTTCCAATTTTTTTTTCTTTTTGGTTTTTGGGTCACACCTGGTGGCGCTCAGGGGTTACTCCTGGCTCTCTGTTCAGAAATCGCTCCTGGCAGGCATGAGGAATCATATGGGATGCCAGGATTTGAACTACAATCCATCCTGGATTGGCTGCTTACAAGGCAAACACCCTACCACTGTGCTATCTCTCCAGCCCCTGAGAATGGCTGATTCTTAATTGCTAGATATTTAGTGTTTGCTATAACCAAAAGTATTCATTAACATGAACAATGATATCAAATAATGATGATAAATATAAGTATGCCAGACATTATTACAAGGTTTTGGCATAGACTTATTTTAAAATCTTCACCATGGGGCAGGAGAGATAGCATGGAGGTAGGGCATTTGTCTTGCATGCAGAGGGTCGAGAGTTTGAATCTGGGCATCCTATATGGTCCCCTGAGCCTATCAAGAGCGATTTCTTAGCATAGAGCTAGGAGTAAATCTTGAGCACTGCCAGGTGTGACCCAAAAACCAAAATAAATAAATAAATAAATAATAATAAACAAGAAATAAACAAGAAATAAGAAGTGTTTTGTATCTACTACTTCACCTAGTAGTAGATAGAAGTAAACACTCTGGTGGAGGGTGTGGTGTTGGAACATTCTAATCCTGAAACCCTATTGTTATCAATATTGTAAGTTATAGTACATAAAAATATTTCAACATTTTACATAAATTTTAAAAATATAAAATAGTTTAAATCCTCACGAAAACATAAAGAAATCAATACTGTATTTACTTCTTTCTGAGGAACAAAGAATAAATTATCTAAATATGCAAAAAGTACATTCTTATAAATTAGAAAAGGAGAAATTATAACTTTATCTGGTAAAATTCTGTCTCCTGTGTATAGCTCTCCTATATATATATAGCCTTTCCTAAATACAAAGAGACCTTATCCCTGAAGTTCTCTGGCATAAGACAAACTCTGGGCTCCAGGCATACTAGGTTGTCCAACCCCTTAATCATTTTCTGTGGTGAAATGATTTCTGTGTTGTTGTTGTCCGGTTTCTGTAGTTCAAGATTCTGGTTTCTGTGCCAGAAGGATTCTGGTTTCTGTGTTTCATCAAAGTCAGGATGTGGAGCGTCCTCCAGTTTTACCTCACCATCAGATGCCTGCCCTGCAAGCAAGTTGCTGCTGTCACTGAGTCATCTGGGTGTCAAGGGAATACTCCTTGGAGTAGTCAATGCTAGGGTACCGGTAGGGTCTCCCCTGGTTGGGGTTTGCCTCCTGGTGATATTGTGGAAAATTGTGGTTGTTTCCATAGATGGACAAAGCTTCAGGGTTGTATGGGCAATGCCCATTCTTTGAAGGCCTGAGCCAAGTCATTACGCCAGTGTTCAGGGTATAAGGACTAACTGCATTCCAAAATTTGTGCTTTTATCTCTGTTAAATAATAACTTGCTTGCATTTGTAGTATTTTCCCAATTTAATGCACCTATGCAAAAGAGGAACAATGAATTTGAGACATGCAGCTCTGTGATGTGGCTTCTAGGTTTAGTAATGCCTGGGAAGTGATGTTAGAGGCTAGGCATACTAAACACATAATGCTGAGGGGAAAATCTCGACTGGTCTTTGTATTCATTTATAAAAACAGGACAGCAAGTCCTCGTCAGGGACTATGAACTTGCTCAGAGACACACTGAGGTTCATTGCCTCTGGGGTGAATAATGACCGTTAAGTCCTGGCTGGAAAACCAGAGGTACCAGAAGACTTGCAAACCATGACTATTCTAGAAACTTGATTCAGGTAGGATCTTGTGTAGTGATTGGGCTTTAGCTGGGGCAGATCAGGCTGTGCCCACAAAGTGTGAGGGCATATCCTCTTAGATTTCTACATGCATTTCTCTCCAGACAGTGAGAATTAAAAATCACCATGACAAAACCACTTAGTTTGGGGACATACCACACCAAAATATAAACCCATTGGTTACTGAGCACTGATTATGTAACCAGCATGGTGCTCTATACTTTTTTTTGTATAGTTCTAAGTCAATTCTCAATATAAAATTGTGACCGATGATTATTTACCCTTATAAAAAATCCATTTAAATGAATTCAGAGAACAAAAATCAATGTGCCTGGCTAATGATTAGATCCCAGACAGACCTTCTGAGATATTAGTTGTTTTCAACATTAGTATGTGATGCTTGCCAAGAGATGGATATGTACATGAATCTGCCTGCTTAGTGCAATAAAGTAGTCACCATTGACAAACTATTAGGATAGTTAGATGTGAGGAACGTGTGGTGTGTCCCATTTACACACAAATACCACCATACAAATGCTACCTGTGAATAAGACAATAGCAATCACTCATAAACTTGTGATGCAGTAAAATGAAAACATAAACAAGATGAAGGATCAAAATACCAAATCCTGGAATAAAGCATTCAATCCTTTCCAGTGCTGCTCATGGATGCATTTAGAAGACTTGTGTTAGGAACACAAATGTTTCTGTTCAGATTCTGCAATTTCATTACCCAACAATAATATCCATACAAGCATGAGAATGTTAGAGTGTTTGTATAAGAATGGAGTAGATATTTGATGATGAAAATTCAAATCAAACTTACAAATATTCTGCACTTGCTCAATGGGAGCCTATTTAATACTATTTGCTAAATAGTTATCTTTTTTTGTTTTTGTTTTTTTGTTTTTTGTTTTTGTGTCACACCTGGCATCACTCAGGGATTACTCCTGACTCTACGCTCAGAAATTGCTCCTGGCAGGCTCAGGGAACCATATGGGATGCCAGGATTCCAACCACCATCTTTCTGCATGCAAGGCAAATGCCTTACCTCCATGCTATCTCTCCAGCCCCATATTTGCTAGATAGTTAAAAAGAGGAAAAGAATAATTCTGAGTTATAGTCATCTTTATCTCTTTCTGCTTTCTGTCTAGTTTATTCTTTTCTCTCTGTATTTTTCTCTCTACAGTGCAAGAAAAATTACATAGAAATAGATACAACCTTTGAAGAAATATACACTCATGACACAAGCAAAAAATCTGTTTATGGACCAGTATGGAGTGTATTTGCAGACCAAAAACACAGAGAGACATACCTTTCTCTCCTAAAACTCAAGATCACAGTTGCTTCAGCACTCCTTGGTAGCCAACCAACTTCTAATCCAATATTTGAGGTCTTTGTTTCTGTGATAGACAAGAAAAAAACAGTGGGAAGAAAATCTCCATGAATTCCTAACTTCTCTCTGTGATTGTCCTTATGATTCGATGCAATAAAACCACTTTATAAGCATTAGAGAAGGCACAGTAAAAATCCCCAAGCTCCTGGTTAGGAAAGAAAGTAAGGTAATTGCCTCAGTTTGATCAGACCTTGGGGAAGAGTTTGTGTAGGTACTGGAGGGACTGAGTTAGTGCAGTTACTTGTGAGGGTGTCTCAGATGCCTGGGAACGTGGCTGCTCTCTTCCTTCTCAGAGTTTCAGCTAAAGTTGGAATTGCTCCAACTCCAATATAGCTCATGCCCTGGTCAGACATGAATGTGAGACTTTGCCCAATCGTTCCAGAACCTGAAAAATGTTCCCCCAAACTTTCTTTCAGAAAATAATGATAGCTGTCATTGCGAATCTTTTTGTTTTGTTTTGTTTTGTTTTGTTTTGTTTTGTTTTTGGGCCACACCCGGTGACGCTCAGGGGTTACTCCTGGCTATGCGCTCAGAAGTCGCTCCTGGCTTGGGGAACCATATGGGACGACGGGGGATCGAACCGCAGCCCGTCCTAGGCTAGCGTTGGCAAGGCAGACACCTTACCTCTAGCGCCACCGCCCGGCCCCCATTGTGAATCTTTGATTAAGTTTCAATGATATTCATGGAAAAAAAGCATAAGTATAGAGTGTATGCCCAATGTTACTATATGAACATCATATATTCCAACAAAGGATATATTTACAATCATTGATATTACTATAGCATTGATAGTGATAGTATAACTCAGTCAACTGATAAATCTATACTTCAATTGCAAACTCCTACTTTCCTGAAAATGACCTAAACTGTTTGTGTAAAACAGTACAGCTCTGTGACACAAATACTAAGTAAATTAGTCAGTCTAATGCTACCCCCTCTCTAGCATATATTAATAGAATATGTCACAGGTTAAAGGGGGATTGGATTACCTTCAGACTCAATAGAATGTTACCATTTGTGCAGAATGTACATTTATACAAGCTTTCCATCAACATACTTTGTCCATCTCAATCCCAGTTATTAATAACCCAAGTTAGTGATACACATATAATCTTCATGACAGTTTAAGACATATTTCTTCCCTATGCCCCCAAATCATTGAACCTTAGGGCAGAGGTTGTCCAATTAATTTTTTTCTCTATTTTCCCATTTAGAACCAGGACAGGTATGAACACCCAAGACTTAAAGGGACGTCAGATTCTGAAAACTAGCTTTTATGGACCAGACAGAAGGACCATTGAGGTCTCAACCAGGTACCTTATTTACATAGTCATTTATTTCACCATCTTTGATCTATTGGTCTATAAGGAAGCTGTTAATAGAAACTAGGATTGCCCTTAGTAAAAAACCTTTGTCTCACTTTATTTACATAAAACAGTTTATTAAGTATAATTTAGTCCATTATCAATTCTAAATATCTCTGAATAATGTTTCCACCAATTTCTAACTTTTTGGTGCATGCCAATATCGATGGTGTCAGATATCTTATTTTGGGGGGAGGTCACACCCGGCAGCACTCAGGGGTTACTCCTGGCTCTACACTCAGAAATCACTCTGGAAGGCTCGAGAGACCATATGGGATACCGGGATTTGAACCACCATCCTTCAGGGTTTAAGGCGAATGCCCTACCGCTTCACTATCTCTCCGGCCCCAGTGTCATTTCTCTGATAACTTATGATAAAGATACTTTTTTATATACCAATTAACCATCTTTATGTCTTGAGTAAATTTCTATACTATTTTTCTCCCATTTTTTAATGGGGTTAGGTATTTTTGTTTCTTTGTTTTATTTTGTTTTTAGGTCACACCCAGCAGTGCTCAGGGGTTACTCCTGGCTCTATGCTCAGAAACCGCTCCTGGCAGGCTCGGGGGCCATATGGGATGCTGGGATTCAAATCACCATCCATCTGGATGCAAGGCAAATGCCCTACCTCCATGCTATCTCTCTGGCCCCTAATGAGGTTAGTTTTTCTTTTAAATTTTGTGAGTGCTTTATAAATCTTGGTCTTAACTCTTTGTTGGGTGCAGATGTAGCAAATATTTTTCCCCGTCAGAAGGGTATGCTTTTATTCTAGTCATCACTTCTTTAGCAAGTCAGATGTAGTCTCATCTTATGTAGTCTCATGTGTTTATTTTTGCTTCCGATTTTTGGGGTTCAACTGATTTGAGTCATTGAAATTACTTCTGCGACAATTTTAGGGAAAGTTATGACCATACATTTTCTTGTCGTGTTTTAAGGACTTGGATCTAGGGTCAAAGTTTTGAATTCATTTTGAATTAGTTTTTGTGTATGATGTGAATTAGGAATTTACATTATTTTTATATATTTCCTTTCTCCCTAATTTTTATTTGCCATAGTGGTTCATAATACTATGAATAATAATATAATTATATAAATAAGAATATTTATTCCATTCTATAAGCACTATCAGTGTCAGTGTCCCTTTCCCAATATCTTAAGATCCCTACCTATCCTACTTATCCCCTAATCTAACCCTAGGCTAAATCATTAAAAATTAGTTACTGGGACCAAATAAATAATATTGGAGTTAAGCTGATTTCTTTATACATAGTTTACCCTGGCTCAATCCCCAGAACCACATATCTGTAATCCAGGGTAAAGGTCATATCATTATTTGATACCTTCCACTTTATGGTCTTATTTTTCTATATGTTATAGATGAGTGAGATCATCTGGTATTTATTCTTCTCCTACTAATGCCACTTAACCCAGATTACCACAAACTGCATAATTTTATACTTTCTTGTGGTCTTGAAGTATTCCATTGATTATAACATCACTCTCTATTTTTTCATCTATTGTTGGGCATTTGGAGTTTTGCCAAGTTCTGCATTCAGTGCTGCATGTTCATGTATCTTTAGAGTTAATGCTTTGGAAATAGATACCAAGAAGAGAAATCACTAGCTTATAAGGAAATCTATTCTTTTTGTTTTGTTTTGTTTTATGGGCCACACCTTGTGGTACTCAGAAGTCACTCCTGTCTCTGCACTCAGAAATTACTTCTTCAGGCTTGGGGGACCATATGGGATGCCAGGGATTAAACCCATATTCATCCTGGGTTAGCTGCATGCAAGACAAACACCCTACCACTATGCTACCACTCTGGCCCTAAGATTTTTATTTAATTTTATTTTGTTTGAAATCTTTGGGGATTTTTTAACTCCACATTAATTTTTTGGAGTATTTGGTCTATATCCTTAGGATTACCTTGGTTCTATGTAGTTCTTTTTTAGGATGGTAATTTTAATAATGCTAATCTTCCTAATCCATGAATAAAAAATGTTTCATTACTCATGTCTCCTATTTTCTTTCATAGTGATTTATAGTTTTATTTGTATAAGCGGTTCAGGTATTTGATTTTGGTTGCACAATTATGAATAATTATTTATAACTCTTCTACTTCATTGTTAGCTTATAGACGTGACACAGATCTGTCTATTGAATTTGTAACCTGTCTCCTTTCTATCTTGGTTACTTTTTTTTTCTTTTGCTGAAGTCTTGGTTTTCTAAACATAATCTCTTGTCATATGTGACCAGTGATAGTTTGACTTCTTTTCTTAGTTGGAGATCTAATTTATCATGTTTATTAAACAGCTTCATCAAAGGCTCTTTGAAGTCACCTTCTGAGATGTTTTAGAGCGCATTGGTGTTAAGAAGTAAGTTTCTGGTTTTGTGCAGGGTTGGATAACAATCTTAGTTCATGTTCACCATTTCCAGCCAGAAAGTATGCAACTGTATTTGTTGCATCCTTTTGTTGCTGAGACTTTGGAGTACAGATCAGTGTTTCTTCCCTGCATTCACAGTTTCTGGTGCTTCACCTGGCTCTATTGCTTCAGTCATTTTGGTTTGGGCAACTGGAAAAGAAACATCAGTTGATTTTTTTTTCTTGAATCAACTCATTCTGAGATGCTTCCCCTAAAATACTCCTTGGGGGTAAATTGTTATTTTATCTTCTCCTGGCACCTCTTATGTGTTTCAAAAAATTTTCCAGTATCATGATTTTCAATATTATTAATAGTAGAGTTTCATATAGACAATGTGCTATTATTGCACTTTTCACCAGAGTGTCCCATGCTCAATCCAACAAACATTTGTGCCCAACCCCCTATGGTAAGCTCATTTATGTAGATAGGTTCTTGGATCCATTGTTTATGGTGTTTTGTTATTACTTGGTTATTTGACCTATGTTTCTTTATATCTCACATATGAGAGGTCATCCTATACCAGGTCCTCTTCTTCTGACTTTACTTAGCATAAATATCTCCAGGTCACTCATAGCAATAAATTGCCCAATTTTGTCATTTCTTATAGTGAAGTAGTTTTCTATAGTGTGTATATATACCTCAATTTCCTTATTGAGCTATTCTTGGATATTTGTGCTGTTTCTAGACTTAGTTACTATGAATAATGTTACAATGAACATATGAGAGGGAATTTCTTTTTTGAGTAGTTTTGTGGCCTTTGGGGGTAAATGCCAAGAAATGTAATTAATTACTGAATCATAGGAAAATCAACTAAATCCCATTGTAGTTTAACTGAAATACTTCCTTATAATTTTCTATCTGCTACAGAAGAGATGGAGAGTATATACAAATCATCTACTATAATGTTTATAACTTTTCAGAATTCATGGTGCTTTTAATGATTAATAATTTTATAATTTATACAGATGAATACATTTACTTATTAGAAATAATAGTAATGTTCAGAATTTTATAGGAAGGGAGGATGCCCAACTATAAATAAGTGTATATTTATATTATATAAATATACTATAATTACATATTAGATCTATAGTATATAAATACATATTTATATAAACATTATATTAATATTTTCTAATTATGGACCAACTTTGACATCAATAAAACTCTAGCTTTCTGTAGTTCTGTTCATATAAGATATTTTTAGGGGATCACACTTAATGATGCTCAGGGGCTTATTTCTGGAATCATTTCTAGTACTACTTGGCAAGTGAATTTCCAGGAATTGAACTAGGGTTGGACCTTGTTAAGGCAAGTGCTATGACCCCTATACTATTTCCTTGGCTCTGTATATTTTTCCTCCATACTTTTTCTATTATTATTTTTATTTCTTTATTTTGGGGCCATACGTGGTAGTGCTAGAAGGCTCTGGTACATGGAATCATGCATTGTGCAGTATGAAAATTATATTTTGCAGCATTAAAAGCATGTACTCTATCCCCTTGACCTATTCTTCTGTCCTCTCTTCCCTATCCTCTCCTCTCTGTCCTCTTTTCTTGTGGGAAAATATTCAGAACTTTTTCTAAATGAGCAATTTTCTGACGTTCAGTAATTTTAAATGTCTTTGCATTATTTGTGTCTGTGAGGGTCTCAGCTTGCAGCTTCACACAAGAAATCAGGCAGAGTCACTGGAGAAAACACATTTTCAGCCAGGAGTTGTTGAGCAGATTCTTGGATCTTACTGAGCAGCCAGGCTTCTTTTTTCTGCCTATTTCCCTGCCACTTTTATTAGCCAGAGTTTAACACAAATCACCTGTGGGCTCATGTTGACATAATTAAGTGGAATTGTGCTAATTAACTCAGAAAAGATAGAAGGAAAGAGTAAAGTGATTTTACATGTCTATGACAACAGTGTCCATCACCATTACCCAAACTTTTTATATTATTTGGTGTTGAATTTTTGTACAATTTCTTTTCTGCTGCTTCTTTGACTGGAAAGACTGTTGTATTTTATGTCTTTCTGTGTTTGACACATATGTGTCCTCAAGCAATATTTGTGCTTTTGTGCCCGACTTGTTATTTAATTTATCATGTTATTTTCAAGGTTTATCCATGTTGCACTATGTTGGGGACTGACTTGTTTGAGGCCATTTTGCTGTTCTTTCTGCCATATTCCAGCTTTTCACCTAAAAGCTATTTTGCAGTCTTGCTGTAAGTTTTTGAGCTATAGAGAAAGGAATGTGCAACTGTAGATATAATTAACTCTAGCCCGGAGGAGAGCAACACTGTTCGGTACTGTTATCAGAAACTAGGCCTCACTCCTTAAGACCACATTTCGGAGTGAACTAGGCTATTATCAATAAATGTATGCTACATTGTCTGTTCAAGATCACTGAGGCAAGCACATCTTGCACCAGCTCCTGATGGTCAAGCAATTAGGAATGCAGCTAGAAGGACACTAAAAATTTCCATGGAAACAGCACGTTCATCATAGCTTGAAGGTCATCCAGCCCCCCTAGCCCGCTGCCCACTTCCTTATTTAGAGAATGCCTAACTTTCTTTGTTCCTTGAAACCTGAAATATATTCTTGCCTTGTATGGGCCTTCGCGCCAAAAGTATGACTGACATCACCTTTGTACTGCCCCCTTCTCCTTCATTATATAAGAAGGAGCTGTAGCCCAATAAAGGTGCCCTTGAACAGTGAGACGCTGCCTTGGGTCTTTATTATTAACCTCTTTCAGATTTTTTACAGGTGTGGTTGCTCTTCTACTCAGCAAAATAGGAGTGCGGTTGTCTGAGAAGCCTTTCCAGCTAATTCCTGCTGGCCGGGTCCCCCCTGGGGGGGCTTCAGGACACCGCATTTTGGCGCCCAACGCTGGGCACGAAGATCACCGCCACACCCCGAACGACTACGGGTCGGCGAGTCCGGAGCTGTTTCATAAATCGCAGGAAATTACCCCATCCGGGTAAGCGTTGAAACGAGTTAGCCTTAATCAAAAATTTAAACTGCAGTTTTTTCAGTCGTTCTGATCACCGCCCCTGATTGGCTCTTGGGGCTTCGCCCGTTGGCTTCACTTCCATGGGTGTTTCGTTGAGTATTGAACTTAAATTCATTAAATATATACAGTCTGAGTTGAAAGCCAGACATATAGAGGTTACCAAAAAAGATATTTGTAATTTTTTAATGTTTGTTCATGATGTTTACCAGAAATCTAGTGTTCCTGGGCTCCCTCTCGCTCTGACTCTGTCTCTCAGTTTCCTTCCTCTTCTAACCCTTCATCTTTACTTCTGCCGCTGCACCCTCTGTGCAAAATCCTAAACAGCCCTTCACTTCCCTAGCTTCAGCTCCGTCCCTGTTTCACCACCCTCCCCTCCTTAGCCAGCAATTGCAACAATACAAAGCCTTTAATTGGAAAAGCCTCAAAGAGCCGTTTCAAGCCGTAACCTCCTATAGCCCCTTACACGCTCTCCTGCTTAGAATCTAAAAGCTGAACTCTTTGTCTCTTGGGAAGTTAACTTTTTTTTTCCGCTGCAAAGCCCTTGCAGATAGGCAGGAATCCTGATCTCTAAGCTCTTATAGCTGGCCTCGCCTCTTTTCATACCTTAAAGGTACAGCACACTTTCCAGGTCCCAGCTTGCCAACATGGCTCTTGCTGCCCTCTGTGCCTGGAAGTCGCTCCCCAGAGCCGGCATTCCAGCAGCTCCCCCACACCGGCAACAAACTGTTGCTGCTTTCTCCCTCCCCCCCCCCCTTTTTCTGACTTAAGCTCCCAACTCATCACAATTACATCCATGGTCTCTCACCTCTCTAACAAACTTGATATTGCTCTTAGCTCAAAAACCAGTGCTACCTTTCCTGTCTTTCTCCCTAATGGAGAAAGTCTTCCCACCCCCCCCTCCCCGCCTGCTCAGCAGCCTCCGCAGCTACCTTCTCAAACGCCTCCCACTGATCCCCCGCACCCCAGGGGAAAAATTCTAAATGCCCAAGACGCTCAGTCCCTAACCATGGCAGATTCCCTCCTCTCACCGCTCCCCCTCTTAAAGCTATAGATATGAAGCTACTTGGCCACATTAAAAATCTTAAACAAATCTTAAGCCTTCAAAAACAGGCTGCTTCTCTTAATTCACAAGTTTCTGCCCTTCAGGCGTTCCCCCCCCTCCTAAATCTATAGTTGTCTGTCCTCTGCCCACTGAATTCCACGGCCAAGCCCCCCCTCTTGAGAATTCAAAGAAACAAACTATAAAAGTAAGGCTAAGTGCCATAAAACAAAAACTGCTGCAATGCCTACAAAAAATTCTAAGGGCAAAGTGAGCAGGATAATTACAAAGTATCATCTGCTAAGCCATAAAACCTTGCAATATCTACACTTTGCTGTTAAAACTTCTGAGCCTAATGTACCTTTTACTCAGAACATTCTGCTCAAACCAGCCCTCAGCCTCCTTCAGCCTCTTTCCTGCCAGCCTTGGGAAACAGCCAGCTCAAGCCCTGCCACTCCCACTTTAAGCCTTCCAATTCACCTTGAAATACCCAATCTTTGTTATTCAAAAGAAATCTGAAAAGTAGCATCTCTTGCATATTCTCAAATCAATTAATAAAACCATGATCCCCATGGTGCTTTTGCAACCCAGACTCCCCTCTTCGGTTGCCATTCCCTCTAATTCCAATAAATTAGTAATTAATCTTAAAAGATTGCTTTTTTTTTTTCTTCTCTATATCATTACACCCTGCTGACTGTAAATAATTTGCCTCTAGCCTTCCTGCTGTTAACTGTGCTGGCCCCTCCCCGAGTTATCAGTGAAAAACTCTGCTTCACCTTGTCAGCCCTACACTTCGTCAAATATGTGTTATTAGGTTTAGTGCATTAAGTGGTGTAAAGTAATTATTAAAACATTAAAAAGCAACAAAAAAATAAAGGCAATAAATTTTTTTTTCATGCCTCTCAGAAAATTTTAAAGCAAGGTCATAATTCTGTCACTTTACAGATAACAAAATGTTGGTAAAAGAAAAACTTCTGGGGCCGGGAAGGTGGCGCTAGAGGTAAGGTGTCTGCCTTGCAAGCGCTAGCGTAGGATGGACCGAGGTTCGATCCCCCGGTGTCCCATATGGTCCGCCCAAGCCAGGGGCGATTTCTGAGCACATAGCCAGGAGTAACCCCTGAGCGTCAAATGGGTGTGGACCAAAAACCAAAAAAAAAAAAAAAAAAAAAAAAAAAAAAAAAAAAGAAAAACTTCTTTGTGTTTTAAAATCCAAACAAACACAAAAGTGTTAAATTTAAGTCTTATATTTCTATTAAAAGTTTTATTTTAATTTTTAAAGTATTTACAAAATTATGTGAAAAATAATGTGGTTAGCCTTTTTAAACAATATAGTTAATTTAATGCACAGTGAACACCTAGGTGTGCTTTATAGTACCCTTAGTTTTAACTTTGTGCTACAGCAATGGTTGTTCTTTATTTCTGCATTGAAAGAACTATTATTTTAAGTGCATTCAAAATATCAGCACATTATACAAATCTGTATATTTGTGTCGCAGTGAAAAAATAATATAAATGAAAAATATATTATATATAATTTTATAAGTAATATATAAAAGTAACTAAACTTTATAAGCAAATTAACTAGTATTAAATATAATTTTAGTCTTAAGTTCTAGGTGTGTAAATGCATCAGATGTCTTTAACTATATTTTATAATAATCTAAGCATTTAGTTAATTTAGTATATAATATTTTTTACAAATTATTCACTTAAAGTCTTCATAGTAAAAACAGTTGTTTGTTTTTTAAAAAATCAGTTTTTATACCTTTAATAATCATAGTTCATGCTATTGTGTTTAATCATAAAAATTTTAACACTTTATTGCAGCTGTCTTACTGTTCTACTGCAAAACCAATTTAAAGAAAACCTATTCATTTACAGCAAATCATTTCATACTTCCAAGTAAAGACTCCTTCTACAGTGCTCATTAACCATTTTACTTAATGTTTTAAACTTCAAATTAAAGTTGTTTTAAAAATGTTTTGTGTTAAATCTAAACCTTAAAATTTATTTTCAGCAAAGTTCCACTCCATCTACATTAAGTACTTCTCAACACTAAAAAAGTTTTTCTACAAAATTTTTTTTCTCTTCTTCTCACAAACATGTTAGCTAAATATTTAAAAGCGCTTGTCAATTTTTTATAAATAAGTCTTAAATCAATCCTTTTGTCTGTTTATGTGTCTGTTGTGATGAATAAAAGTGGCCACAAGTGTAAAATGTTGTGTTTAGTGTTGTTTTGTTTTGTCTGTTTATTTGTTATCTCTACATTTTATAATAATACAATTTTTAAAGCCTTATCCATTTTTTAAATTTCAATTAATTTTTCAACCTGGTTCAGTCTGGTCAGTTCACAGACTGGCATCTTACAACTAAAAATCATGTGTTAAAAATTATGTATTAAGCTAGCTTTGTCCTTCTAAGAACATGGCGGAGGGTGTGGAAAATGGCAAACCCCAGATTTCTCAATGGCCATCAGGGATAACTTTTCCCTGGAGAATTTCTGGACTTTGCAGTCACCTGGCTTTCCTGCTATGTGTAAGTTCAAGCCTATAGAATATGTATTTATGGCTAAAAAATAGCATCCAGCTTTAACATAATAACTAGAAGTTTAAGAAAAATCCTTTATATTCAGTTTAAAAAAATTTTTTTTAATTAGCAATTGTTAATTATAAATTTTCTTTTATGCCAAAGTCTAACAGAAGTCAAATAGCATTCCCGTAGTATTCAAAAATAACTAGTGTAATGTAAATTGCTAATGTTTTCTGCAAATTCTTAATTTTTATATGAAGTAACCATTTTGCCTTCTGCCAAGCTGTTTTCTTATAAACCTCCTGCTAGACGCCATTCCTGCAAACCTGTTTCTAACTGACTCCACCTTTAACAATGCTGAATTAGACACTCTGCCTAGCTGCCTTGAATGCCCACCGATGCCACCAACAACCTCCATCCTCTCTACCTCCATCCCTTGGCCAGTCTTGCAAGTCAACCTTTGTGCCCTAACCATAGGTGCAAGCCTATACTGGGGCACCTCCAATTTCCGCCTGCCTCAACCTCGTGCTGTTGACCCCGATGACTATTACTCCCCTGCTAGCGATGGCTGCAACTCTGTTATTCGCCGTGATGTACTACGCCACCCCTTCACCACCTTCTACGTCTGCCCTGGTCACCACCGGCCCCGTTCCAGCGACTATAAGTGTGGCGCTCATAACCAACACTTTTGCGCCTCCTGGGGCTGTAAAACCACCGGAACTGCTTATTGGAAACCCTCTTCCTCCTGGGACTTCATCACCGTTTCACGCCCCCCAACTCCTCCTTTTCTGAACTGTGATGCATCCTCTGCTACCCGTAGTTGGTGTAACCCCCTCATCATCGAATTTACTGCTGCTGGACGTCAGCATCACTGAACTCAACCCGTACAATGGGGACTCAGACTTTACGTTAAGCGTACCGACCCTGGACTTCTTTTTTCCCTCCGTTTACTTAAACAGTTGCCAAATTCTCACCCCCTCGCCGTTGGTCCTAACACCTTTCTTCATCCTCATTCAGGTCCATCACACATGCCTTCTCCTCCTTATCCTCTTCCATCTGCCTCTCCTTCTCTCAGACAGCTCACTATGCCTTCAGGTCCTTCTCCGTCCTCTCAGGTTATTCTCAATCTCATAAATGCTTCTGCTCTTGCCCTTACAGATCCTGCCTATAAAAGATGTTGGCTTTGTTTTTCTCCTCAACCTCCTTTCTATGAAGGTGTTGCAGTGTTTGGCAACCTTTCCTCTACCTCCAACCCCTCTGACCTCCGTTGGAACACACAACCTCAACATGGCATTACAGTCGGTCAAGTCGTAGGCTCTGGCCTCTGCATTAAGCCTAACGACTCCCTGCTTCCTAGCCAATTACTTGACGTGTGCAACGAAACTATTGACATCTACAATTCTTCCTCCTCACAACCCTATCTGTTAGCCCCCAATGGTACTTATTTTGCCTGTGCTTCTGGCCTTACTCCTTTCATCATTTGTTCCTCTTTTCTCCTTTCACATGATTACTGTATTCTCGTTATTCTCATTCCAAAAATCACCATTCACTCAGAACATATCTTTCCCTCTCCTGCCACCTCACCCTATTCCTATTCTTCTCAATCCCTTTCTCGACAACGCCGTGAGCCCTTCACCTCCGTTACACTTGCAGTGCTCCTTGCTGTTGGCGCTACTGGCGCTGGCACTGGTATCTACTCTCTTGTATCCTCTCAATCCAATTTCCGCACTCTTACTCAAGCAGTGGAACAAGACATTAATGAAATCAAAACTAGTCTGCAATTTCTCACAGATACTATTCGTTCCCTTGCTGATGTTGTTCTCCAAAATCGTCGTGCTTTAGATTTTGCCCTTATAAAAGAGGGGGGAGTCTGTGTAGCCCTTAAGGAACAATGTTGTATTTTTAAAGACAAAACTGGTTTAGTTAGAGATAGCGTTCAACATATTGGCGATGGTATAAAAGATTTTGAAAAACATTTCGTTGAAGAACAAGGCTGGTACCAGGATTGGTTTTTCTCTTCTCCTTGGTTCCACACAATCTTGTCCACCGTTGTGGGCCCTCTTATTAGCCTCATGCTGCTCTTTTCTCTTGGCCCATGGATTTTCCGCAAAATCACTGCCTTTATTAAGAACCAGGTAGATGAACAGGCAAAAACCTCTATTCAGGTTAACTACCAGCGTCTAACCCCGCGTGACTCCTGTGAAAACTTGGCTTTAGTCACCAAGCCGCCTTTCCAGCCACTAAGTTTCCAGGAGATAGAGCGCATAGCTAACAAGCGGAGCTCGCTCCGGCACTTGTGCTCTTGGCTGTGGAGACACCTACGACGGGATTAGCAAGGTCCCAGTTAGGGCACGGCCCAAAAAGGCTACAGCGCATAATTCGGATCCCTGTGCACACCCACGGCGTTTGTAGCCACCTTTTAATTGCGGCTTTGGCCGTGTCCGACCTGGTCAAACCTTGTATGCCTAAGACACGGTTCTTCCACCCGCTCACGACTTTCCTTCTTTTATTAGAAGAGAAAGGGGGAGATGTTGGGGACTGACTTGTTTGAGGCCATTTTGCTGTTCTTTCTGCCATATTCCAGCTTTTCACCTAAAAGCTATTTTGCAGTCTTGCTGTAAGTTTTTGAGCTATAGAGAAAGGAATGTGCAACTGTAGATATAATTAACTCTAGCCCGGAGGAGAGCAACACTGTTCGGTACTGTTATCAGAAACTAGGCCTCACTCCTTAAGACCACATTTCGGAGTGAACTAGGCTATTATCAATAAATGTATGCTACATTGTCTGTTCAAGATCACTGAGGCAAGCACATCTTGCACCAGCTCCTGATGGTCAAGCAATTAGGAATGCAGCTAGAAGGACACTAAAAATTTCCATGGAAACAGCACGTTCATCATAGCTTGAAGGTCATCCAGCCCCCCTAGCCCGCTGCCCACTTCCTTATTTAGAGAATGCCTAACTTTCTTTGTTCCTTGAAACCTGAAATATATTCTTGCCTTGTATGGGCCTTCGCGCCAAAAGTATGACTGACATCACCTTTGTACTGCCCCCTTCTCCTTCATTATATAAGAAGGAGCTGTAGCCCAATAAAGGTGCCCTTGAACAGTGAGACGCTGCCTTGGGTCTTTATTATTAACCTCTTTCAGATTTTTTACAGGTGTGGTTGCTCTTCTACTCAGCAAAATAGGAGTGCGGTTGTCTGAGAAGCCTTTCCAGCTAATTCCTGCTGGCCGGGTCCCCCCTGGGGGGGCTTCAGGACACCGCAGCACTAAAATGATATTTGTGTATAATATTGGTGTATAATATATTAAAATTTGGAGTCCACAAATATATAGGTCGTACTACTATTTCTACACTGGTTTCGCTGTTTTGTTCCTACCAGCAGTGCATTTTAGACGTAATTGGTCTATGTATTTGCCATTTATTTTCTGGTTTTACTTAAAAAATCATTTTAGTTGTGGTTGTCAAAGTCAGTCCTCTGTAATTAGAGATCTTGGTTTTTGCGCAGATTCTAGGTCAAAGTCTACGATAGAGTCTTTTTTTTTGGGGGGGGTCACACCTGGCAGCACTCAGGGGTTACTCCTGGCTCTACACTCAGAAATCGCTCCTGGCCAGCACAGGGGACCATATGGGATGCCAGGATTCGAACTACCATCCTTCTGCATGCAAGACAAATGCTTTATCTCCATGCTAACTCTCCGACCCCTAGAGTCTTTCTTTATTGTTCCAAAGCTCTGAGCAGAATTAAGCTCTGAGCAGAATGTTTCCTGGCACCATAAAAAGACCTGACAGTTCGGCAATGAACATGTCTGAGAGCCTGTAGTTGATCTCATGTCAGTATGCTTCAAGGGTGGAGAAACCCTTTATCTCTTAGGTCAAGGGAATTTCCTTCCTAATTTCCCCAATACTGACTGTGCCAATGTAAAGACAAACAAAAAAAGAAAAAACCTTTGATACACCAGCCCCTTCCTTTTTTGTTTTCTTTTCTCTCTCTTTCTTTCTTCTTTAAATTTATATTTATAGCTTCTAGACAGGGGCCCCTCCCTCTTTCTTCTTTTTCTTTTCTTTTTTGGTGTGTGTGTGTGTGTGTGTGTGTGTGTGTCTTCAACAGAACCACATATAGAGAAAAAAGTGGTTAATACCAGGGATAGGCAGTCTCATGAACATTGAGTGGAAATAAAAATGACCAGACCTAAATACCCAACCTGAAGTCAATGACAATAGAATCAAAAGACCCAAACTACAACAAACTATACACAAAAGAAATCTGTTACTCTAGCAGTCCAGGGTGCAAAGGATGGAGGTATGGGATGCATGCTAGGAATAGTGGCAGAAGAAGGTCAATACTGGTGGTGGGAATTGTCCTAATTCACCGTCACTATGTGCCTTAAATATAACTGTGAAAGTCTTGTAATTTACATTGTTCTCAATAAAAATTTTTAAAATTATTTAAAAATTATTTAAAAAATAATTTTAATGGTACAGACTTATCATTTGTAAAAGCCTCTGGTTTTCCCTTAAATTTCCTAATAATAATGTTGAACATATTCTTAAGTGCATACTGATTATTTGTATATTTTCTTCTTTATGGGGGGAACAATGTTCAACGATGTTTAGGACTTAGTCCTGGCTCTGCACTTAGGAAAAATTCTTGGTGGTTAGTAAGTACTCTATGGGGGTTCCAGGGATCAATTCTGGGTTGGCTGTGTGCAAGAAAAATGCTCTTTCCCACTATACCATTTTTCTAGCCTCTGCATACATTCTTTTAAAATAATAATTTAAGTACCTTTTCACGTTTTTATTTTTTGTTTATTGTAATTTATTTGACACACAAGATGCTCAGGGTTCACTCCTGGGGGAATACCTCCTAGCAATTATTTCACCAGTTTGGATACTGCATCCAGTGTTGGGGTCAAATCTTACAAGCCCAGACAAGCTCCTTCACCAGTATACTATGTATACTATTTAGACATGCATTGTAATTATCATCTCTGCTACAAAAAGAAAAAAAAATTTAATGAATTGTTTGTGACTGTTAGTTTTAGGAGTTTGTTAATAATATAAGGGTCATTAAATTGTCATAAATGTGTTGTGTGACTTTTCAATTCTGTGTTCACCACAGGCTATTAGAATATTTATACTAAGTAGATTACCTGACACCAGAATAATGCCACATATTTTATATCTACATATAATTTATATAGATATATATTTTATAGATATCATGTTTATGTAAAATATAACTCATTTATATGTCTACATTTACTTGTATTAATTATTGTTTTAAAAATTAAGTATGTCTATTGTAAAATATAAAAAATTTTCAATTGTATTATTTACAAATATGTACAAACATCACCATATGTCTTTCCAATGAAAAAGTCATGATTAGTTGTAGTTCCTTCCTTTTACATGCCCACATTATTGTGCCAAAGCATAAACAAAGTGCATAAAATCAAAGTGTGTATCATGTTGAATTTCTATACATGTATACATGCATTGTAATAATCATCTGGTGAAGACATAAAAAGTTTCTAACATCTCACTAGAATTAATTTTATAGAATAACTGAAATATGACTAAGCCATCAAAGCATCCTAGGTAAATAGATCTCTGGGATGAAAACTCTATGGCCTTCTTAGAAAGGCAGTGTGCAGATTCCCCTGATCCCAGAAAGCCAACCAGCTTCCACCTACACCTGACATCCTCTGGCTTATAAATAAATCTGTTCCACAATTGAAATACACCAAGCCATCAAATCATCCCAGGCCCACAGTTGCTGGAGTACACTTACTGCATCTGTACAATACCTTCAAATTTCAGAATACTGAAAGCTTAGTAGGAGCATAGCAAATGTGATGAGTAAGTTGTGTAAAAGTCAACTAAACTCAGTCAGCAAAAACAATAATACAGAACATTCAACTAGCACCAACCTGCTCAGTAAATCCCAAGATAATGACATTAGTAATACCATTATGTGACATCAAAATGATAAATTTATCATTTATTTTATTGATAATATTCTTTGATATTTCCATTTGTCATTTTGTTGTAATAAGCAGCATGAAGTTAATTTGTGTCTGCTAAGGGTCCAGATTTGGGGGGTGAATGTAAAACAGGATATTAGTGGAGTTAAGGTCACACTGGTGGTGGTGGGATTGGTATTGGAATATGGAATATCTAGAACAACTGTATTATGAACAAAATTGTAAACAATGTATTTAAATAAGTAAAGAAAAAATAGAAATAACTGAAATATTATAGACAAAATTTATTAATTATGTAATCATTTTTACCCTATGGTACTCTTTTTACCTATCTCTTTCCTGGACCCTGAGAATATAAAAACAGGCTAGTTTATTTAGAAGCTCGTGGATATGGAGACTCCTCTTTTTCATTCCTGCTAATTGGTTTCTTATCCAATCTCCCACCACCAATTTCTAGATTTTTTTGAATGTAACATCAAAACTTTTAATTTTGTTATTGTTTGTATATTTGTTTTTGGACCACACCCACTGGTACTCAGGAATCACTCTGGCAGTGCTCTAGGAACAATATATGGTACAAAGATAAAACCCAGATCAGACACATGAAAGACAAGTACCCTACTTTCTATACTATCATTCTGTCTCAGCACCATGGACTTTTAAAAAATTTGTAATGAAATGTAGAATCACTGAAAGTCAGTCTGAGTAATAAAAGCTGGCATAGATAAGCAGAGTGGGACATAGAAATCCAAACTCTGAGAGGTGTGTGCCCAAAGCTAAAACAGATCTTTATATCTATTTTTGATATTTATTTGAATATTTATTTTTGTATAGTAGTTTGAATAATAAATATTTTTCATTTGAATATATATTTGTTAACTCATCTTAAGTGGCTTGACTTATAGAACATCACTTTATCAGTAAACAGTTTTAGGGCTTGTTTGATATCTCTGTTTCTCATGCTGTAGATGAAAGGGTTCAGCATTGGTGTGACTATCATATACATCATAGAAGCAACTATGTCTTTGATACTGGAGATGGAGGGTGAAGAGAATAAATAAACTTCTGCAATGGTTCCATAAAACAAAGAAACAACAATAAGATGGGAACCACAGGTAGAAAGAACTTTGAAGAATCTCTTGGCAGAGGGATTCCTCAGAACAGTGGCCCAAATGCAGATATAGGAGCCCACAATACTGAAGAAAGGAATATAAAAAAGCATCCCTCCCTCGATGAATATTACCAGTTTGTTAAATGAAGTGTCTGAACAGCTTATCTCCAGTACTGCAGTGAGTTCACAGAAGAAGTGATGGATAGTAATATCACCACAGAAGGACACTTGAACCAAGAGGAGGGTATGCAATAAAGCATGTAAAAAACTAAAGAACCAAGACCAAGCTACCAATGAGACACAACGCTCCTGCTTCATGATAGTGTTGTAGTGGAGAGGTTGACAGATGGCTACATATCTGTCATATGCCATCACTGCAAGAAGGAAATTATCAGTACAAGCAAAAAATATTAAAAAGTATACCTGAGAAATGCACCCTAAATAGGGGATGGACTTGTGATTACTCTGCATGTCCACCAACATTTTGGGCACAGTGACAGATGATAGAGACACATCATTGAAGGCCAAGACACTGAGGAAGAAGTACATGGGGGTGTGGAGACGAGAGTCCATCCTGATGAGCAAGATTATGAGTAGATTTCCCAGAACTGTGGTCAGATACATGACCAGAAAGAGGGTGAAGATCAAAGCCAGATGTTGTGGTTGTATGGGGAGTCCCAGAAGAAGGAATTCAGAAACAGAGGTCTCATTCTCTCTCTTCATGCTGTTCCACTCTGTTGGACATGAAGAGAGAGGAGCATATTTAGAACTTGGATAGCCATAGAATAGTAACTCCAATTTTACATGAATATGTGTTGTGAGTTGTGTTTGTTTTTATTTTGGGGCCACCCCTGGTGGCACTTAGGGGTTATTCTTGGCTCTGTGCTCAGAAATCACTCCTAGCTGGGAGACCATATGGAATGCCAAGGATTGAACTAGGGTTAGGGTTAGGGTTAAGGTCAGCCACGTGCAAGGTTTATACCCTACTGCTGTGCTACTACGTTCAGCCCCAAGTGTTGTGTTTTACAACCTTCTTTCCACAATTCACAGGTGAGGATTCATGAACCACAGTATACCATTCAGATTTTAACTATACATCAAATTGTCACAAGTTTCTTTCTTGTAACTTTAAAAGCACTTTCAATACTATGTTAGGTATTGTTACTATACAAAGTACAATGCAAAATAATTAAACAAGGAATGTAAAGTCTTGATGTTGAAGGAGTTTACACTGACTAATTATGCTAAATGAATTTCAACAACTGACTGTGATAAAGCCATGGACATTATCCCCTTGAATGAGCTAAAACTCTCTACAATTGAATAAAAATCTACAGCAAACATGGCTTGATCCTTAATAATCCAGTAAATGTATTCTCTGCCACCAAATGTCTCTTAACATTAATAATAAAATCAAAATAGAAAACATTATTCCTTGGGGCCGAAAAGATAGCACAGCAGTAGGGAGACTCCTGGCATCCCATATGGTCCTTCGAGCCTGCTGGGGCGATTTCTGAGTGTAGAGCCAGATGTAGCCCCCTGAGTGCTGCCGGGTGTAATCCAAAACCCAAAACAAACAAACAAACAAAAAGAAAACATTATTTCAAGTACTTTACCAAGTATACCTTTCTTTAAATCCTAAAAAGGCATGAGCAAATCAACATTCATTTATGAAGAACAGTTGGACAATTATCTAAATGTGTGAAACTGCACTAGTGCTATATAAAATAGGTGACAGGAATGGCAGCATATATCTGACGAGAATCTACTTCCTAACCAGGACATACTGCCTCCAAATTCTCATTATTTAACACGTTCGGACAAACTCTGTGATGTCACTTCATACTTGCAAAAGTTATGACGTTATATATTACACATTTCACAAAATGTTTTTAAATACTTTACATTAAATAAATGTAAAAGAATGTATGTTACATACAAAACACATTTTCCTGTACGTCTTATTTGAGACAAAACTACAACTGAAGAGATACAGAATAAAATGAGGTCATAGAATTAGACTCTAGATTCAATAGTCCTTAGAATTTAGTAGAGGTAAAATTTTCAGCAACAAGGTGTCAATGTTGTCTGTTATGTTCAAGATTAAGATCAGGATGGCAAGCATTTCTTAGAGACCATGAATTCTTTCAGGGACACTGGTTCTATCTCTGCATGTTCTATATTATGGAACTGTGTGTGAAGGCACCGGAAATCAACTAGTAAATTGTCATTGAAAGAAAACTGATTCACACTGGGTTTGTTTTCTGAAGACAGCAGGCTTCCAGACCATGTCCATCTCATCATATGAGATGCCTGTGTGGGTAGATTTATTTTAAAAGCCTTTTTTTTGGAGGGGGGGTCACACTCAGCAGCACTCAGGGGTTACTCCTGGCTCTACACTCAGAAATCACTCCTGGCAGGCTCGGGAACCATATGGGATGCCGGGATTCGAACCATCATCCTTCTGCATGCAAAGCAAACACACTACCTCTATGCTATCTCTCCAGCCCCTATTTTAAAAACCTTCTATCTGTACTGCCCCAGAGTGCAGAAAATTAAGAATCTCAATGACTAAAACACCTTGTTTGAGAATGATAATTAAAATATCTCCTGTTGACTGAACACTATGTGCAGATATGCTAAATAATCTGTTAACATTCCAATAAATCTCAGAGCAGCATTGTTGTAAGAATAAGTATGTGATACTTACTTAGAGATGGAAATGCACATAAACCTGCCTGCTCAAGGCAATAATGTGGCCATCATTGACTACTCTCCTAGAAGGCTGTTGGCAAGAAAAATGGGTCCTATTCACTCACAGGTACTACCAAAGAAATGCTAAGCAAATTAGACATAATTAACAACTCACAAACCAGAAACCTTGGATAGCATGAAAAGTGACTCATAAATAAATAGAAAAATTATACCCCACACACTGAATACAACAGTACTCAGTCCTCTCACATGCTCACCATAAGTAAACTCAGGTAATTTCTTCTTCATATGGGGACATATCTGTGTCTTTTCAGACCCAGAAACCTCATTACTTAACCTTGATGTTTGCATTCAAAGTAAAAAATGTGGAGGTAATTGAAAGAGAACATGTTAGATACTTGGAAACGAGAATCCAAATCACACTCAGAAGTGTTCTACACATAGTAGGAATTTATTTGGTGATGTGTGCTCTAGTCATAGAGAAAAAAGAATCTTTTTATGTCATAAATACCTCTCTGACTTCTGTCTTGGTCTCGCTCTCTTCTCTCTCTCCTCCCTCTCACTGTCTCTGTTTTTAATTTTTTTGACACACTCCCAGCTGTTTTAGTAGTTACTCCTGGAGCTTCATGAGAGGAACCATATACAGTGCTGGGGTTTACCACGTGCAAGGAAAATGCCTTAAACTCAATCCTATCTTTTTTCTCCCCCTCCCATTTTCCTTACTGCATCAATAGAAACATCAAATGTAGACAGACACAACGGTTGAAGAAACATACGTGTGACCATATTAATCAAAGAAGAAATCTTCACACAACTTATAGTATGGGGTGCATATACACATATACATATGCATATAGAGGCACAACTGCGCTGCAATTTTCTGTCCTATGACTTCAAGTTCATTCTGATCTCTGCACAACCTTGTAGCTCAAGAACCCTCTAATGAGGCTTCTGTGTCCTCAGTTGCTGTGTCGCAGATGCCAGGAAATAAAAAGGTTGGATGGTAGCATCTGTGAGCCCAAAATCTCCTGAGTTTTCTGTGTCATTCGTTGGTGTCCAAGCCAGTAAAGATACTATTTATAAATCTCATAGAGGATGAAGAAAAAGTCCCCAAGCTCCTGGTTAAGTAAAGAAAGTAAGATAATTGCCTCTGTTCGACCAGACCTTGGGGAGGAGCTCAAGCAGAGGCTGAAGGGGCTGAGTTGCTCTGGCCACCTGAGAGAGTTTCCCAGGTCTCAGGGGCCCTGGGCTTCTCTCTGCCTGCTCACTTCCTGCTAGAATAGGAATGGGCAAGCTGTGCTCTGAGGTAGCCAATGGACAGGCCAACCTAGGCTCTATGTGGCACACTGACAGATGCTCATGAGTTTTACTAAATGAGTACAGTAACTTCTCTCAGCTTTGCTCAGAATGTGTAAAATTCACATAAGGCTTTGTCAGTACAAAATCTTTTATTATAGACCAGGTATGCTACAGTTGCAAGTATATGTCCACCATTATAATTTACTTTGCTTATTACAAAAAATCTGCTAAATATATCAATCATTGCTATTGAATCATTATTGAATGAAGCTCACAACTGATTGATTTATTCTCCATGTATTAAATTCTGAAATTACTATTGCTGCCTCACACAAGAGCACAACTATGTGGCAAAAATTCAGTAAAAGTTTAGTACAATATTACTCTCTGCATTTTTGATGCACACCCAACAGTCAGAGGAAGGTCAGAACTCTGTTCAGACTTCCCAGAAAGAAATTACAAGTATAGAATTTTTCTCAAATTTTCCTTCAGTATACCTTGTTCATCTTAAGCACCCCACGTTATTATGTAATGATTTCCCCTATAGTGTAAAATGTACTTCTTTAGTGTATCTGATAAAATAATGCACCTTAAGACATTCCTAGGGATATACCCTAGAAACACAAAATTACAATTCAAAACTTCCTTCCTCACACCTATATTCATTGCAGCACTATTTACAATAACCAGACTCTGAATACAACCAAGATGCCCTTCAGCAGATGAATGGCTAAAGAAACTGTGGTACATATACACAATGGAATATTATGCAGCTGTCAGGAGAGATAAAGTCATGAAATTTTCCTATACATGGATGTATATGGAATCTATTATGCTGAGTGAAATAAGTCAGAGGGAGAGAGATAGATGCAAAATAGTCTCACTCATCTATGGGTTTTAAGAAAAATAAAATATACTTTTGTAATAATTCTCAGAGATAATAGAGATGAGGGCTGGAAGGCCCAGCTCACAATATGAAGCTCACCACAAAGAAGGGTGAGTGCGGTTAGAGAAATAACTGCACTGACAACTAATATAACAATGTGAATGAATGAGGGAAGTAGAAAGCCTATCTCAAATACAGGCGGGGGGGGAGGGGAGGGAAGTGGGAGATTTGGGGTATAGGTGATGGGAATGTTGCACTGATGAAGGGGGGTGTTCTTTACATGACTGAAATCCAACCACAATCATATTTGTAATCAAAGTATTTAAATAAAAGAGTATAAAAAAAGAAAAAAGGCTCAAACCTTACCTGAAAGTTAAAAGAAGTGTCTTATTGAATTGTGTTTTTGACATATAATTTCTATTTTTTTTCACTTATTGTGTTTATTTATTCATTTCATATATTTATATTATTTTGACATTGATTTTAATAATATTCTGTGTGGGGAGCCGAGCTGATGGAACCTAGAACAAAAGGGTGTCTCAGAAGTCCCTGACCTTGTTACCCACGTGACAAGAGGCACTCATGCCCTGAGGACAAAGGAAATAACTAAACTCTAAAATTATATTCAAAGCAGCCCAAAACACCCAGCCAGAGGAAAGTTACACATATAGAACAACTTGCCTTTGTGTTAGCAAAAGATTAATGTGTTTACAGCTGATGTTTTATTTATGCTTGCTGAGTAAAATTTGTAAGATCCTGTTTGGTAACGTTTTACATGACTCGTGCTTTCAGTACAAACAAGATGTTTTACATGTGCTCAGGTCTACCTCTTTACCCCTCCCTATTTCCTGCCCCCAGCTTATGCTAATAAGTGCTTGCAAGCTGTAATTGGTGGAAAGTTGTAACACCCCCCATGATGTATTTTGCCTTTAAATGCCAGTCTCCCCGAGCAATAAATCTTTTTGAACAGCTTGAGTTGTCTTAAGCTCTCTCCTTACTAACCTCTCAAGTTTACTTCACAGATGGGCTCTGCTCGAGAGAACTCACTAATTACTAGTGACCTTCATTCCCACACCCCCGCGGGTCGGGGGTCCCCAATGGGGGTTGCAATTCTGTATTCTATTTTGTTTTTCTTCTCTGTGCACCTAACATTAATTTAAAAGAAGAACTATTTCAACATAGCTTTTTTTTTTCAAAAGTTTTCATCTATTTTATTAATGTATCACAGATATATCATAAATGACAAATACATATATCTTTTTTGCTATATATAAAATCTTTATTTAAGCACCATGATTACAAACATGATTGCAGTTGGATTTCAGTCATAAATAGAAACCCACCCCCTTAACCAGTGCAACATTCCCACCCCCTTCCCAACCTCTGCCTGTATTTGAGACAGGCATTTTACTTGTCTCACTCATTAAGAAAGTCATGATAGTTGTTACTTTATAGATATTTAGACCTATACATTTGTGTATGTTTTTTATATGTTCATAAAAATGGGCTCTATAATATGCATGTCTGAACTACAGCTATTTTTCTAGAAGCAACTTTTGTGCTCATTAATAATTTTTTGATAGGCCATTGTACTTTCCTTTAGTTCTTTTTTTATAATTGTCTTTATTTAAACACCATGATTACAAATATGATTATAGTTGTATGATTAGAGTCATGTAAAGAACACCCCCATTCACCAGTGCAACATTCCCACCACCAATTTCCTAGATCTCCCTCCTCCCCACCCCACACCAGTACTCGAGACAGGCTTTCTATTCATTCATTCATTCATTCATTCACATTGTTATGATAGTTTTCAGTGTAGTCATCTCTCCAACTACACTCATCACTCTATGTGATGAGCTTCATGTCATGAGCTGCACCTACCAGCCCTCATCTCTCTTGTCTCTGAGATATTGTTAAAAATGTCTATGTGGTACATATACACAATGGAATACTATGCAGCCACCAGGAGAGATGAAGTCATGAAATTTTCCTATACATGGATGTACATGGAATCTATTATGCTGAGTGAAGTAAGTCAGAGGAAGAGAGAAAGATGCAGAATGGTTTTACTCATCTATGGCTTTTAAGAAAAATCAGCATAGCTTTTTAAAGAAAGATCTCATTGGTAGTGAAAGGAAGAATCAGAGCAAAAAGAATGACTTAAAATCTGCTTTCCTATGCCCTATCTCTAATCCTTTCTGTTATTGTTATTGTTTTTTTTTTAAAAAAAAAAAAAGACAGAAGCTATGAAATCAATTTCCCTTCCTCTACCTCATTTAAAGCCTTGCACTATTTATGTAGGTCCCTTCTTCCTTCGTGATGTGTGCTTGCAAAGCTATATATTTTCCTTTTATAAATTTTCCACTTTTGTTGTGTCCCACAAATCCTGATAATTTGTGTCTTCATTTGCATTTGTTTCCAATGAAAAGGGAAGTCAACCCCGCCTCCACCAACCTCGGCAGATGTCCCGCCCCTTAAGGAAGTCATCACTACCTTGGCCCCACCAATAACTCGTATTACCTTGGCGGATGTCCCACCCTTAAGGAAGTAATCACTGCCCCTACTCCCTCCCCTTTCTTAGGGTATATAAGAACGAACTTAGACTGCCACCTGGTCTTTATCTCTGTCCTATTCTGGGCACGCATTGACCCTGACCATTCAGGTCAGAAATAAAGGACTTGCTGGAGCATTTGCTGGGGTCTTAGCCTCTTCATTTCTCTGCGTCAGGCAGCTAGATTAGGACGTCTGGACCTTTCATTGGCAAGCCAGCCAGGAGTCCTCATCCTGCCCGGAACAGAGCTGTGAACAGGCAGTCTGGTGAGTTCTGATGTGTGTGTGTGTGTGTGTGTGTGTGAGTGCACTTTGCTTCGTGTCTGTCTTAGTCTAAGATTATGTTGTATTCTGTGACCAGTGGGAAGCAGACTTTGTGGTGGCTTAGTGACTGAGGGTATGAGTTTCCTACTCGATGTGGAAACCGAGTAGTAACAGACTTTGTGACTGAGGGTTCGAGTCCCCTACTCAAAGAGGAATCTGAGTAGTAGCGAGCTGACAAGCTCTGGTGCTATAGGTCACGACCCTGGAGGCGCCCCAGGGGATCACTAAGAGCAGCGGGAAGACGTTCCCGGGCTGCTGGGAGAGGTTGTCTGCCTGTGATTTGTGGAGCTCAAAAAAAAAACTTGGTTGTTATTGGCATTGTTGTCTGTCTTGGATTTATTGTTGGCATTTACAGTCGAGAATTAATCTGTGAATTTTACAGTTGTGCCTCTGAATGTTTGTTTGACTCCCCTATGACTGCCTCCTTTGTCTGTCTGCCTTCGTGGCGATTCTACAAGTTTGATTCCTTCCCATTTTCTTTTTCTATGGGTGTATTTCAAAATGCACTTCTCAGACAGAAAAGTTCGATACTTTTATTGGGTTGTTTGCCCTTCATATTGTCATAGGCTCTGGAATATTTTTCCTCCTAGTGATTTGCTGTATTAGCCACTGTGATAGAAAATTTCAAACTCGCTAGAATGAGCAAAGTCAATCCACCCCACTTACTCTAACACTAGAACATTGGGCAGAAATTACTTGAAAGTATTCGTTGGGGTTGTTCCAGTGTGGCGCCACTGTCTGTCTGTGGTTCCTTGTGTTCTATGTTTTTCTTTGGTCTGACTATGGAAAGAAACTCTAGGGACCACGTCCCCTCAGGTCAGAAATTGTGTGTTAAGCCAGCTTTGCTATTCTAGGGACATGGCAGAGGGTGTCGGAAATCGCAAACCCCAAATTTCTCAAAGGCCATCGGGGATAAATTTTCCCTGGAGAATTTCTGGACTTTGCGATTGCCCAACTTTCCTGCCATGTATTAAGGCCAAAAAGATTCGGGAGCAACTGGCTGCTTTTTTTTAGCTGAATTAAAAAAAAAAGGTGCTTTTTTAAACTCTCCAGCCTGAAGGAATTCACTAAGCCCCCAGGGCAAAGGCTATTGTCCTCCCAGACTCACCTGACTGAGAAATGTGGGTGTATGCAAAGTAATCCCAGTGGGCCTTTTACATATCAAAGAAAAATTTAGCTAATGGTTTGGAAGTCGGAAAAAATTTTGAGCATTTAAATTTCTAAATTAAAGGTTTCTTAAAATGAATAATTAAAAAAAGGATGTTGCAGATTATGTTGGTTGTTTTTTTAAACAATATTGTTAACTTTGTGGATGCATGTTATTGTTACAGTACCTCAATTATGTGTCGAATTTATCTCACCAAATTTAGTGGTGGATTTTAAGGTAGTTTAATGTGAAAATCTTGATGGTACTAGGTTGTGAATACCTAAAAAAAAAAAAAAAACGGATGGTAGGGCATTTGCCTTGCATGCAGAAAGGAAAGTGATGCAAAAAAAAACTAAAAATGTGTACTAGGAAAAATCTGTATAATCAAACTAAATGATTATTAATATGTCTTTAGGTTAACATAAAAAAGTGTAAATGTTTATGAGCATGTTCTGCCAGAAGTAGTGAGCATTCATTCTTTCTGGTTTTCAGAATTAATTTGTATAATGTGAATTGCTGGTGTCTTCTGCCTGTAAACCGAGGTCAGAAGACTAAGTAAATTTCTATATGTAGAGTTAAGCATAATTAAAGTATTATTTTACAATTTTTCATTATTTGTTAACAAGAACATTAATAATTGTATCACAGGAGGCTTTGTAAAAATGTTCATGGTTTTTTGTCTGTGAAACCATGTATTCTTCCATCAAACCGGAAAGTGAGTTTTGCTGGGTATAGTATTCTGGGTGAAGCATTCATTTCATTCAGTCTTGTCACAATATCCCACCACTGCTTTCTGGCATTGAGCGTTTCTGGTGACAGGTCTGCTGTAAATCTCAGGGAAGCTTGCTTGAACATGATTTCCCCTTTTGATCTTGCTGTTTTCAGAATTCTGTCTCTATCTGTGGGATTTGTCATTGTGACTAGGATGTGTCTTGGGGTGGTTTTTATGGGGTCTCTTTTGGTTGGTACTCTTCGGGCATGCAGGATTTGATCACATATATTCTTTAGCTCTGGAAGTTTCTCTTTAATGATGTTCTTGACCATTGATTCTTCCTGGAAATTTTCTTCCTGGGTCTCTGGGACTCCAATGATTCTTAAGTTGTTTCTGTTGATCTTATCATAGACTTCTATTTTCGTCTGTTCCCATTCTTTGACTAATTTTTCCATTGTCTGCTCATTTGCTTTAAGTTTTTTGTCCAATCTCTCCTGCTGTATGGAATTGTTATGTATCTCATCTTCCACAGCACCAAGTCTATTCTCAGCTTCTGATACCCTGTCCCAGAGCTTATCCATTTTGTCATTCACTTCGTTTACTGACTTTTTCAGTCCTGTTAGTTGACATGTTATTTCAGTTTGGAGTTTTGTCATTTCTGCCTTCATATTTTCTTGGTTCTTATTAGTGTTCTGTTCAACTCGATCCATGGTTTCTTGGAGTCTGTTGAGCACCTTCCATATTGCTAGTCTAAAGTCCTTATCTGAGAGGTTGATTAGTTGTTCAGTCATTATCTGGTCCTCAGAATTGTCATCTTCATTCTCTATGTCTGATGCTGGCCTGCGTTGTTTCCCCATTGTCACACTTGTATTGTGGGTTTTTCTACGTGTTGTGGTGGTATTCATTGTCTATATGATGTAGGCAGCACACTCCTCTGGCTCCTCCCTTTCTGGATGGGCTGACTTGCCTCTAAGGGAGGGGAGTTCTCCGTGGATGAAGCCTCACACTGGGTCAAATCTTAGGCCCGAGCATGCAACAGAGAAGACAGTCCAGAGAGAAATGTTTGCTTCTGTGATATAGCGCCGTTCTTAGTGTGATTTTCCTTCTTGTTGCAATGGAGTTCTTTCCTTAGAAAGAGTGCACGGCCGCGTAGCGAAGCGGAGCGGCCGTGCTCCTCTGAGCCTCTTTTTGCCCCACTCGCAAGAGTTTCACGCAAGAGGACAGTAGACAGACATAGACAGGTCACACTCACAGTCTTTCGCAGCTGAGCCCCACTGGGCCGGTGTACTTTCGCGGATTTTCCCCGCCTGGTGTCACACACAGGGAGCCAGCTTTTGCAAAGGTTAGCCGGTTTTTATGCTCTGAAGTCCCTCCCTGAAAATGGCGTCTGGGCAAGCGAGGTTTCTGGAGGCTCTTTTTGCCCCACTCGCAAGAGTTTCACGCAAGAGGACAGTAGACAGACATAGACAGGTCACACTCACAGTCTTTCGCAGCTGAGCCCCACTGGGCCAGTGTACTTTCGCGGATTTTCCCCGCCTGGTGTCACACACAGGGAGCCAGCTTTTGCAAAGGTTAGCCGGTTTTTATGCTCTGAAATCCCTCCCTCAAATGTTCATGGTTTTAAGAAAAAATATATGAAAGATTTCGTTGTAGAAAAAGATTCTAGAATTTTCTGAGTAATTTAAGTAATATTTGCTTTTTCTCTTCTCCTAGAACCTTTTAGTACCATTTTATGTCACGGCATCATGTTGCTTTGCACAAGATACAAGCAGATGGCTTTCCTCTCTGCATGAGGAGTGATCCCCATGCAGACAGAAAATCCTAAAATTAGTGAGGGGATTCCAAAGCCCTCTTTCAGAGGAATAATTGGAGTTGAGGTGGTGTGACAAGCAGAAACCCTTAAGCATTTGGCTGTAAAGACCGGAAAGAGACCGAGATAAATGGCCTGAGTAAGAAAATTGAAGATTTCCTAGAAGATTCTGGAGCAGCACTAACTGACCCCAGCCTGTGGGCCCTGCTCTCACTCTCCACCCTCAATCTCAAGAGAAAGAGGATTCGAGGTCAGTCTCTTCCAAACCTGAAGAGGAGTGGAACAGACAGATCACCTCTGAAAATTCCTACAGAGGGTGAGATGCCCACAGTCAGCCACAAGATCCTCATGCTGAACTGACCAACTCATCAGCCAAACCTGAGTGACTGTGACATGATAAACCTGCTGTGTCTACAACCTATCCTCAGAAAGGCTTTGTAAGTAATGGGGGTATCCCAGATGGAGATTTCTCCAACAGTGCTGTATATGTGCAAAGGAAAAAGCCAAGTTATTCAAATACCTGGTAAGGTACAAGGTAAAGGTGGAGAGAAAAACTATTTCTGTAGCTAATTAAAATTCTAGTGGGCCTAACTTAAAACCCACTTCTTTGAAGTAACTTATGTAAAAATGTTCTTACTAGTTGTACTGCAAATGTTAGTCTAACTAAAGTAACTCAGAGCTGTGTTTATTGATAATGTTATACTGCTTTGTTTTCTGTTGTTTAGTTTGTGCTATCATTACAAACAATAAGGACAGCTGTGCCATTCAAGTTGTACTATTTACTGCTCCAAGGCCTGATTGGGTTGAGTAATATTCCCATGTATAATTGATCTGATCCTTTTCAGGTGTTAAGACTGCAAAAGTAAACCAGTTAACTACTCCTTTAGGGAAATATGAGATTTCACCCTATCTAGAGATTGAGACTATAGTCCCGTGCCAGCTTGAAGTAGCTACAGAAAATTGATCTTTGACCACGTTTCCTTTAATGACTTCTAGGGTAATGAAATCTCTAGGAAAACATGGAGCAAAATGGTCATCAGAAAGAGCTATAAGGGAAATAAGGGGAAAAGAAAGGCCACAGAAATTATTAGCCAAGTTAACAACTAAAGATAACATTATGCTTATCTATCCCAGAGGTTACAGCAGGTAGCAAAAATAAACCAACCCTAGCATTTAAAAAAGATGGGTGGTAGAAGGGAAGGAGCAAAAATTATGCTTCCTTTGGTAATGTTAAAAGTAAGACAATTATTACTAGATATGAAATTTCTTCATCTCTGTCTGACCCAGTGCAGGAAAGGCAACTGGAGTTTAGAGCTCTATTGTTCTCTCCACCCCAACAGCTGTTTAAATTACAGGATAAAAGAAAAGGAAGCAGAAACCTCCTTATCTTCGTGGTGGAATTCACAGCCTATAAAAAGAAAACCCTGAAGATCCAGCTAAGTTAGCTCATAGGACCAGAACAAAAGTCCTAGTCTTCCTACAGCAGCAACCATATGCCCCCCCCAGTGCAAATGCTTTCTGAGCCTTATGATGTTTTTCTCTCCCCCTTCCACTCTCCTAGCAGCTTGGCCAGCCACCATCAATGCTCAACAAAGCCAAGTCTGAAAGGGACTCAGACAGGCATATGAATCCCAGAAGCCCGGAGACCAAGTCCTGGTAAGACAGCACCACTCGCAGACACTAGAGCCTAGGTGGAAAGGACCTTATGTCGTCCTTCTGATCACCCCAACTGCTGTTAAGGTGGACGGCATGCTTTCTGGGTTCACGCCTTCCATCTAAAACCTGCCCCTGCTGATCTCAACCATAATGAGTGGAAAGTGGAGCACACTGACAATCCCCTCAAGATTTGGGTCCGGCGGGCACACTCCAGCCCTGATGTGCTCACTGACTCTGGCAATGCTCCCCCTGGCACTTGCTGAGGGAGGACTCGATCAGGCCGTACACCCAGGTGAACTGGTAAAAAGACTATATGGAAACCCCTGTGACTGCAGGGGGGCATCAACTCAACAGTAGGCTTCTGTACACTCGATCAGTAGACTGAAACTAAAACTGCTTACCTCCGGTCCCCTACTTCTTCCCATGTGGGGGGGAAATGCCCCGCTGGATGTGTGGAGCTTAATCAAGTTCACTCCCAGTGCTATAGGGAGTATCGAGAGTGTACCAAAAATAAGACAGAAGCTATTAGACGGTCCCTTATGGTCTTTATGGGGTGGGATTCTCCCCTATCTAATACCCCTACTGGGGCCCCCTAGCACACTGGCTTCTAGGATTAGAAGCCTTTCTACAAGAAGTGGGGATTGAAAAGGGAAGTCAACCCTGCCTCCACCAACCTTGGCGGATGTCCCGCCCCTTAAGGAAGTCGTCACTACCTCGGCCCCACCAATAACTCATATTACCTTGGTGGATGTCCCGTCCTTAAGGAAATCGTCACTGCCCCTTCTCCCTCCCCTTTGTAGGGTATATAAGAACGAACTTAGACCGCCACGTGGTCTTTGTCTCTGTCCTATTCTGGGCACGCATTGACCCTGACTGTTCCGGTCAGAAATAAAGGACTTGCTGGAGCATTTGCTGGGGCCTTAGCCTCTTCATTTCTCTGCATCAGGCAGCTAGATTAGGACGTCCAGACCTTTCACCAAGAATCTTTTGATTTCCTCTCTTACCCACTGCTTGTTCAGTAGTAAGCTCTTTAATTTTCAGGTATTGATGCTTTTATTTATTCTGTGTCCCTTTGTATTTCACTTCTCAGTTCAGTGCACTGTGATCTGAGAAGGTTGTCTTTATTATTTCTATCCTCTTGATTTTATGTACATATATATGTATGTATGTTTTATGGGCCAGCATGTGGTCTATCCTGGAGAATGACCCATGTGCATTGGAGAAGAATGTGTATCTAGTTTTCTGGAAATGGAGTGCCCTATCTATCTATCTATCTATCTATCTATTTATCAGCCACTTTCTTCTATCTCTCCTTTCAGAGCTAATCTATTCTTGTTTAGTTTCAGCCTGGTTAACTTACCAAGGAATGATAGGGTGATGTTGAGGTCTCCCACTATTATTGTGATGCTATTGATGTCATCCTTCAGATTTGCCAACAATTGTATTAAATATTTGCTGGTCCTTCATTGGGTATGTGTATTTAGGAGTGAGATTTCTTCCTGTTGTACATGTCCCTTGATTATTATGAAACATTGATCTTTGTCCCTTATAACTTTTCTAAGTCTAAAGTTTGTGTCATCTGATATTAATATGGAAGTGGAGAAAAACAGATGGGAATACATTAAGCTGAGAAGCTTCTTCACCTCAAAGGAAATAGTGAGTAGGATACAAAGGCCACCCACAGAATGAGAGAAACTATTCACCCAATACCTATCGAATAAGGGGCTAATATCTAAGATGTACAAGGTACTGATAGAACAAGAAAAAATATCTAACCCCATCAAAAAATGGGGAGAATTGAACAGATACTTCCGCAAAAAAAGATATACAAGTGGCCAAAAGGCATATGAAGATATTTTACACATCACTAATCATCAGGAAGATGCAGATCAAAGGAACAATGAGGTACCATCTCATGCCACAGAGACTGACACACATCACAAAGAACAAGAATAATCAATGCTGGCGGGGATGTGGAGAAAAAGGAATTCCCATTCACTGCTGGTGGGAATGCTGTCTCGTCCAGCCAATAATATGAAGGAGATTCCTAAAAAACAAACAAACAAACAAACAAAAAAAAACAACTGAAAATTGAGCTGCCATACAATCCAGCTATACCACTCCTAGGATAAATCCTCTGAACACAAAAACACAATACAAAAATGCCTTCTGCACACCTATATTCATTGCAGTGTTATTTACAATAGCCAGAATCTGGAAACAAGCCAGAGGCCTGACAACAGATGAGTAGCTAAAGAACATATATATAATAGAATACTATGCAGGAAATTGAAGTCATGAAATTTTTCTTATATATGGATGGTCATGGAAACTATTATGTTGAGTGAAATGAGTCAGAGAGATAGACACAGAATAGTCTCACTCATCTATGGGATTTAAGTAAAATAAAAGACATTATTGTAATAATACCCAAAGACAATAGAGATGAGGGCTGGAGGGACAGGACCATGATATGAAGCTTACCACAAAGAGTGGTGAGTGCAGTTAGAGAAATAACAATACTAAAAATTCTCATGATAATGGTAGTGAGTGAGAGAAATTGATTGCCTATCTCAACTACAGGCAGGGGGTGGGGGTGGGGGAGGAGGGAGATGGGGAGAATTGATGGGGGGGATTTTGCACTGGTGAAGGGAGGTGTTCTTATTTATGACTGAAACCCAACTGCAAACATGTTTGTAATCATGGTGCTTAAATAAAGATATTTAAAATAAAATAAAATAAAAGCCTAGCACTCATTTGAACAATCAAGAGCAGTTCAGGGAATGTCAGATTCTGAACTGTGGCTACTTTAGTCCATAGAGAAGAAACATTGAGGTAACTCTTCTTAATGTCACTCTTCCTTTTCTTTGACCTCTTCTAGTTGTCTGGCAAGGAAAGAGAGAAAAAGGAGTTCACTTAATTCAAACCTTTGCTCATTTTATTTATATAGACACTTATTGATAGTAAAGATTATTTGGTCAAATGACTGATTATATCTTATTTTAATCCAAAAAATGTAAAAAGCAACTGCCAGAGACCAAACCCTAATATGGAATTTAATAAGAAAAGCCAGTCTTGTGTGGCCTGAGTACATAACCTAAGGCAATGGCTATTGCCCATGCCCCAGAGCTCAAAGAAATACCAGTGTCCTATCAGTCAAACATTCCAGGAAGCTTGTGACATCTTTAAAACTTCACTAACCTTGAGATGTTCCTGTGCTCCTTATGTAAAGATAGCATGTAAAGATTACCCAGAAGATGACCTCTATAATGCAGACTGTTCCATCCTGCCTTCTCTCCACCCCCTGTTAAATCGTGCTTAAAAGGAACCTGCCCAGCTCAATAAATGAACCTTGACAAGCCTCCAATTGCTTGGTTTCCTTCTTTTCCCCCATTCTCTTTCAGGCTGGATCCCCTCTGCACCCACAAATAACTGAGTCCTGCAGGCCAGGACAAGCAACCAAAGAAATAAATTATCTAGAAAACAATAATCTCAGTAATTTTCCAACTAATAATTATAAATTGGGACTATTGTTTCATAAATTTTTAGAAATGCTGTTCTGAAAATTTTCTGAAAGAATATTTTAAATTTCTTCAATCTGTATAGGACTACAAAGTTCACAAAATCTTAATCTACTTCTATAACTTTATATTGTCACGCATGTAGCATAGATGTCTCCATTATAGGGGAAGCAAGCCCACAGATGTGTCTATTGACTTTCCTGGTGCAGTGAGCTATATTTCCCCCAAGAAATATTGTAGTCAACAGACCTGTAGGTGGAAGTTAATTATGTGAATTATTGACAATATTTCTTTTTGGGGGTGGTGGTCACACCCGGCAGCGCTCAGGGGTTACTCCTGACTCTATGCTCAGAAATCGCCCTTGGCAGGCACAGGGGACCATATGGGATGCTGGGATTTGAACCATCATCATTCTGCATGAAAGGCAAACGCCTTACCTCCATGCTATCTCTCCGGCAATTACTGGCAATATTTCTGATATTCATAACATAATAGTGACATTACAATTTCTTATTATTTGGCACATCCTCTCCCTTATAAAAATTACAGGCCAAAATAGGGCCTCTATCAAATTCCTTTTCCCAGAGAAATTTTCACACCAAATAAGAAAGGCTTGGTCTCTTTCTGTCAGCTTATTTACTTCTGAAGGCCAAGTCAAAACATAGCATCTTAAAGACAATGTCTTCTCTCCTTGTCTTTGAACACCATAGCAGGATGACTTTGCCTCAGGGACTTTCCCTGTCACTTTGAATATCTGCTAACAAACAAGTTTGGCCAGTGTGGAATTAGGCCATTAAATTTACTAGGTATAATTCTGTACCCCTTTCATATAATTTTTATCTCTTTCTATAACCAGATCATAGGAAATTGGTCTTAGCTCCTAGCTAGAAAACTATTCCCTCAGGTTAAGGATATTTGTTATTAGGAAGGAAACCAGGATTCTTACAATCTCCTAATATACATTAGTAATGACACCAAGGGCCAGGAAATACTTTGATATGTAAGAAATTAGCCTTCTTTTTATCCTCTGGCACCTAACTGAACTCTATTCTATTCTAAGATTACAGACTACCTAAAGCCATGTGTATTTGTTTTAAAACCAAACAATAAACATTGATAGTTCTGTAATTTGAAAGAAACAAATATGGGCATTCCTTTCATGATATGACTGTCCCTTTACCCTTTATAGACTCCCAGCCTGAAGAGTAAAATTGTCTCACGTCTATTGAAGACGTGGGTCCCCATACAATTTATTTTGTGTGGCTTTATTTCATATTTTATATTTCATATTCGGCTGCTCGTGTGCCTGCTTTCCTTTCATGAAGGATTTTGTCCCCACTAGAGATGCTGAGACACAAGACGCCTGCAGCATTATATGTTACTAGTTACACAAGAAACTGCAGATATTAAAATGTCTACCCTGGTCAGTTTTGATATATGCATTTATTCATCAAAGAACCATTCATTCAAAATGGAGGTAATAGGCTCCAACTTGAAGACTGCTTGTTCTTCTTTGGAATCCTGTTTAACAATGTCTTTATTCCCTCAAAATTACCAGACAACCACTTATATCTGACTTCTGTCAAACAAAGTACTTTTTCTCTAGAAGACCACAGCAGATGAGCATTGAATGATCCAAGAGCACCAGTCTAATGTCAGCAGGCTCCCATTTCCTTTCTGGGGTGGAGGTTTTCAAATGTTGCATCTTCTAAGATGAATCAAACTTGTCCAATGCTACAAACTTCTTCCACAAGATTCTTGATGTGACACTTAACCCTGACATGCCTTTGTAGATGGACCTTGTAGTCAGAGCACAGTGAGCCTTTCCCACCCATCAGAAGCCTGCCTGCCTCTTTCTGCATTGATGAGAGAAAGGATTAGCATCACCACACAACCTATGTGATGACAAGTTTGGAGTGCCTTAGGCAGATACTTAGATGATCAGCAAATTGAAGGTGGATAGTTATGCCCAAATTCTTAGAAATGGAAAGTCAGGATATAGAACACATGCTGTGCATATGGGAGACTTGAGTTTGATCTCAGGAATCACATTTTTTTTTTTGGTTTTTGGGCCACACCCGGCATTGCTCAGGGGTTACTCCTGGCTGTCTGCTCAGAAGTAGCTCCTGGCAGGCTCGGGGGACCATATGGGACACCGGGATTTGAACCAACCACCTTTGGTCCTGGATTGGCTGCTTGCAAGGCAAACGCCGCTGTGCTATCTCTCCGGGCCCAGGAATCACATTTTATTCTCCACCGCCCTCTACTGTAATTCAGGGTGAGTCAGTAACTACCACCAAATTTTAAAAGGGAAACACGACAGGTCTAATCTGGGTGTTCCCATTCTTTTCAGATTATTAAAAGGTCTGGGTGTCAAATGCTGTGGGGTCTGTAGTCTTGGATTCATATCACTCTGAATTTTACTTGATTAGATTTCTGTTGTCATTGAAATGGAAAGATGAGGAGATGAGGGCTTCAGAGTGGAAGAAGATGTAACTTGGTACTGGAGGGCATTGGTTGGAAAAAAGTTGGTTAGAGATAACGTGGCAGAGGATGGGACTGTTGGGTTGCTGGGTGAATGGCAACCTGAAGAAAAAGGTAAGTAAGGCCAACTGTAGAGCTCGTGGGTTACATTGTACCAATAAATTGTAAATACTAGTCAAATTTCTTCATGGAATCACAAACCATAATTAGAAACTAAGTGCTTGGAATTCTGATAAGTTCATGGTGAAGAGTTAAATTGCTTTGCTACAAGGTGGAAAAGACTGAAAAGATATAAGTGATGCCTGAAGTAGTCTCCTGAAAGAGATATGTCAGAATCTTGACTCCAGTGAACAGTTTGCTCCTCTGAACTTGCCTGAGGGCTTCAGCAGTTTGCATTCAAGTGGTGTGCTTTCCTTGAGTTTTAACCATCTTTGTAGATTGATATTGTGATTTAAGATTTGGAGCCATGTGTATGCTGTGACTAGCAAATAATTTTGTGTTATGAGTTGTCCCTTATAAACATCTCTGGACTTGGGTCAACACTGATCACAACAAAAGTTTGTGTGTAACTATTGCTGATAGTTACCACAACAAATAGCAGCAAACAAACATTAGTTGCCACTGGAAAATGGTTAATAATTTGGTAGCATAGCAAGTGAAAGAAGTGAAAAACATATTTTCCCCTAAGGTTGTTCCTTTTTCCCCTTTACACATTCCTGATGGGAGTTGTCTATCTCTTTCTCATGCAATGCAATGTTCCCCCTCCCCCCTCATTGTATCCTAACAAACCATGAGTCATCCATGAGTTATTTTTCTTTAACTTCCTGCTTGTCTCTTATCTACTGAGCTACAGGTGCTGATGTACCCATTTACTGTCTTCCCATGGTTTTACAGACCCCGCATAAATTATCTTGAAGGCATCTTGGAGACTTGAAGTCTGAGTTCCTGCTCACACCTACCCTAAAAGTCTTGAGAATCATCCTTATCTCCGGACCCAGATCCAATTTCTCCTACATCAAAGCCCATTCTTGTTTCTGCTGTAAAAATAACACAGCCTACCTGAAAACTGTATAAAAACCACCTGATTTCAGACCTCGAGGTTCGCAACCTCTGCTCGGCTCTGAGCATGTTTCGAACCTCTGACCTGCCAGAATAAATGGAACTTGCTTTCAATTGCTGAGCATGTGCCTTTTTCACTATTCTGCGCTGGGCAATTGGGGGAATGGGTTATCCGGACTTTTCATTTTTGGCGAGCCAGCCAGGAGGCCCCTAGACACCCTGCCCGAGCCAGACGAGTGAACAAGGTCTGCTTGGTAAGTTCCCTGGGATCCCTTCTCCCTCCTCCTCCCCTTAGCTCCCTCTCTAGCTCCCCACTTACTTTGCTCTGGGTTTATCTGTGGGAAGCGCGGTTTTGCATTACTATTTTTAAAGAGACTTGGTAATTTGACTAGGAGGTTAAGTCGTGAAAGCGTGGCTCAGGAATCCCATTTGATGTGTATTTCAAGTGGCGAGGTTCCCACTTGACACGTATTCCAAGTGGCAGGGAGCTGACAGGCTCCAACACTGCAGAGTCACGGCCCTGGAAGCACGCACCAGGGGGCTGTAAGAGGTGATTTAAAGCAACAGGGAGACGTTCCCTGGTTGCAGGAGGAGGTCTCTCTGTGTAAGGTATGCTGCGTTGTAGGCTCACTTTCCACTGCTATTATTGGATTTGAATCTGTTGTTGGAATATTGGCTTGCAATTTGGGTTGAATATTTGGTAATTGCTGATATTGTCATTGTGTTTCTCTATTGTGAGTCCCTTGGGGGCTTGTCCATTGTTACGCTGAAAAACTTTCTGTTTGAAACCTCTCTTTTTTTCTCTTTTTTTTTCTTTTTTTTTGGTTTTTCAGGCCACAGCCGTTAGATGCTCAGGGGTTACTCCTGGCTATGAGCTCAGAAATTGCCCCTGGCTTGGAGGGACCATATGGGACGCCGGGGATCGAACCGTGGTCCTTTCCTTGGCTAGCGCTTGCAAGGCAGACACCTTACCTCTAGCGCCACCTCGCCGGCCCCTTGAAACCTCTCTTTAACTATATCTAAACTAACATCATTACTGAGTCCGACCACAAAAGTCCCCCGGAACCAGGTACCCCGTCTTCTCCATAAAAGACGTGATCTGGTAAATAAACCCTGGTGAAGCATAAGGAGGTCTCAGGCAAATCTCCCCAGACAGATTTGTCCTCCAGCAAGACAAAACTGAGCACTGGTTAGGAACACATTGGTCTAAGCAATACACTACTCCCTCTAGTGGTCGGACATTCTTTTTCCATGTCTTCCCCGACTGTCTCTTACTGCTCCCCCACTTGCAACTGGACTGACCCAGCCAGGTATTCGGGCACTCATCCCAGTGTGTTGTTTTCTCTCTACGGAACACCCTACCCTTGTTTTTGTGTTTCAAATTGGACTCTGTATTGTGTTCTTTTTGTTCCTCATTGGATGTTATACTGTTCGGTGTGGAAGAAGGGCTTGATACATTGCTGTTTGTACAGAGGCTGTTAAGTACTCGGTGTGAAAGAGAGGCTTGGTACATAGCTGTTTGTGTATAAGGCTGAAAAGGAAGCTAGATCAGGCAACAATGGGACAAGTACAATCCACGCCACTTACTCTTACACTAGAGCATTGGAAAGAAGTTAACAAAAGGGCAAAGAAACAGTCTTGGGTTATAAAGAAGAGAAAATGGCAGGCATTTTGCTCTTCCGAGTGGCCCTCTTTTGATGTAGGGTGGCCTCAGGGAGGCTCTTTTCATCTGCCATCAGTACAGAAAGTAAAAAAGCGTTATCTACAGCACCAAACCCGAGGGGCACCCAGATCAGAAGCCCTATATTCTTGTTTGGGAAGATTTGTGTGAAAACCCTCCGGAATGGATGTGCCCCTTTCTGTTTCCAACAGCTCCCGACAGCCTGGTCGCCTTGCCACCTGACCCCGAGCATTCTTCCTTACCCCCACCTATTAACCTTAGCATTCTTCCTGTAAGAACCCAAGAAGGAGCCACCCCGGAGGAGATAACAAAGCCAGCCCTTCCGGCTCACCTCTATGCCCTCCACGTTTTCCTAACATTTATCCAGATACCACTGATCTTCTTTTCAAGCCCCCTCCCTACAGGCCAACAGAATCGAGATCCATCCCACCAATGCCTGCCCCACCAGCATCTGCAGAGCGGGAGCCATCCGTCCCCCCTGCGCCTCCCTCAGCTTGTGAGAGCATGGAGAAGGAGAGAGCAGGCCAGGGGGTGTGGCTGCTTGCCACAGCACCTGCAGAGCGGGAGTCATCCCCCCCCCCCCGCGCCTCCCTCAGCTTGCGAGAGTGTGGAGAAGGGAAGTGCAGACCAGGGCCATGGAAGCTCACCCCAGCTCCTGCCCCGACCGGCGGGAATGCAGAGGGTGTGGGCCAGGGGGCGTGGCTGCTCATCCCAGCTTCTGCCCTGACCCTTGGGAATGCGGAGAGTGTGGACCAGAGGGCATGGCTGCTCACCCCAGCACCTGCACTGGGGAGAGGGGAACCATCCACACTGCCAGCTCCCACTGCCCCTCCCCAGCCACCACTACCGCTATTAATCAAGGGGCATGACCCGGCCTCTTGCCTACTTTCTGTTTTAACAACAGACAGGAATCATACTATCCACCCTCTCCCCCCGACTCAGAGGGAGGGGATGGACACACAGGACCAGCTGCAGGGACCCGGAGCCAGTTAAGAGGACAAAGCTCCACCCCTCATGCAGCATCTATCATGCCACTAAGACCAGTGGTCCCCAACGTTCCTTTGCCCGATGGGCATGGCGGAAGTATGCCTACCTTACAGTACTGGCCTTTCCCCTCCTCTAATCTGTACAATTGGAAGCTAAATCATCCTTTTTCAGAGGACCCTACTAAGTTAATTAACCTTTTTGACTCCCTAATGAATACTCATCAACCTGGGATGATTATCAGCAACTAATAAAAACCCTTTTTACTACTGAGGAGCAGAACAGAATCCTGGCCGCAGCACGGAAAAATGTGATTGGGAATGGTGGTCTAATCACCGACAGGCTTGATGAAATAGATGACATCTTTCCTTTGTGCAGACCCGACTGGGACCCCAATGCTCCTGGAAGTAGGGAACATCTGTCCACTTATCGCAAGACATTCATGAGAGGTCTCCGAGAAGCGGCTAGAAAGCCCACTAATTTGGCCAAGGTAAAGGAGATAACACAAGGGTCAGAGGAGCCACCAGCTGTCTTCCTAGAAAGACTAATGGAGGCATATAGGCGATATACTCCCATTTGACCCTACTTCTGAGGTCCATCAGGCATCAGTAATCATGGCTTTTGTAGGACAGTCAGCAACAGATATTAGAAGGAAGTTGCAGCGGCTAGAAAACATACAAGGTAAAATTTTGCAGGATGTGTTAAAAGAGGCAGAAAAGATATATGAGAAAAGAGAAACAAGAGAAGAGAGAGAAAAAAGGTTAGAAAAGGAACGTAGAGAGTGGGAAGAAGAGAGAGAAAAGCATAAGAAGGAAGAGGAAGAGAAAGAAAGATTAGAGAGAGAGCAAAAGGAAGATCGGAGAGATTACAGGAGAACTAAGGAAATAGCACAAGCCCTGGCCATAGCAGTCAGCACAGAAAGGGCAGACAGGGACCTGGGCCCACATAAGAACCCGGGATGGAGCTCAGGCTGCGTCGCAATTTAGGACCACAGTGGAAGCCACACAAGCTCGAGAAGGACCAGTGTGTTCGATGTGGACAGACAGGGCACTGGGCACGGGGGTGTTCCTAATACCCAAACCCCGCTCAACAAAGACCTTAGCAATAGACTCCGAATGAAGGGGTCGGGGCTCCAACCCCCTCCCGGAGCTCAGGGCTAAGTTTAAAGTGGAGGGGACTCCCATGGATTTTAAGTTAGATTCAGGAGCAGTATACTCGGTCCTGAAGAAACTTCTAGGGTCACTGGCAAACAAAATAACTTTAGTACAGGGAGCAAACGGAAGCAAGTACAGACCTTGGACCACAAGCTGTACAATGGATCTGGGGAAAGGAGAAATAAAGCACTCCTTCCTGGTCATTCCAGACTGCCCTTCACCTTTAATGGGTCGAGACCTGTTAACTAAATTAAGGGCACAAATTACTTTTGAGGAAACAGGTCCTGAGGTAATCTTTAGGAATTCAAAAGTCCAACCTATTTGGAACATCCATTTTAACAATGAGAGCTGAGGATGAGTATAGAATATTTGAGGAAGAAATCCATACCTCCAAAACAGATCTGGACTGGTGGTTAGAAATAGCACTAGCAGCATGGGCCAAAACCGCTGGACTAGGGCTGGCAAAACTACAGGCCCCTGTAGTGGTGGAATTAAAGGCAACCACAATCCCTGTAAGAATTAGGCAATACCCCATGAGTCAAGAAGCAAAGCAGGGAGTAACTCCCCACATCAGGAAGCTCTTTAAGCAAGGAATTCTGGTAAAATGCCAGTCCCAATGGAATACTCCACCCTCCCCATCAAGAAACCTAGCTCTGGGGACTATAGACTGGTACAGGACTTGAGGGCAGTTGATGCCCGAGTGGAAGACATTCACCCTACAGTGCCCAACCCCTACAACCTCCTTAGTACCCTCAGCCCAGGCAGAATCTGGTACACTGTGTTGGATTTGAAAGATGCCTTCTTCTGCTTACCCTTGCACCCAGCTAGCCAGCCGTTGTTTGCTTTCGAGTGGACAGACACTGAGGCTGGTATCTCAGGCCAGCTGACATGGATGCACTCCCGCAAGGATTTAAAAACTCTCCCACCATTTTTGATGAGGCTTTGCATCAGGACCTAAGTGCTTTTCGCGAACAACACCCGCAGGTAACTCTGTTACAGTATGTCGATGATTTATTGATTGCGGCTGAAACCTAGGGCAGTTGCAAGCAAGCCACTCTAGATTTGTTACAAGAGCTAGCCCAGCTGGGATACCGGGCCTCTGCCAAGAAGGCCCAATTATGGAAACAGGAGGTAACGTTCCTAGGATATACCCTACGTGATGGTAAATGATGGCTGACGGAGGCTTGGAAAAAAGTAGTTGCCCAAATTCCGCTGCCAACAACATGGTGCCAGCTGCGTGAGTTCCTGGGAACAGCAGGGTTTTGCCGTTTGTGGATTCCAGGTTTCGCCAACCTGGCAGCACCTTTGTACCATCTCACAAAGGGAGATGCAGTGTTTGAATGGATTCCTGATTGCCAACAAGCCTTCGATGCAATCAAGATGGCCCTATTGTCTGCCCCAGCACTGGCTCTACCTGATTGCATCTGGAAAAATCTTCAGCAAGCATACGAGCCCAGGGACCTGACAGTACCACACAACTACAAGCCAGGAGACTCAGTTCTCGTACGACGACATTAGAACCCAGGTGGAAGGGACCGTATGTTGTCCTCCTCACAACCCCTACTGCAGTTAAGGTAGACGGTATTGCGGCATGGATACATGCCTCACATCTAAAGCCCGCACCAATAGGATTTAATCTGAATGAGTGGGCAGTGCAGCGAGCAGAAAACCCGTTCAAAATCCGGCTTAAACACCAGCAAACTGCTCCTCCTACCTCAACTCCTGTGGTTACTTCTAATGCCCCCAGTCTTAGGGGGGTTTGATCGGCCAGTGGAGCATCAAAAACTGTTAAGGGCCCTCTACGGTAACCCCTGCAACTGCCCCGGAGGTTATCAGTTCAAACCTGAGTACTGATCTACACAGGCAGTCGACTGTGGCACTAAAATGGCCTATCTCCAGCTCAAGCCATCAGCTTCCACAGGTAAAATCAAGGCTCAGTGGGTATTTAAGCAAAAACCCCAACCCCTTCCCCTGGACACGAAAGAAACCTGTTCCCTAGGATGTGTAGAGCTATCTCAGATACACTCACGGTGCTATACAACCTATCAGCAGTGCATTAAAAATGGCCAACTCCACCTGGTGGCGAAACTAACCGATACCTACAAGGGAAGCACGGGAGGTGAGTGGGGTCCTGAAACTTTTAAAACTCCATACGGGGCAGCACATTGTCTAGCAAATATTGGAGATGTGGTCTGCTGGCCTCTAAAAGCCCCTTTACATGTATCAGATGGGGGAGGGCCCACAGATCAAGAAAGAGGAAAGGAAGCCATAAGATGGGCCAAAAAGGAGATTGATAACCTGATGCCAAGCTGGCCCAAGCACCCCTCCCTTCAAACTAGGGTGCTAAATGAGGATCTAGATTCAAATATACACATTCTAAAGTACACTCACAAGCTGTTAAATCAAACCAGCCCAAGCTTAGTGGCTGACTGCTGGCTATGCATGAAAATGAGTAACGATTGGCCATTAGCAATACATGTGCCTAAACCAAATATAAGTAGCTTTTCAAACTGCACCTATACCAAGCCCTTTAAAGTAATCCCTCAGGGATTTGACTTCTCCACTTGCTATGTTAGAAATTACTCACTAACCATAGATTTAGGGTAAGTACCAACAACAAGTGCTCTAACATCTCCGAAGTCTTGTTGGACTTGAGATGCCTCCCCTCAGGACGGTTCTGGGTCTGTGGAGAAAATTTGGCTTATCCAGTGTTACCCAGAAATAGCACGGGCATTTGTGCACCTGCCCTCCTGCTACCCAACATTGATGTTCTCCCAGGAACTGAACCAGTCCCTCTTTCCAGCATAGACCTCCTGGGAGGACACGGAACTTGTAGGGCTGTGGTATTACTACCCCTGATGGCTGCATTAGGGGTGGTTGGAGGATTAGGAATGGGAGCTGCAGGTTTAGGAATTTCAGTGGACTGGTATAAGTTATCTGATCGACTTGCCTCAGACATCCAGCAGGTTTACAAGTCTATCCAGGACCTACAAGACCAGCATGACTCATTAGCCTGGGTCGTCCTGCAAAACCGGAGGGGACTAGACTTAATCCTAGCCGAGAGAGGAGGATTGTGTGTAGCTTTACAAGAAGAATGTTGCTTCTATGTAAATAAATCTGGAATAGTACGAGACAGAATAAAGAAACACCAAGAAGAATTAGCAAAGCGACGGGAGGAACTTTATGATCAACCATTATGGTTTCTGTGGGGAGGAATCCTCCCCTACCTCCTGCCTCTACTTGATCCACTGCTAAGTGTACTCTTAATAGTTGCAGTAGGACCCTGCATCATAAACAGAGTTGCAACTTTTATCTGCACTCAAGTGGGGGAAGTTAAGCTAATGGTTCTAAGACAACAATATCAGGAAGTACCCACAAAACTCTGAGTAACCACTTGCTGCTCCTTGAACTTAACCCCTGAAACTCCGCCCCACCTCAGCACGAAGTAGTTACGGAAGAGAAACTGTCTGCCCAAAATCCCTTCAATGTTCTTGGCTAGCAGTGGTTACTACGGTGTTAATTCTAAGATTAGAATTATTGACAAGAAGGAGTGGGAAATGAAAGAAGTGAAAAACATATTTCCCCCTAAGGTTGTTCCTTTTTCCCCTTTACACATTCCTGATGGGAGTTGTCTATCTCTTTCTCATGCAATGTAATGTTCCCCCTCCCCCTCCCCTCATCGTATCCTAACAGACCATGAGTCATCCATGAGTTATGTTTCTTTAACTGCCTGCTTGTCTCATCTACTGAGCTACAGGCGCTGATGTACCCATTTGCTGTCTTCCCATGGTTTTACAGACCCTGCATAAATCATCTTGAAGGCATCTTGGAGACTTGAAGTCTGAGTTCCTGCTCACACCTACCCTAAAAGTCTTGAGAATCATCCTTATCTCCGGACCCAGATCCAATTTCTCCTACATCAAAGCCCATTCCTGTTTCTGCTGTAAAAATAACACAGCCTACCTGAAAACTGTATAAAAACCACCTGATTTCAGACCTCGAGGTTCACAACCTCTGCTCGGCTCTGAGCACGTTTCGAACCTCTGACCTGCCAGAATAAATGGAACTTGCTTTCAATTGCTGAGCACGTGCCTTTTTCACTATTCTGCGCTGGGCAATTGGGGAACGGGTCGTCCGGACTTTTCACAAGCAATCCATAACCCTTGCTAAGATTAGTTGTTTCTTTAGCTAAAATGTGTTTTAAATGATTGAATGTTAGAAATCAGCTCTCAGCCAAAATCAATTTGGGGAATAAACAATTGGGGGTGCTTTGTCCAGACATGTTCTGTTTGCAAAACATCACCGAAAATCTGTAAAAGCTTTAGGAAAGAACTTTTTTCCCATCTCTACTAAATTAGTAAAAAAATACCACTTTACTATAGAACCAATAACCTAAAATTTTTTAATTATTTTTCTAGAAATAAACATGATTTACAAAGTTGTTTATGTTTGAGTTTTTGACATAAAATATTACAGCAACAATTTCACAACAATTGTCAAACTTTCCTCAACAATGTATCCGGAATCCATGCCGTACCTCCTCTCCTAGCGTGCCATCATAACAGGCATATATTCTTTTTTAGTCTTTTAACAGGCATATTTTTAAGTTTCATCATTAAATTTGGGATTCATGATTTATGTTTTGGACATTTAGTTCTGCCCTTCTTTAACATCATCAACGTACCTGAATCTCTTTATCCCCTGTTCTCTGTTATTTTACATCTGTATTTTCCACTCCACTCTTTTTCCCCCTTCTTTTCACTATCCCCTGGGGCCAAAAGTGTTCTAGGTAACCTCATGTAAACTATTTTATTCTCTCATACAGTAATTATAAACATCACATTTCAGTGATATCATTCTGTAGTCACTCTTCTGGTTTACTTCATTTAACATGAAAGCTTCCAGAATAACTTGAAATTTATAAACTTTTCTAAATAGCCAATGCTTTTGGATTCTGTCTTGGTTCTAAAATTTAAAAATATATTGACTTGGAAATCAGTCAACAGTGACTTATAAATGATACCTCTATAGGGGCATTTAACGAGTATTAACTATACTGTTTGGGGAAAAGTTTCTAAAACTGAAGATTTTTTCCGGCAACGCTCAGGGGTTACTCCTGACTCTTTGCTCAGAATCGCTCCTGACATGTTCAGGGGACCATATGGAATGCCGGGATTCAAACCACCGACCTTCTGCATGAAAGGCAAACAACTTACCTCCAGGCTATCTCTCCAGCCCTGAAACTGAAGAATTTTTAAATGCAACTGGAAGTGTAAAACATGGGCAATTAAAAGTACTTATCTGTGCTCTCTATAATGAGAACCTGGTCTGCTGCATATCATGTATGTGATTACTAATCATTTTCTCTTCACAGCAGAAATAAAAGTCTAAGCTCTAAAAAACGACCTTGGAAAATGAAAAACTATTTCATGCTCATGGATTGGAAGAATCAACATAAAAATTACTATCCTACCTAAACTACTATAGAGATTCAATGCATTTTTTTTATCCTAACTCAGAGGAACTTCTTTAAGGACCTTGAAAAGTCAATAATAAACTTTTTATGGAATCAGGAGACACCAGGAATATCCAAAGCCATACTGAGAATTAAGAAAAGTGAAGGCATCTTATTGCCTAATTTGGGACTGTATTATAAAGCTATAGTAATCTTCATGGTACTGGAATAAAGAGGGTATCTAATCAATAGGTCAGAATCAAATATCCAATGACAACCCCCCAAATATATAGTTAATTTGGGGGTATTTGAGCCACACCCAGTGACACTCAGGGGTTACTCCTGGCTATGCACTCAAGTTCACTCCTGGCTTGGGGGACCATATGAGGCACCAGGGAATAGAACTGTGCTTTGTCCTAAATTAGCAGGTGCAAGGCAAATGCCCTATCGCTTGCACCACTGCTCCGGCCCCAATAGAGTTAATTTTTGATAAAGGAGCTGAGAACATAAAATATAGTAAAGATGAGTCCCTTCAACAAATGGTGTTGGGACAATGGGATAAGTACATATAAGAAATTAAAGTTGGATCCATAATTCACACATTACAAAAATGTCATTCAAAGTGGGTCAAAGACCTTGAGATTCACTAGAAAGCACAAAATACATTGAGAAATAGACAAAATGCTTCAAGATTTGGACTTCAAAAGTATCTTCAGTGACATGATACCATTGGAAAAAGCAAAAAATAAAAAGTAAACTAATGGGACTACATTAAATTAAAGAGTTCCTGTATAGCTAACTAATTGGGGAAAATGCGTACATTAAAAATGCATTAAGATGGGCCCGGAGAGATAGCACAGTGGCGTTTGCCTTGCAAGCAGCCGATCCAGGACTAAAGGTGGTTGGTTCGAATCCCGGTGTCCCATATGGTCCCCCGTGCCTGCCAGGAGCTATTTCTGAGCAGACAGCCCGGAGTATCCCCTGAGCACCGCCGGGTGTGGCCCAAAAACCAAAAAAAAAAAATGCATTAAGAACTTGATATCCAGGATATATAAAACACAAAGACCAACCAGATGGGTTCATGAGTGAATTCTTTCAAACATTTAAAGAGGACCTACTGCCATTCCTTTTCAATCTCTTCCAGGTATTTGAAGAAACAGAAACACACTCAAATAATTTCTGTGAATTTAACATTACCCTGATACCATAACAGTCAGAGATGGCACAAAAAAAGTTTAGACTTCTATCCTAGATGAACACAGATGCAGAAATCCTCAAAAAAAATACTAGCAAATAGAATCCAACAAGTAGCTGGAGAGATAGTATGGGGTAGGAAGTTTGCCTTGCATGCAAAAGGACAGTGGTTCGAATCCCGGCATCCTGTATGGTCCCCCGAGCTTTCCAGGAGTGATTTCTGAACGTAGAGCCAGGGGTAACCCTTGAGCGCTGCTGGGTGTTACCCCCCCCCCAAAAAAAAGAGAGAAAAAAAAGAATCCAGCAAATCATCAAGAAAGTTATAAACCAGGACCCCCATGTAGAATAATTCTAGGGATCATGGATAGTTTGAAATACACAAGAAATTCAGTATAATATACCTCATCAATAAAAGAAAAAACAAAAATCATATGATTATATCAATAGATGCTGAGAAAGTATTTGACAAAATTTAGCAACCATCCGTGATAAAAACTCTCAACAAGATGAGAAACTTTTCTCAATATTGTCAAAGCCATTTGCCACAAGCTCATAACAAGCATTATACTCCATGGGGAATATGCTAAAAGGCTTTTTTTCTCTAAAATATGACACAAGACAAGTTCACCCCCTCTCACTCCTATTCAATATAGTTCTGGAAGTACTTGCCTAGCAATTAGGCAAGAAAAAAAATCAAGGCTACAACATAAGCAATGAAGATGCAAAACTCTCATTGTTTGCAGGTGACATAATACTATGTATAAAAAAATCTACAAAAAAGCTTTTAGTAACAATACTCTTGTACAGTAAAGTAGCAGGCTACAAAGTTAATATAAAAATATCCATGGTTTTTCTATACATAAATAATGAAAGAGAAGAAAACTATATTAAAAATAATCTTAGACAGGCAGGGCTACACACGGAAGACTCCACATGCCAGTTCTTCTGTGTCTCTTCAGCTGGCATGTTGGGGGCTCTGGGCAGGACAGCTAGCCATAGGCCTCCTGGACTGACCACTTAGTCCAGGGGACTGAGATCCTCCCACCCCAGACTGGACCCCATTCAGGATTTCTCTTCTTACTATTATTCATTTTCAATATACATTTTCAATATATACTTTTTAACAACACCCAAAATATTCTTAATTCTCGACTGTTTTAGGGAAAAAATGGAATTCCCTAGATTTGGAGGATAATATTCAATTTGGTCTCTAAAATCAGTGTATATATGTAGATGTGACTTCCTATATAGTGGTCCTCTCTGACTGCCAAGCCTGACCATAAACAATTCATCTATACAATGTATATAACCCCTCTGTTATATTTCCCCTCCTCCACACAAAGCCCCTTCTACTCCCTCATATCCCAATCCAGATTTGTTATCTTCCCCCTTAATTAACCCTCTTTACCCTCAGTTCTTTAATTTGTTAGGCACCAATATCGGCCTCCTTCCCCAACAGATTCTGCCTTTTCACACACCCCTACAAAGCTCATTATTACTCCTTAACTCTTCCACCCCCAACCATCAGTACCTCACAATTACCCTTTTTAACTTCAGTACTACACAGTTCTAATCACAGACCAAAATCATGCATTGGATTTAACAACCCCCAACTATTTCAAAAAACATAAAATGGACACATATGTCTTGAGTATTTTTTGTGCATTTCTTTAACAGCTATAACTCTTTCTAAATATTCTTTTACTGTGACGATTCTATCCACTGTTTATCTTGTCTTCTCTTTGTGAGCTGTTCAATAAGGAATTTCGGTGGAAGAGTCCCTCAGTTTAATGCTTATGATTGAGCCATGTCATGAGGATTGTTGGACTTGTTCTTATATGTGCCAATAACGCCACGTGGCATTGTTCCTTGTTTGCATAGGCACATTAAAATGGGAAAATACTATAATACAAATAATTTCTTATCTGTTAGAGATTGGAACACACAAATCTCGTAGTGCAATGACCCTGAACATTGATATAATGACCTGGCACAGGCCTCAGAAGAATGGGCATCCTCCATTCACTCCTGAACCAGGGAAGGTATCTACAAAACACCCAAGGTTTTTTATAACAACACCTGGAAGCAGTCCTCTACCAGGAAATCACTACCACACTCTGACATCGACCTGCTCAAAAGAGACTTCCCTTAACACTAAGAAGACTTGACAATAACAACGACCTGCTTACAGGACAGGGTTCTCTGCATTGCCCTTTAATTGTGAGGTGAAACGAGAAGACGCTCTGCACCATCCTGACTGCAATATAGGATATGCAGATTCCAGGATCTTTAATACAGAAACATGATACCAACAACAGAGACTGTGTGAAAAATAAAAGTGCATTGGCACTACAGACAATGACCTGGATTGGACAAACTAGTTTGCTGGAGCCTAGAGTTGGTCTTATGCCAGGAAAGTTCAGGGGTAGGGTCTCCTTGTATTTAGGCCAAAGTTTTTCCATTTCATGTCCCTCATATTTTTGTGGGCCTATGCAAACAATAATTGCCACTCTAACACTGTTTTTACTGTGCTCCTTTGACTCTAATCCTTAAGAGCAGTGGTCCTCAAACTATGGCCCATGGGCCACATATTGTATTTGTATCTGTTTTGTTTCTTCATTGCAAAATAAGATATATGCAGTGTACATAAAAATTCGTTCATAAGTTTTGTTTTTACTATAGTCAGACCCTCCAATGGTCTGAGGGACAGTGAACTGGCCCCCTGTTTAAAAAGTTTGAGGACCCCTGCTTAAGAGAAACAAACCACTTAAACTTTTGAGGTTAACTTAAACTAATATACATGTGCATGGAAATGTAAAAAAGTACTTTGCCTTCAATGTTTAAGGAGTTACATAAGTGTTATGTCTTTAGATTGCTTTGTGTGCTGCTAAGAAATATTATGTACTACAATCTGGAGACTTGAGGAACAAAGAAATTGTACATAGGTTCTGTTTTATTTTTCTTAATGTTCTTTGGCTGAAAGTTCAAAGTTAAGATATCAGCAATAGGACTACTGAGAATTCTGTTTATGGGTGATTGTCCTTCCACTGTAACTTTACCTTGTCCTCTTTCTTTGCATCTTTGTTCTTATAATTAAAAATAAAAATTAATAAAAAAGAAAAAAATAATCCTATTCACAATTGTGCTACAGAAAAATCAAGTACCTTAGAGTCAATTTAACTAAAGATATGAAAGACCTATACAAAGAAGTCTACAAAATACTTCTTCAAGAAATAAAAGAGGACACAAGGAAATGGAAACATATGCTCATGGGACGGGATGATTAACATCATTAAAATGTCAATACTTTCCAAAGTATTGTACAGATTTAATGCTATCGCTATGAGAATACCCACGACGTTTTTCAAAGAAGTGCATCAGATGCCTCTGAAATTCATATAAAACAATAAAGATCCAAGAATAGCTAAAGTAATCCTTGGCAAAAAGAAGATGGGAATAATCACTTTTCCCAACTTTAAACTATTCTATAAGCAGTATCCCTTAAAACAGCATTATAATGGAATAACAATAGACCCTCAGAACATTAGAATAGACTTAAATATTTGGAGATGTACCCAGAGGTTTACAATCAATTAATTTTTTATAAAGGAGCAATAAATATGATAGTGCAGAGGTACAGTGTTTGCCTTGCATGCGCTGACCCAGGACAGACCTGGATTCAATCCCTGGTGTCCATATGGTCCCCCAAGCCAGGAGCAATTTTTGAGAGCATAGCCAGGAGTAACCACTGAGTGAGCATCACCAGGTGTGGCCCCCCCAAAAAAACAGAAACAAAACAAAACAAAAAAAGGAGCAAGAAATACAAAGTAAAGCCTTTTCAAAAAGTGGTGCTGCCATGTGGGAGACCTTCTGCCACCTCCGCCCCTTCTCCATTGCCTCTGTAAGGTTTCCCCGGGACAGCACCAGGTGGGAGATCTTCCGCCACCTCCGCCCCTCCCCCATCATGTCTGTGAGGTTTCCCAGGGCGGCATTCGCCAGGGGACTTTCCGCTGTCTCCACCCCGCCCCTGACCTCGTCTCTGAGGTCTCTGGCACCCCCCACTGGGACAGGCTAGGAACCATAGACGAGAGGGTTTTCCTACAGAGGCCTGGAGGAGGCGGAGCTCTGTTGACTTCCAGGTAGGGGAGGAGGGCAAAAGAGCCAGGCTCAACAGCGCCCCCACCATTGTGGCCAGGAGCGGTACTGCACTGGCTGGCAGCAAGAGGGGGGAACACTAACCAGGCTCCCACTAGAGGGCATGCTAGAGGCCAAACTTCAGCCAGCCCACCCAACAGTCCCACCCAGAGCTGCAATCCAGAGAAGGGACCCAGCCCCACATCTCAGGGAACAAAAGCAGGCCAAAATTGGAAGGCACTGCTCTCCAAGCCACACTAATAAATGCATAAAAACATGGGTAAACTGAGGAGGACCCTAACAGCTGGAGATACAGAGAGAACTCCTACTAAGTTCCCAAGTCCACCAAAACACACAGATCCAAGAGATTAAGATTTAAAAGCAGCCATGGTGCAGGAAATGCAAGCCATGGTACAGGAAACGAGAGAATCACTAGCCACCGAGTACAAGAAATCATGGAGAAACAAATTAGCCAAATTAAAGAAGATCTGATACAGAATATGAGAGACTCCATACAAAAGCAATTAAAGGAATTAACAGACACCATAAAAAGCCAGACGAGCAGAATCACAGAGATGGAGAAGCACATACTAGTACTTGAAGGAAAACTGCAAACCAAAAAGTGGTGCTGGGAAAACTGGTCAAGTACATTGCAAAAACATGCAAAAATCGAAAACAGTCCTCTCTTTAATGTCATGCACAAAGGTCAAATCAAAATGGACTAAAGACCTTTATATCAGAACTGAAACCATGATGTACTTACTGGAAAATTTAGGCAAAACACTCCATGACATTGAAGCTAAAGACATCATTGAGAAGAAACACCACTGTCCAAATAAGTGGAAGCAAAAATAAACAAATGGGACTACATTAAACTGAGAAGGTTCTGAACCTCAAAGGAAACAGAAAAAAGGATTTAAAAACTACCCACAGGAGAAACTATTCAATCAGTACTCATCTGATAAGGGGTTAATATCTAAGTCTCTGGTAAAATTTAGCAAGAAAAAACACATCTAACACCATCAAGAAATGAGAAGGATTAAATAGACATCTCCTCAAAGAAGAAATACTGATGGCCAAGAGGTACCTAAAAACACACTCCCCATCTTTGATCATCAGGGGAATGCAAATCAAAACATCAATGTGGTATCATCTCACACCACAAAGACTGGCACACATCATAAGGAACGAGAACAACCAGCACTGGCACAGATGTGGGGATAAAGGGACCCTCATTCAGGACTGGTGAAACAATATATTGGAAATATATTCCAAAATATTGGAAAACAATATATATTCCTCAAAAAACTAGAAATTTAGTTTCCAATACCATCCCTATAATATACCATGGGAATCCAAAATAACCATGCCAAAACCTCTCTGCTTTTTGGGGACATTGATGGCCAGAAATGTGTACTGGTCAAGGGTGATGTACATTGTATGTCTGAAAGTCAATCACAAACAATTTTGTAAACACAGTGCTTAAATAAAGTAATTATTTTAATACATAATTAATAAAATGTATACATGGTCCTTTTTGGTATATGAATTCATCCATGAAAGCAGTGCTTTAGTCAAAGTGGAGATAAGACTTCCCTGTTCTTGGAAATCTTGGAAATACTGAACAGTGTCTTTCTTCCCTTACATTTACCAGACAACCATTCTTAACTGATTGCTGTTAAACAGATTAATTTCCCTCAAATTTATATTAGTGGAATAACAGTAGTATGTACTAAGTAATATGCTTTTGTAATATGTTATTTTGAAATCTATCACATTTGGTATATTCTAAATGTTAGATATAAAAATCAGACATGGTTTACATGCTTATATATGAATAGACTCATATGTATGTATTTTATTATGAGCATTATTTTTATATTTTAAAAAGTCACATATGTCTTTGTCATATATTTTAAAATTCACTTAAATTCCCCAATTTATGAATATATACAGGTATATCACCATTACCTTTCCAATCAGAAAATTATGCTAAATTATAATTCCTTTCTAATCCATTTTTATACTATAGTGTGAAAGTGTAAAGTTCATAAAATTAAAATAAATATTATGTTTAATTTTACACATGTATTCCATTTTACACATTGGAATGGCACCTGGATAAAGACAAAAATTTCATCCCAATAAGAACTAATATAAAATAAATAGCTGAAATATTAATACAAAAAGTTTTCAAAATGGCATCATTAAATTTACTTAATTAGAGAAACTCTTTGATCTCATGTCTTTATTATAGGGCTATCTTTAGTGGTTCTGAGGCCCATGGAGAGCTAGGGAGTTCCATTTATTCTTGACTAGAGATGAGTGTGACAACAAAGTGTTCTGCTTGACAAGGCAAAGACTTTCAGGAGTGGTATGAGTCCAAATTTAAGAGAAAATAAAAAAAGCAATTATTAAAACTTTATCATGGGAATGCCTGCATTTAAAAATTGGAAAACCTCATTTGTGCAAGACTTTTTTCTGTGACATTTTATATACAATTTTGCATCTCTTGATAATATAAAAAGTTTCGCTTCCTGTGAAGTTGAAGAAAATGACTTCTTAATCATTCTCCCACTCCTAAATTCTAGATACACTTAAGTAAGGCATTGTGGACTCTTAACTATTGGTAAGGTTTTTTTTTTTAAAGTCTGTAATAAAAACATTTGTCAGCAAAGTAAGACATAGGAATTTTATCCTCTCTGATAGGTATATGCAGATAATTTCAACTGAGTTGTCAGAACATCTATTCTTGGATAATAACTTAATGGGTTTATAGTTTATTTAAGTATATATTTGTTATCTGATTCATCCTAATTTGCTTGATTTACAGAACTTCACCTTATCAGCAAATAGCTTTAGGGCTTGTTTTATGTCTTTGTTTCTAATGCTGTAGATGAAAGGGTTCAGCATGGGTGTGACTATCATATACATCACAGAAGCAACTATGTCTTTATTACCAGGAATTGATGCTGAGGAGAAAAAGTAAACTTCTGCAATTGTTCCATAAAATAAAGAAACAACAATAAGATGGGAACCACAGGTAGAAAGGACTTTGAAGAATCTCTTGGTAGAGGGATTCCTCAGAACAGTGGCCCAAATGCAGATATAGGAGCCCACAATACTGAAGAAAGGAATATAAAAAAGCATCCCTCCCTCGATGAATATGACCAGTTTGTTGAATGAAGTGTCTGAACAACTTATCTCCAGTACTGCAGTGAGTTCACAGAAGAAGTGATGGATAGTAATATCACCACAGAAGGACACTTGAACCAAGAGGAGGGTATGCAATAAAGCATGTAAAAAACTAAAGAACCAAGACCAAGCTACCAATGAGACACAACGCTCCTGCTTCATGATAGTGTTGTAGTGGAGAGGTTGACAGATGGCTACATATCTGTCATATGCCATCACTGCAAGAAGGAAATTATCAGTACAAGCAAAAAATATTAAAAAGTATACCTGAGAAATGCACCCTGAATAGGGGATGGACTTGTGATTACTCTGCATGTCCACCAACATTTTGGGCACAGTGACAGATGATAGAGACACATCATTGAAGGCCAAGACACTGAGGAAGAAGTACATGGGGGTGTGGAGACGAGAGTCCATCCTGATGAGCGGTATGATGAGTAGATTTCCCAGAACTGTGGTCAGGTACATGATCAAGAAGAGGGTAAAGTTCAAAGCCAGATGTTCTGGTTGTATAGGGAGTCCCAGAAGGAGGAATTCAGAAACAGAGGTCTCATTCTCTTCCTTCATGCTACTCCACTTTACTGGTAGTAAAAGAAAATGGAAAACATTTGGAACCTAGATTGCCACGTTAGAGTATCTCAGTTTTTACATAGAAGTGTTTATAAAAACACAATAAATAAACATTTAGTTATGAGGAGAAATTAGACAATGACTTAAATGTGCAAACCTACATCAGTGCTATACAAAATAATTTAAACAAAAGGCAACATGTATCTGACCAGAATCTGCTAACAATGACACACTGCCTCCTATTCCTCATTATTTAACATGTTCAGACGTATTCTATCATATCACTCCACATTGCAAAAGGTATATGATTATATATTACACAACTCACATAGTATTTTCAAATACATGAATTGCAAGTAAATATGTAAAATGTATTGTACATAAGACAATCTATTTTCCTTCATTTGCTAATCTAACATGGAATACATATATAACTAATCTAAGGTCATGAAGATCTTTGTGGTTGGACACTAGCCTTTAGAATTTAGTAAGGAGCAGAATTAGCAAACATTATAGCATCAAGGAGGCAAACTTTGTTGTCCTTTGTATTTGTTGTGTATGTAAATATTTTAGGGGATTATTATGTTACTGACCCTACCCTGATCGGTGATTGTGCCCTATCCTAGGGTGTGACCTGGCATTCTGCCCCCATTCTAGGGTGGTACCTGATTCTGCTTCCACCATTGGGTGGTATCTGATCCCACCATTGGGTGGTACCTGATTCTGGGGGATAAAAACGAGGGTCTGTGGAAGGCGAGAAGCTTTTGGCTGGAACTTATGCTGAGTCTTTGGACGTCAGTCTTGTCCACCGAATAAAGCTACTATTTCCACAAGCCTGACTGTCTGTTTACCCGCCACTTCATCTCAGAAGTGCTGGCTGAATCAGGGTGGCAGACGCGTGCTCCAAGCTGGAGGGAAAAGACCTCATCCTCCATCCCTCCATCAGTCAACCTCTTCAGGGCTGACTTGCAAGAGTATTCAAGATAAAAATCAGCATGGAAAGTATTTCTTACATACTATGAACTCTTCAGGGACACTGGTTCTCTTTGTGCCCTCTATTATGCATAGCGACTTGATCATTGTGTGGAGACAGTAGTCAACTAGTAAATTATAACTGACAAAAACTTGATTTCCACAGGATTTAAATTTCAAAGACAGCAGCAGTCTTTCACTCAGAGAAAGAAGGCCACAAAGTGTGTTTACAGAATGATGTTACAACCCTGCACGGGAAAGTTTATTTTGAAAACCTATATGCTTTGCTCCAGTGTATGGAGACTAAAAACCTCTATGACAAAAAAAACAAAACAAACAAACAAACAAACAAAAAACAAAAAACACCTACATGGGAGAAAGACCATTAAAATACGTTCTATTCACTTAACACTGCTTTTATGGCAAGTGTAATGCTAAATGATTTGTGATAATTCGCCCAATTTAAATCTCAGTGTAGCACTGATTAAGGATTAGTTACCCTTTCTTTACCAGTGGAAACTTAGTATCAGTGACAAACATAGCAGTACCAGGCAGTGGATTAGACAACTTCTGATTTACTGAGATACTGTAGTCATAGGAATAAGTATGTGATACTTACGTACAGGTGAAAATGTACATGAATGTGCCTGCTAAATACAGCTATATGACCACCCTTGACACATTCCTAAAAGACTGTGGGCAAGAAAGATGGATCTTATTTTATAATAACACAGAAATGCTAAGTAAGTGAGGCATCATCAATAATTCACAAACACATAGGCCTTGGATATCATGCAAAAGTAACAAACAAATGGAAAGTCATATCCCATACCACTGCTTCAAGCCTATCCCATACTGATCTTGGATAAATTCAGGAATTTTCTCCTTTGTAGTGGGAGCATACATGAGCCTCTTAGATTCTGTAATCTTATTACTTAATTTTGATGTTTATTTATAAAATCAGGAATGTGGCTAGGATTAAGAGTGGGCTAGATATTTGATAACAAAAGTCCCAAAACACTCAGAAATGCTCTATACTTAGTGAAAACTTATTTGATGCTATTTGCTCTTTTCATGGAGAAAAAGATTCTTTATGTATCATAAATACTTTTATTTTGGACTTTTGTCTAGGTCTCTCCCTGTCACTCTGTCATAGGCTCTCTGTTTTTAATTTATTTTTGAGCCACTCCTGACAGTGCTAAGGGCTTATTCGTGGCTCTGTGCTTAGAAGTCTCTGTTAAGCCCAGGAACAAGGTGCTGTGCTGGGATCCAACCAGGGTTCACCATTTGCAAGGAAAATGCCTTACAACCCGCTGTTTTCTTGCTTTGTCAATAGAAATACCACATATATACAGACACAACTATTGAAGAAACATACGTGTGACCACATCAATCAAACAAGAAATCATCATACAACTTATTCTAAGAGGTACATGAGAAGACCTTCTATGAAAAAAAAAAAAAAGACATACACTGCCCTGCTACTTTCGGTCCTACAAATTCAAGCTCACTTTGATCTCTGCACTCCTTGGTAGTTCAAGAACCCTCTAATGCAGTTTCTGTGTCCTCAGCTTTTGTCGCAAATATCAGGAACAAAATTGTGAAAAGGTAGTCTGTGAGACCCAAATCTTCTGAGCTTTCTATGTCTGTTTTAATACTCAGCCAATAAAGAATCCATTTATAAACCTCATAGAGGACAAAGACACAAAAGTCCCTAAGCTCCTGTTAAAGAAAAAAGTAAGATAATTGCCTCAGTTCAACCAGACATTGGGGAGAAGTTTGGAGGGACTGAGCTGCTCTGGTCACCTGAGAGAGTGTCCCAAGTTTCAGGGTCCCTGAACTGCTCCCTGTTCCCAGCTAGAAGCAGTAATGGTTGAGCTATGCTCCAGCACCAAGATAACCAAAGCACACTCTTAGCTTTGTCTTAGTTATGACACTCTTCCAAATGCTCATGGGTGTCCCTAAATAAACTACCTTCCCTCAGCTTTGTGCAGAGGGAATTCCATTCTTTAGATTCTCTAAAATTCACATAATTTCTGTCATTATGAATCACTTACTATTAATTTTAATATGTACTTATACCTTTTGTACTTATATTTTTACTATCTAATTTTATACTTCTACTATTTTACTATTATGAATCTTTACTTATACTATATACTATGTATGGTATAGCACTCATGTTCAATATATCTCCATCATTCTATTTAATTTACTTATTATAACAAAATACAGTATATCTTATCACAGCTATTGATTTATAATTGTCAGTGATTTAATGAAATTAACAATTGTTGTCCAGTCAATACTATGACTACATGACACAATATTTGGTAAATGTTCAATTCTATAATACTTCCTTTTTATTTACAGTTTTTATATATTATAGTCAGAGGTAGATCAGAGCTACAGTCAGACTTCTCAGAATGTTAAAAGCAAAAGTATTTGCTAGCTAAATATACCACAAGGAGCTAAAAATAAATTTAAAAGGGGAAACATTATATTCTTGTGAAACAATGTTGGATAAATATTTTGTTTATTTGTTTTGGTTTTTGGGTCACAGCCGGCAGTGCTCAGGGGTTACTCCTGGCTCTATGCTCAGAAATCGCCCCTGGCAGGCACAGAGGACTTCTCAGAAAGAGGTTATGAGTACAGGATCCTTCTCAAGTTTTCTTTCAACATATCTTGTCCACTTCAAACTGCATAAATATATTATTATGTGGATGGGAGGTGAACTGGAGATATTGGTATCAGTAAAAGCACACTGAAGGATGATGTACTTTCTGTGACTGAAACTCGTGTCTGAAATATTTTCTCACTATGGTGCTTAAAGAAATTATCAAAAAAACAAAACAAAGCTATTGCCACAAACCAAATCATATTCTTTGAAAACTATTTGGTTTAAATGATTCATACAATCTTAAAAAGTGAGTGTCATCATTAGACCAGAGTGACAGTACAGCAAGTAAGGCAAGGATGTCAAATAATGCCATCATTAATTACATTTTTGTTTGGATTGGGGTTACACACAGAGGTGCTCAGGACTTATTCCTGTATCTGTACTTAAGCAGTAATTCTGGAAGGCTGTTGGAATGCCCAGATAGAAGTTGTGTTGACTGCACACAAGACAAGCACCTTAAGCACTATACTATCTTCATGAAGTGATTAATTGTATTTTACTTCCCAGAGTAGTCACTTTACTTATTTAGAGACAACAATTAACCATCGGAGAAGTCTTTCATCTGGTCCTGTGTGACATGTGCATTGGCTACGATGCTGTTGGAAATAGCTCAGCCATTCCTACTTTCATCAGGGGCTCAGCACAGAGTACCCCAGAGTTACCCTGATGCATGTGATATCTCCACACTGCCATGTAGTTGCTCATCAGCCACTTGTCCTTCACTAGTGTGTCTTCCTCATTTGTCATTATACCTAAAATATAGATGAAAATGAAGAGTAATTACGAGTTCATCCCCTATGCTGGGTGCATTTCTCACGTGGGCCACATCTGTGAAGCTCAGGGATGACTATTAATGGTGAGAGCAGGGATCACTGCTGGCAGTGTTGGGGGATCATATGGGTACCAATAATTAACTTGGGTTGGTCATGAACAAAGCAAGCACCTTATTTCTACAGACTGCAATTCCATTCTTCTTCCTTTTTTTTGGGGGGGGGGCCACACCCGGCATTGTTAAGGGGTTACTCCTGGCTGTCTGCTCAGAAAAAGCTCCTGGCAGGCACGGGGGACCATATGGGACACCGGGATTCGAACCAACCACCTTTGGTCCTGGATCGGCTGTTTGCAAGGCAAACACCGCTGTGCTATCTCTCCGGGCCCGCAATTCCATTCTTTAGATTTATTTTCTACGAGATAGAAACAATAAAAAAAGATGTTAGAGATTAAATTTGGTTATATAAATTAGAATTCCAATTAAAATTTTCTGACATTTCTATTACAATTTTCCAATAAATCCTAACTTAATTTGTCTATGTATGTACCCTTGATGACCCTGTAGGGCTCTGTTATTTCTGGATCCACTCCCTTAACTATAAAGTCCTCCTCAAATTAAGCACTTCTGGGGTTAGTCCCTTTAAAAATGTTAGGTTTAGACAAATTTGACTCCTCTATGTTTAATGTTTTGTTGAGAAACTTTACATCTATGTTCATTGTGGATAATGACCCATAACTTTCTTTTTAGTAATATTTATGTATTATTTTGGTATTAGTGTAATTAATGTTGGCCTCAAAGAAGTTATTAATTAGGATTCCCATTTCTTCCCTTTTTGTGAATGAAAATATTTTTATTTAGTGGTTAATATTTTGTGTCTGTTCATCAGGTATATTAGTTGCTTATAAATACTATGTCTGCTCTTGTATCAGGGTAATTCTGATCATATAGAAGCTATTAAGAAAGATTTTTTTTCTTCAATATTGTGGAAAAGCTTAGAGATTAAGGTAATAAATATTTATTGCAGGTTTTCTAACCCCTAAAAAACAAAACAGAACACAAAGTAGCACTATTGTAACCATGTTGAAATAAAAATATAATAAAAATATGCTTACTTCTTTTTTTTGTTTTAAATTTATTTATTTTTATATATCTTGAAGCAGCTGGATTACAAATATGATTGTAGTTGGTTTTCAGTCATGCAAAGAACACCACCCTTCACCAGTGCAACATTCCCATCACCAATGTCCCAGATCTCCCTTCTCCCCCCACCCCCACCTGTACTCTAAACAGGCTTCTACTTCCCTTGTTCATTCACATTGTTATGATAGTTCTCAGTGTAGTTATTTCTCTAACAACACTCATCACTCTTTATGGTGAGCTTCATGTAGTGAGCTGGACCTTCCAGCCCTCCTCTCTTTTGTCTCTGAGAATTACTGCAAAAATGTCTTTTATTTTTATTAAAACCCATAGATAAGTGAGACTATTCTGCATATGTTACTTCTTAAACTGTAAGTACCATAGATTGTGTGTGGAGAAAGTAACAATATAGTGAAAGATTTCTGAGTGTATGATGAGCAAGAATCAATTCAAAATCAGTTAATTCAAGTTGTTTTTTATAGCATTACTGGTTGAATTTTTAGGCAAACATGATTGTGATGGAAAAAGTTAAACAACCCTGGAACTAGAGAGATAGAGAAGGGTTTAAAGTGTATTCCTTGCAGACTGCTGCCTCCAGTTCAATCTCCAGCACCATGTGACTCCCTGAGCATCACTGGGTTTAACCCTGATGGCCACAGCATACTGCCAAAATAAGCATGGTGGCTTTCAACTACCACTGGTGTATACTGGCAAATCCCCACCACCAAAAGACCAGAGCAGCAACATTTTCTTGGGTCTTCTCATTTTAATGACAGTCTAGGTTGGCTATGAATAACCAGGGGGAGGGGAGCAAGTACAAATTTGAAAGCCCTTCCTCAACTAAAAAGTTGAATGAGAAATTTAATTAATTATTTATTTTATAAACACTATAAGTTTTACAGTTTTGGGTGATAAAATTTTGGATTCTTAGTACTACTGATGACAAAATCCACATCTTACCAGGAAAAAATGTTAAAAAATATTCCTCAAAAACAGAAAAACGTGCTAAAATAAATGATTGATCTAGCCTTATACTTGGAGTTTTTTTCTTAAAAAGGGCAAAGCAATAAATAAATAAAATAAAAATTAAAAAGGGCAAAGCAAAAATCAGCATAAGTTAGAAATTAATAAAATTGGAAAATAAAGTGAAGATTAAAAGACTAGCACAAATGTATTAAACCCAAAGATGGTTCTTTGAGAAGGCAACTAAGATTAACAAGTGTTTAGCAATATTCTAGAAGAGAAGAAGTCCTCTATCCAAAAGGAGACTAGGAGATGACTTGAGGGGTCATAGCATATACTTTGTATGTAGAAGGTTCATGTTCACTTTTTAACTGTCCTCCAGTTATTTTTAGCAATTAACCTCAATTACTTTTTTTTTTTTTTTTTTTTTTGGTTTTTGGGCCACACCCGATGACGCTCAGAAGTTACTCCTGGCTATGCGCTTAGAAGTCGCTCCTGGCTTAGGGGACCATATGGGATGCCGGGGGATTGAACCGCAGCCCGTCCTAGGCTAACGCTGGCAAGGCAGACACCTTACCTCTAGTGCCACCGTGCCGGCCCCTAACCTCAATTACTTATCCAGCATCACCACTTGAGCATCTCCCAAAATGAACAAAAATAGAATATTTTAACCACTTGAAGCATAAAATTGACATCTAGTAAGTCCTTTTAGCTCTGTTCTCTTATGCCCAGCTATCCCAGAATCAGATTCTTTTTTGAACCCATTCATCTTATGTCTCACTGTAAAAACTACTTGTGAAACTCCCCTGCAGAGAAATATTAAATTCATAGAGAAAATGAACAATGTCTGCCAAATACACAAGCTTAGCTACCTATTCCTTGTCCAACTGGGGCTGTACAAAGTCAAAGTTCTGTTCTCACAGGAACTGCACTACTTCTTCCCTCTTGCCAACAAGGCAAAAGAGCACTCTTTCCCTAACAGCTACTTCACTTCTTCATGGAGAAGATGCTAGTAGTGGGCATTCATACTCTCACCCAGGGTGGTGAATAGCCTGGATTTGATCACAATTGTGAATTTTACAAATTATCTTTATCATGTCATCTATCATAGAGTTCAGCAGGGAGTTTTTTTGAATCCAGTCTATCATACAATGAGTTGATACAATGTACGGGTGTGCAACTGTTTCTTGTGACTACACAAAAACATTGAGTCATTCACAGTGCATCATCTGTACATACATCAACACATCAGATTATTATTCTGAGTGTAATGAGTCAGAAGGAGAGGTGTAGACACAGAATAATCATTTGTGAATATAAGAATAATAAATGACAATATGATAATAATAAATAGAGAAAAATAGGGATGAGGGACAGGAGGACTAGTCCATTATGGGAAGCTTGCCATAAAAAGTGGTGAGTTCAGTTAGAATAGAGAAAGGTACATTATGACATTGATAGTTAAAACATATCACTCTGGACAAGGACTGGATGCTGAAAATCGATAAGTGACATGCATAGTACCTTTTAATTAACAATATTGCAAACCACAGTGTCATAAAGAAAATTTTGCAAACCTCAGTGTCATAAAATAAAAGAGAGAGAGAAAAAAGCAAAATGCCTGCCCCTGACATAAGCAGAGGAAGGTGAAGGGGAAGAAAACGAGGGACATTGGTGGTGGGGAAAGTGCACTGGTGAAGAGTGGTGTACATTTTATGATTGAAACTCAAGTAGGAATAATTTTGTAACAAATATGCTTAAATAAAAAAATTCTTTTTAAAATGTTTCCAGCACTCTATAATATTTCCTTTATTATATATCATATGCCTTTAACAAAGTGCCATTTTTGTTTTTGTGTGTATATTAGTTTGGTTTCTTGCAGCACTCACTAAAGTGTCAATCGATTTTTTTCCTTTCAGTGAAATCACTACTTTTCTCTGGAACACTAGCCTTGCTTTGAAAGATTGTTAAAAGGTTTTTCTCTTTTACCTGTTTCATCTCCATATTGTAGGGTTTCAAATTTTCAGCACATTTTGGTTATCAAGAGGAAATGTTTTTGAAACGTTTTGCTTCCTTATTATCAGAAATCAAAGCATTTTTCCTTGAGAAGAGTGTTCACTATTCAGAATTAACAAATGATTAGTGTATTCAAAAACTGTATTTTATGGTGGATGTTACTTCACATCTAAATCAGCTTAATCATAAACTACAGGGGAAAGAAAACACAGTTTTTTTTGATGTTAGAAGAAGTTATTTTGTTTGGAAACAAATTATCTGTTTTTGCTCAAGATTTTGACAGAGAAACTTTGATTCACCTTCCAAGCCTGTTAAAACATCACCAAGAAAATAATTCTGATATTGACATTACCTATTTTAAAACAGCACTTTTAAATATGAGGGAAGCTTTTCTCAAGAGGTTTCAGAATTTCAGAAACAGCAAAGTGACGTTGGGCTTTGTTAAAAAACCTATGGATGACACCTTGTGAAAAATTGTGAGTGCTGTGCTACGCAGCCGTGCGCTCTTTCTAAGAAAAGAACACCATCGCAACAAGAAGTAAAAATCACACTAAGAACTGTACTGGATCACTGAAGCCCAGCATTTCTCTCCGGACTGTCTTTTCTGCTGCATGCTCGGGCCTAAGATTTGATCCTGTGTGAGGCTTCATCCACGGAGGACTCCCCTCCCTTGGAGGCAAGTCGACCCATCCAGAAAGGGTGGAGCCAGAGGAGTGTGGCTGCCTGCATCATTTAGCCAATGAATACCACCACAACACACAGAAAAACCCACAATACAAGTGTGACAATGGGGAAACAATGCAAGCCAGCATCAGACATAGAGAATGAAGATGACAATTCTAAGGACCAGATAATGACCAACCAACTAATCAACCTCTCTGATAAGGACTTTAGACTAGCAATATGGAAGATGCTCAACAAATTCAAAGAAACCATGGATTGAGTTGAACAGAACACTAATAAGAACCAAGAAAATATGAAGACAGAAATCACAAAACTCCAAACTGAAATAACATGTCAACTAACAGGCCTGAAAAACTCAGTAAATGAAATGAATGACAAAATGGATAAGCTCTGAGACAGGGTATCAGAAGCTGAAAATAGACTTGGGGCTGTGGAAGATGAGATAAATAACAATTCCATACAGTGGGAGAGATTGGAAGAAAAACTTAAAGCAAACAGGCAATGGAAAAATTAGTCAAAGAATGGGAACAGATGAAAATAGAAGTCTATGATAAATTCAACAGAAACAACTTAAGAATCATCGGAGTCCCAGAGACCCAGGAAAATTTCCAAAAAGAATCAATGGTCAAGAACATCATTAAAGAGAAACTTCCAGAGCTAAAGAATATATGTGATCAAATCCTGCATGCTCGAAGAGTACCAACCAAAAGAGACCTCAGAAAAAATACCCCAAGACACATCCTAGTCACAATGACGAATCTCACAGAGACAGAATTCAGAAAACAGCAAGATCAAAAAGGAAAATTACATTCAAGGAAGCATCCTTGAGATTTACAGCAGACCTGTCACCAGAGACACTGAATGCCAGAAAGCAGTGGTGGGATATTGTGACAAGACTGAATGAAATGAATGCTTCACCTAGAATACTGTACCCAGCAAAACTCACTTTCCGGTTTGACAAAAGAATATATGGTTTCACAGCTCAGAAACTTTACAGACTCAAAACCAGTCTTAAGAGAAAAACTAAAAGACCTAATTTAAGACAAGACTAACCTAAGACACACCAAATTTCGATATAAAGATGGCATTAAATCCCAGTACAATTCTTTCTCTCAATGTCAATGGACTAAATACACCAGTTAAGAAACACAGTGTGGCTAAATGGATCAAAAAACTCAATTCAACCTTCTGCTGCCTACAAGAAACACACCTGAATAGTCAGAACAAACATAGATAAATAAAAATAAAAGGCTGGAGAAAAATTATCCAAGCAAACAACACCCATGAAAAAGCTGGAGTGGCCATACTAATATCAGATAATGCAAACTTTATATTCAGGAAGGTTGTTAGGGACAAAGATGGACATTTTATATTAATCAAGGGGTATGTAGAGCAGGAAGAAATCACTCTCCTAAACATATATGCACCGAATGAGGGGCCAGCAAAATATTTAATACAACTGTTGACAAATCTGAAAAATAATATCAATAACAACACAATAATTGTGGGGGACCTCAACACGGCTTTGTCAACACTGGATAGGTCAACCAGACTGAAACCCAACAAGAATATACTAGACCTGAGGAGAGAAATGGAAGAAAGAGGCCTAGTGGATATATATAGGACACTCCATCCCCAGAAACCTGGATACACATTCTTCTCCAATGTACATGGGACATTCTCCAGAATAGACTACATGCTGGCACAAAAAAATACCTCCATAATATCAAGAGGATAGAAATTTTGCAGACTACCTTTGCTGACCACAAGGCTCTGAAATTATTTGTGAATGCCAAAGGGACTCAGAAGAAAAACTTTAACACTTGGAAGTTAAACAGCCTCATGCTCAATAACCAGTGGGTCCGAGATGAAATCAAGGAGGAAATCAAAAGGTTCCTGGAAACAAATGACAATAAAGACACAAACTATCAGAACTTATGGGACACAGAAAAAGCAGTACTGAGAGGAAAATTTATAGCTTTGCAAGCACACATCAGGAAGGAAGAAGGAGCTTAATGACACAGCTAATAGAACTAGAAAGTGCTCAACAAAAGAACCCAAAAATAGACAGAAGGAAATAAAAAAGCTGAGAGCAGAAATCAACGAAGTAGAAACCCAAAAAACAATCCGAAAGGTCAACGAAAGCAGAAGTTGGTTCTTTGAAAAAATAAACAAGATTGATATACCACTGGCAAAACTAACAAAGAAAGAGAGAAAGAGAAACTTGATAACTCGTATTAGGAATGAAAAAGAAGAGATAACTACTGATATGGCAGAGATTCAAAGGAAAATCAGAAACTACTTTGAGAAACTCTATGCCACTAAAATTGAGAACCTGGAAGAAATGGATAAATTCTTGGACTCTTATAACCTTCCACAGTTGAAGGAAGAGGTTGTAGCATATCTAAACACCCCCATCTCTATTGATGAAATTAAAACGGTAATCAAATGCCCAAAACAAAAGCCCAGGCCCAGATGGATTCACTAATGAATTCTTTCAAACTTTCCAAGAGGAACTACTACCAATCCTGACAAGACTCTTTCATGAAATTGAACAAACGGAAACACTTCCAAATAGCTTTTATGAAGCCAACATCACCTTGATACCTAAACCCGACAGAGATGCTACGAAAAAAGAAAATTACAGACCAATATCGCTGATAAATACAGATGCAAAGATCCTCAACAAAATCCTGGCAAATAGGATTCAATGCCTCATTAAGTATACTGATCATCCATTAGGATCAAGTAGGTTTCATCCCAGGAATGCAAGGCTGGTTTAACATTCGTAAATCTAACAACATAACACAATATCAACAACAAGAAAATAAAAACCGCATGATCATATCAATAGATGCAGAGAAAGCATTTGATAAGGTCCAACACCCATTCTTGATCAAAACTCTCAGCAAGATGGGAATGGAAGGAACCTTTCTCAATATAGTTAAGGTCATCTACCACAAGCCAGAGGCAAATATTATCATCAATGGAGAAAAACTAAAAGCCTTCCCTCTAAATTCTGGCACAAGACAAGACTGTCCTCTCTCATCACTCCTATTCAACATAGCAGTGGAAGTACTCGCTATAGCGATTAGGCAAGAAAAAGATATCAAGGGAATCCAGATAGGAAAGGAAGAAGTCAAGCTCTCACTGTTTGCAGATGACATGATACTCTACTTAGAAAACCCTAAAGACTCTACCAAAAAAGATTCTAGAAGCTATAGACTCATATAGCAAGGTGGCAGGCTACAAAATTAACACACAAAAATCAATGGCCTTTCTATACACCAATAGTAATAAGGAAGAAATGGACATTAAGAAAACAACTCCATTCACAATAGTGCCACAAAAACTCAAATATCTTGGAATCAACTTGACTAAAAATGTGAAGGACCTATACAAAGAAAACTATAAAACTCTGCTCCAAGAAATAAGAGAGGACACGTGGAAATGGAACCACATACCCTGCTCATGGATTGGCAGGATTAACATCATCAAAATGGCAATACTCCCCAAGGAATTATACAGATTTAATGCGATCCCTTTAAAGATACCCATGCCATTCTTCAAAGAAGTGGATCAGGCACTTTTGAAATTCATTTGGAACAATAAACACCCTAGAATAGCTAAAGCAATCATTGGGAAAAAGAATATGGAAGGAATTACTTTCCCCAACTTTAAACTTTACTACAAAGCAATAGTTATCAAAACAGCATGGTATTGGAATAAGGACAGGCCCTCAGATCAGTGGAATAGGCTTGAATACTCAGAGAATGTTCCCCAGATATACAATCCCCTAATTTTTGATAAAGGAGCAAGAAATCCTAAATGGAGCAAAGAAAGCCTCTTCAACAAGTGGTGTTGGCACAACTGGATAGCCACTTGCAAAAAATTGAACTTAGACCCCCAGCTAACATCATGTACGAAGGTTAAATCCAAATGGATTAAAGGCCTCGATATCAGACACAAAACCATAAGATATATAGAACAATACATAGGCAAAACACTCCAGGACATTGAGACTACAGGCATATTCAAGGAGGAAACTGCACTCTCCAAGCAAGTGAAAGAAGATATTAACAGATGGGAATATATTAAGCTGAGAAGCTTCTGCACCTCAAAGTAAATAGCGTCCAGGATACAAGAGTCACCCACTGAGTGGGAGAAACTATTCACCCAATACCCATCAGATAAGGGGCTAATCTCCAAAATATACAAGGCACTGGCAGAAATTTACAAGAAAAAAACATCTAATCCCATCAAAAATGGGGAGAAGAAATGGACAGACACTTTGACAAAGAAGAAATACAAATGGCCAAAAGACACATGAAAAAATGCTCCACATCACTAATCATCAGGGAGATGCAAATCAAAACAACTATAAGGTACCACCTCACACCACAGAGAATGGCAGACATCACAAAAGAATGAGAATAAACAGTGTTGGCGGGAATGTGGAGAGAAAGGAACTCTTATCCACTGCTGGTGTGAATGCCATCTAGTTCAACCTTTATGGAAAGTGATATGGAGATTTCTCCAAAAACTGGAAATAGAGCTCCCATACAATCCAGTTATACCATTCCTAGGAATATACCTTAGGAACACAAAAATAAAATACAAAAACCCCTTCCTTACACCTATATTCATTGCAGCACTATTTACCATAGCAAGACTCTGGAAACAACCAAGATGCCCTTCAACAGACTAATGGCTAAAGAAACTGTGGTACATATACACAATGGAATATTATGCAGCTGTCAGGAGAGATGAAGTCATGAAATTTTCCTATACATGGATGTACACGGAATCTATTATGCTGAGTGAAATAAGTCAGAGAGAGAGAAAAATGCAGAATGGTCTCACTCATCTATGGGTTTTAAGAAAAATGAAAGACATTCTTGCAATAATAATTTTCAGACATGAAAGAGAAAGAGCTGGAAGTTACAGCTCACCTCAGGAAGCTCACCACAAAGAGTGATGAGTTTAGTTAGAGAAATAATTACATTTTGAACTGTCCTAATAATGAGAATGTATGAGGGAAATGGAAAGCCTGTTCAGAGTACAGGTGGGGGTCGGGTGGGGAGGAGGGAGATTTGGGACATTGGTGATGGGAATGTTGCACTGGTGATGGGTGGTGTTTTTTACATGACTGAAACCCAAACACAATCATGTATGTAATCAAGGTGTTTAAATAAAATATATAGAAATACAAAAATTTAAAAAAACCTCTGGATGCCACTGTAACGAAACAAAATTTTTATCCCTTTAATATCAACAATGGCAACTTTGAGATGCAATTGCTGGATTTAAAAAACAAAGAACTGTGGAGCTCAAAATTTGAACGTTTTTGTGTTAATTTAGAAAGATTGGAGAAACACAAATATGAACTTATTTCACAGCACAAGTGGTCTGCTTTGAAAGACCTGGAGAAGAAAGATATGTTGATTTTTTTTATTTCTTGGAGCTGTCTTTAATCTTTTTTTTTTTTTTTTTTTTTTTTTTTGGTTTTTTGGGCCACACCCGGTAACGCTCAGGGGTTACTCCTGGCTATGCGCTCAGAAGTCGCTCCTGGCTTGGGGGACCATATGGGACGCCAGGGGATCGAACCGCGGTCCGTCTCCTAGGCTAACGCAGGTAAGGCAGGCACCTTACCTCCAGCGCCACCGCCCGGCCCCATGTCTTTAATCTTTTATATTACATTTGTAAATGAAAGTATATGAAGTAATATGATTTTGGGTCATTCCATTGACTTAAGCAGAAAAATAGACAACCTCATTAGACAGTTGGCTATCATTATCTAAGTATTATCTGTATAGCATTAAACTTGAGTAATATAAAATACATTAGTAATTACATCAGGTTAACAGTGAACATTTTGAATTCTTTTTTAAATTATCTTTATTTAAACACCGTGATCACAAATATGATTGTAGTTGTATGATAACAGTCATATAAAGAACACCCCCCTTCACCAGTGCAAGAATCCCACCACCAATTTCCCAGATATCCCTCCTACCCACCCCACCCACACCTGTACTCAAGACAGGCTTTCTATTTCCCTCATTCATTCACATTGTTATGATAGTTTTCAGTGTAGTTATTTCTCTAACTGCACTCATCACTCTATGTGTTGAGCTTCATGTCATGAGCTTCGGTTTCCTCTTTGATTCTGGAGGCCAGCTCGTGCCAGGTATGGGTTTTGGGGAGGCCCCATGCTGGAGGCCTTCTCCCTAGCCTGGGGAGTGCTGGGAGGCTTGGCAGTCCCCCAGCCGTCCCCCTCTTTTTTCCCTGAACTCCAGGCCCTCCCTGGGTGCCGGCTCAGATGGCCAGAAGTGGGTTCAGGTGGATTCTTAGGGGTCCTCAGGCTTCCCTCCTCTTTCCTTACTCCAGGGGGGAGGTGCATGAGGAGGAGGGCAGGCAAATGTCTGGCTTTCGGTTTCCCTTTTGATTCTGGAGGCCAGCTCTTCCCAGGTATGGGGTTTGGGAAGTCCCCATGCCTGAGGCCTTCTCCCTAGCCTGGGGAGTGCTGGAATGCGTGGCAGGACCCCATCTATCCCTCTCTTTTTCCCCTGGACTCCAGGCCTACACTGGGCGCCGGTCCAGGTGGGCTCTATAGGAGTCATCAGGCTTTCCCCCTACCTCTCCCTACAGTAATGGGAATGCGCTTTGGGAGGAGGGTGGGTCGTTCTAGCACTGGTTTATGTTGGGACAGTCACTGGAATTTTTTTCTCCTTGGTCTCCTATTGACAGTATTGTATGCATATAGTTTATATATGCATAATATCCAACTTGTATTGTGACCTTGATACTGCCCTACAAAGCTCATATCTAATCTTTTACTGCCTCAGTCCCAACCCTTATTTCCCCCATCTTCCCATGTAGATATGTTGATTTTTAACACTTGAATAGTATTTCTGACTCATAAAATCAACTAAAAAAGCTAGCGTTTGCTGTTCTTTCCTTGTTCAGGTCTACATATTTATGCGAACAATCATTTTCAAGCATGAATTCTATCAAGAGTAAATTGAGAAATTTTCTCATCGATGGAATCGTGCCTAAAATTAAAAACAACAACATACAAACCTGACTTACTCAAACTATCCAAGGAAATGCAAGGCCAATGTTCACATTAGTGTTTGTGACTCTGTCAGTCATTGTCAGGATGTAATTTTCTCTACATTGTAAGGCAAATTTTATGGAATTGAACATTATCAATAAATAATATCGTTCTAAAGTTTTTGTTTTATTAGTTGTGTTATTTGTATACTCCCGACCTATGTGGATACTTGCATGCAGAATATTCTCAATTAAAACATATTGAAACTAAAAACAGTGTACCATCCTATGTATTTTCGGTTTTAAAGATGTGGCTCTCAGGGCCTGAGAGATAGCATGGAGGTGTTGCGTTTGCCTCTCATGCAGAAGGTCGGTGGTTCGAATTCCGGCATCCCATATGGTCCCCTGAGCCTGCCAGAAGCGATTTCTGAGCATAGAGCCAGGAGTAACCTCTGAGCGCTGCCAAAAACAAAACAAAACAAAACAAAACAAACAAACAAACAAAAAAACCCAAAACCTCAAAAACAAACAAAAAAAATAATGTGGCTCTCAAAATAAATTTTCAATCGTGGTTTTGGCGAGATTTGGCTCAGTTGAAAAAAAAAGATGCCAACCACTGCCCTAGGCATACATTTCTCTACAGTATCTGCTTATCAAATTGTTCTTTCCTTAGCTCATTTGACCCTACCTCTCTCCTTCCTTTACCTAATGGAAATGCTCCTTAGTTTTAAATGTTCACAGTTCTGATTCCTGTATAAGTGTAGCTACAGAGAATTTTGTCATCTGTTGAATATGGAGAACTTCACTGAATTTAATTTCTATATATTTTTAAATTTTTTAATGTTCATATCATTATATTTTTAATCTGGAAGTTTTTTTAAAAATATCTTTATTAAAGATTACATGATTACAAACATGTTTGTGGTTGGGTTTTAGTTATAAAAAAGAATACCCCCTTTTCACTAATGCAATATTTTACCGCCAATGCTCCCCAACTCGCATCTCACCCACCCCTTACCTGTATTTGAGACAGGCATTCTATTTCTTGCACTTACTTCCATCGTCATCATTGTGGTTATTGTAGTTATTATTCTAACTGGACTCACTATTCTTTGTGGTTTTTGTTGTTTTGATTTGCATCTCCCTGATGATTAGTGATGTGGAGCATTTTTTCATGTGTCTTTTGGCCATTTGTATTTCCTTTGAGGAAGTGTCTGTTCACTTCTTCTCCCCATTTTTTTATGGGGTTAGATGTTTTTTTCTTTAAGATCTGTCAATACCTTGTATATCTTAGATATTAGCCCCTTATCTGATGGATATTGGGTTAATGTTTATATGTCCTTTGACTTAATACCCTTGGAGCACTCATGAAGCTGCTCTTTTGGGGCCATCTTGTCCCCAAACCCTGAGAATTCTCTCAAATTAAACATTTAAAAATGATACCACCTATGTCATCTATAATCAGATAAAACTAGAGAGATGCCAGAAATCATTAAAAAATAGGTAGGGTGCTTGCCTTGCACTTGGCTGACCTGGATTCAATCCTGGCATCCCATATGGTCCCCCAAGTATGTCCAAGCATGATTCCTGAGTGCTGAGTGAGGAGTAACCCCTGAGCATTGCTGGGTGTGGCTCAAACCATAAATATAAAAAATAAACAACAAAAACTATAAAAAATAAAAAGATGAAACAGTAAATTAAAATATTCTAAGCTAACAAATTTAACTTAATTATATTTTTATAAAAACTTCAGACACATATGGCTTCAAGGGGTAAATATTATCTATAGTCATAAAGGTAGAAGTAGTATCAATTGTGACTATAAATTTCTTGAACAAGCTTTCTGAAATTCCCGTTTTTCTATTTATTTTTACATGTATCTTAAAATTGATAGATAATAATTTTTAGACTTGGTTATTTGACTAACTTATCTTTAATAATTGAGCCTATATAAATAAAGTGGGACAAAGGTTTAAACTAAGGACAATCTTTAGTATCTATTATTTTTCTCTTTCCCTAATTGAACAGTTAAAAATGGTGAAAGAAATGACCTTGTAAACAAGTATATGTTGAGCTTTTAGGATCCTTGTATAGATTAAAAGAAGATAAATTTTAGAATCTGAACTCCATTTAATATTTTGAAAGTGTGCCAGGCTCTGATAAAAAATGAAAGGGAAGAGTTAATTGGATAGTCTCTCTGCTAAGATGAAATATTTGGGGGGCACATAGTAAAGAAGTATGTCTTAAACAGAAGGGCAGATTATATGTGTAATAATCACACGTGCGGGTTGAAGTAGACAAGGCATGTAGATGGGAAGCTTGAGGAGAATCCTGTACTAATGGCCTCTTTGCAAGGAATCTGAAAGTCGTCAAAATCTCTCCCCAAGATGTGAAATATGTTCATAAAAATGGCAATAATTCCCAAAGCATTGTACATATTTAATGCAATCCCTCTAAAGATATCCATGACATTCTTCAAAGAAGTGGATCAAACACTCCTGAAATTTATTTGGAATAATAAACACCCAAAAATAGCTAAAGCAATCCTTGGGAAAATAAATATGGTAGGCATTACTTTCCCCAATTTTAAATTGTATTACAAAGCAAAAATAATTAAAACAGCATGGTTTTGGAATAAAGACAGAACAGCAGATCAGTGGAATAGACTTGAGTATTCAGAGAATGTTTCCCAGGCATACAATAAACTAATCTTTGATAAAGGAACAACAAATCCAAAAATGGAGCAAGTAAAACCTCTTCAACAAGTGGTATTGGCACAACTGGTTAGCTACTTGCAAAAAGAAGAACTCAGACCCCCATCTAACACCATGCACAAAGGTCAAATCCAAATGGATTAAAGACATGAAATCATAAGGTATAAAGAACAGCATGTAGGTAAAACACTTCATGACATTGAGACTAAAGGCATTTTTAAGTAGGAAACAGCACTCTCAAAACAAGTAAAAGCAGAGATAAACAGATGGTACTATATTAAGCTGCAAAGTTCTGCACTTCAAAGGCAATAGTGCCTAAGATAAGATACAAAAGCCACCCACAGAATGGGAGAAACTATTCACTTAATTCTCATCAGATAAGGGGCTAATATCAAAAATATACAAGATACTGACAGAACTTAACAAGAAAAAAATCAAAAACTGGGAGAAGAAATGAACAGACACTTCCTCAAAGAAGAAATACAAATGGCCAAAAGACACATGAAAAAATGCTCCACATCACTAATCATCAGGGAGATGCAAATCAAAACAACAATGAGATACCATCTCTCACCATAGAGACTGGCACACGTCACAAAGAACATGAACAATCAGTGCTGGTAGGGATGTGGAGAGAAGGGAACTCTTATTCACTGCTGGTGGGAATGCCGTCTAGTCCAACCTTTATGGAAAACAATATGGAGATTCCTCAAAAGATTGGAAATTGAGCTCCCATATGATTCAGCTATACCACTCCTAGGGATATACCCTAGGAACACAAAAATGCAATATAAAAATGCCTTCTGCGCACCTATATTCATTGTAGCACTATTTACAATAGCCAGACTCTGGAAGCAATCAAGATGCCCTTCAACTGATGAATGGCTAAAGAAACTGTGGTACATATACATAATGGAATATTATGCAGCTGCCAGGAAAGATGAAGTCATGAATGTTTTTTATACATGGATGTGCATGGCATCTATTGTGCTGAGTAAAATAAGTCAGAGAACGAGAGATAGGCACAGAATAATCTCACTCATCTCTGAGTTTTAAGAAAAATAAGGACATTATTGTAATAATGCCCAGAGATAATAGAGATAAGGACCAGAAGGACTAGCTCACTATAGGAAGCTCACCACAAAGAGTGATGAGTGCATTTAGGGCAATAACTACACTAATAACTATCATGACAATCTTAATGAGTAAGAGAAGTAGAATGCCTCTCTAGAATATAAGCAGGGGGTGGGAAGGAATGGGGGGCATTGATGATGGGGATGTTCACTGGTGAAGGAGGTGTGTTCTCTCTATGACTGAAACCCAACTACAATTATGTTTGTAATCATGGTGCTTAAATAAATATTTTATATTAAAAACATGTGGAATATGTGTTAGTATATATTAGATATAAATGGATGGTTATTGTGTTGTCTGATTTTCTTAATACCTGCATCATATAGATACGCTTATTTATGGGGACATGAATCTTTCTTAAGGAAGTAGGAGTTTGTAACCAGTTGGCTACGCCACTTAATCTACCAATTCTATAGCAATATCAATAATTATATATGTGTTATTCTTTGGGCAGAATTTGCAAAGTAAGGAATTAGCAACAGTGGACATATAATGCATCTGAGTTCTTGAGCTGATTGATTTCATTAAAATGTAATCAAAGTTTCATGATTATTTACTTTTATTATCTGCGTTTTACAAAGATGAGAGGTGGCTTTACTTACTTAGAGTCAACAATGAATAAATGACATATCCTGTATCCAGCCCTGCACAGTTTGGCGTGTACATTAGCTACATTGGTGTTGGCATACTGCTCAGCCATTCCTACTTCCCGCTGGAACTCAGAAGGCAGGGAGCAGCCCCAGACTGGGACATCCTCTCAGGTGGCCCAAACATCTCAGTCCTTCCAGCTCCCACACAATTCCCCAAGGTCCGATTGGACTGAGACAATTACTCTACTTTGTTTACTTTTCTTAGAGCTTAGGGAAATTTGCTTTGTCTCTGCTTATTGTTCTGGAGATCAAAGACAGACACAGAAATCTTAATAGGCAATGGAACCATGCATGCTTCTTTTTATTCTTTGGTTCTGATGTCCATGACATAAACTGGGAACTCCAAAACTGGATCAGAAGGTGTTTGAGTTACTAATGAGTGCTGAGGCCAGAGTAAGGTGTGAATTCTAGGTTAGTGAAGTGTGTTTCTCTGTGTTTAGAAAACTATGTGATTTCGATATGAATCTGTGTACTGTTCTTGGTGGTGTAATGTAAATGTGTTTTTTAAATTGTGTGTATATGTATGATATATCTCTCAAAATATGGAGAAAAACAAAGAGGAGATGGGAAGAGACATTGACACAAAATAGAGAATGAGGAAGAGAACTGATATGATTGAGTTATTTTCTTCTCAATGACCAAAGAAGACAGAACCAAATAAACTACCATTAAGTAAGTAAAACACAGTTCTGAATGTGATTCGGGGTCTTCTGGTCAACCCATTTTCCTTCAATAGCTTCCATATTATTTGCTTTGTAGAAACATAATATTTTAATGAGGCTAAAGAGCCTGAGCAGACAGGCATATTCCCAACTATTAAAGGTCAGTTTCCTAAATTAACCAATAACTAGCATGGTAAGAAAGGCTCAAAATAATTAGTAATATGGAATGTATGATCTTGACAACTTAATTATTTATTATGTCACTGATTGTGGTATATTCACGAGAATTTGCTAGTGACTTTTTGAAAGCAGAATTTTTGTTAATGGGTGGTATATGCATATCATTATCTTATACCTCATCTATGAACACTAGATAAGTTTTAAATAGTGGCCAGATGACTACATTAAGTACATTCCTGTGTATTTCTACCCCTAGGAAGGTGTCACATAATAACAATTGTGCCAGTGTCTCAGTAGATAATATTAGGATATAATCTAAAGCCTTACACTTATATATTTGTATCTAAAATTGTTTCCACTTATAAAATAAGGTTAAGTACTTAATCACAAAACTATATTAAAATGAAACTGAAGAATAGATATAAATTATTCAATAGCATGTCTTTAGGGAGCATGTCTCATAGAGTCTGTTCTCAAAGAAGAGGAAGTATAATCATTACCTTTCTCCAAAAGATTCTTATTTCTCCACTGTCTAGAGAAGTACAGATAAAAAGCTAAGGAAACTAGGAAAATATACCCACACAAGGCCCTTGTGACACTTTTGGAGATATGGTCTGGCCTTTTCTGTTCAAACCAAGCTGCCTCTACCTGAGGTCTTGCCGGCATCAAACCCCCTACTTGATATGGTCTTCTAATTTCTTCTAGTTTTTCCAAGAGGACAAACACAGAACATGTTCATGAGTAACGTGGCCTCGATTCAAGGCTCAAGACAGTATCTTCACAGGTGGACATGAACCAAAATAGCCAGTGTCCTTGAGTAATATCGTGTTCCCTAGAGGACTTGCCTGTTTGCCCTGTACTTGAATACAAAGGTCAGTATGATTCCTCCTTGGCAATATGTGTTTGTTAACCTAACCTCTAAGTAATCTTCTAAAAAATTTTGAATTTTGAGAGCTGTAGGTTTCAAGTTTTTATCTATGTCCAAATCATCAGTCTTTTTCACATCTCTGAAAGGTCATTTAAGTTTCCATATCTACTATCCAATCTCATATATTTATTTAAAATGAAAGTGTTTGGAAACAGTGAGAATTATTAATACATAAATCTGTTGGTCATAACAAATAATAATTAAGAAAAACATATACAGTGTTTAGGAGATGAATTATTCCCTAAAAGTTATGCTTTCACCTGTTTTACTTATGAATTATGTCACTTTTCATATTTATATAATTTATCTATTGTCCCTAATTATTAAAGCTTTTCTTTGCTTTGCTTTAGTGAGGTTATATATATAAAAATATATATAAATATCTTAGAATGATATGTGTATAATTCTGCTAATGATCAATATCTGCCACCATTATTAATATTGGTAGTCACCTTTGGTAAAGGGAGTACTATATATTTATATAGAGAGATATATACCTAACTAGTGAGTATTCAACAATTTTTATTATTTTTATTCTATTCCAATGTATAGTTTTACATCATTTTAGGATAAATAACAAAGATATGTATCCTAATGTACAGCTGGACTTGGGAAAGCAGAGTAATTAATGCTTTCTCCAAGGGAGACCAGTAAAGATGTCCATAAAACCGATTCTCACCAGGCCCCCAAAAGAAGTGTCAACAGGCAACCATGTAGGAGAGGCAACCCCTGGTGGGAAGATGAGTGCTTTTCAGAACACCACAGATGGTCTCCAGAAAGCAGAAATCACATCCTGCTCTCCCCTAAGCCACTAAAACTACAAATACACAAACATCACCTGATGGCCTTAGGACCAGTAATGACCTTCATTTCCCTTTGTTTAAACTTTCCATGTGGGGCCATCCTTTGTTTTCTTTTTTTCTGTTTTTTTTTGTTTGTTTATTTTATATTTTATTAAAATATTTTTTAAGCACCATGATTTTATTAAAATATTTTTAAGCACCATGTTGTAGTTGGGTTTTAGTAATAAAAATGTACACCTCCTTGGCTGCGCACATGTTTAAGCATTCTGCCCCATACTCCAATAAATGAACAGTCTCTCTGAAGTGCTTCTGGAGGATTTAGTTCTTGTGTCTCTTTGCAAGACTCCACTTGTCATCTGTTTTCCAGCCCCACCTTGTGCTATAGTCTCCATGGGCTTGGTACAGAACTCGCTTAGGGGTCAAGAACACCAACAATTGGGGCCGGGCGGTGGCGCTAGAGGTAAGGTGCCTGCCTTACCTGCGCAAGCCTAGACGGACCGCGGTTCGATCCCCCCCTCCCCCCGGCGTCCCATATGGTCCCCCAAGCCAGGAGCGACTTCTGAGTGCATAGCCAGGAGTAACCTCTGAGCGACACTGGGTGTGGCCCAAAAACAAAAAAACAAACAAACAAAAAAAACAAACAAGAACACCAACAACTCTAATGTCCATGTATTTTTGTATTGTGGCTACATCCGCTGTGCTCAGGGGTTATGCCTCATAGTGCTTAGGGAAACCATCCTAAGTACTATGGATTGGATAATACAAAGGTTGACCAGGCACAAAACTCATTAAACATTGATATTTTATGTTTTTTTGTACTTTGTATTTCTGTTTTGTGCTTAGAAATTTTTGTAATTACATCTAGGACAAAGGCATAGCTGATTTTTTTTTGAGTAAAAAAATTATCCTGATTCAAGAAGGAAATCTTGTTAGTTATAGCGAAGTTGTCGGGTTCATTGGAATCTAAATGGCATGTTTACGGTTTATGCATCTACTGCCTTGAGAAATATAAAGACTAGCTCAAATTTAATATTTGTTAATAATAATGGCATTATTGTAATATTATGACTGTAAAGGTTCAAGACTTTTCCCTCTTTCTTATCCAGCAGAAACATGAGCAACATAAAAAGGAACAACAAGACAACTGTGTCTGAATTTATCCTTCTGGGTCCCCCTGTACCCTCAGAATATCAGGGTTTGTTCTTCACCTTATTTCTGGTCATGTACCTGGCCACCACAATGGGAATCTGCTCATCATTCTGCTCATCAGAATGGACTCTCGTCTCCACCTCCCCATGTACTTCTTCCTTAGCCACTTAGCTTTCACTGATGTATCTTTCTCATCTGTCACTGTGCCCAAAATATTAAGGGACACACTGAGTAACCACAAGTCTATCTTCTATGCAGGATGCATTGCACAGATGTATTTTTTGTATGGTTTGGTTGTGTTGACAATTTACTTCTTGCAGTGATGACATATGACAGGTATGTGGCCATCCATCAGCCACTCCACTATGCCACCATCATGAGGCATGAAAAATGTATCTCATTTGTTTCTGCATTCTGGATCTACTGTTGTCTCTGCTCTTTCTTGCACATCCTCCTCTTGGTCCAAGTGTCTTTTTATCATGACATTACTATTCCCCATTTCTTCTGTGAACTCACTCTTAAAGATGAACTGTTCAGACATCTCACTTCAATGAGCTGGTTCTCTTCATTGAGTCTGGAATAATTGTTTTCCTGCCTTTTGTCACTATTATGGGTTCTTATATTTGCGTATGGGCCACTGTCCTGAGGAATCCCTCTGCTAAGAGATTCTTTAAAGTCCTTTCTACCTGTTGTTTCCATCTTCTTCTTGTGTCTTTATTCTATGGAACCATTGCAGAAGTTTACTTTTTCTCCTCTTCTTCTATCTTCAGTAATAAAGATATAGTTGCTTCTGTCATGTATATGATAGTTACTTCTATGCTGAACCCTTTTATCTATAGTCTGAAAAACAGAAATATAAAACAGGCTCTAACATTATTTGTTAACAAATATAATGGTAAGTCACATAGCTTGATATGAATGTGTTAACAAATATAGTCAAATGAACAAAGTAAAATAAAATCATAGCTACTATCCCAGGTCTCTAACATCATGAGTGTTCAGATGAAACTGTCTTGAGCATACATATCAGAATACTTGGGATTCTTATGTCACACTCTACTGACATACACAATTTTCATTACTCAGACAGATTTTCTTTGCATTTTCATACTAAAGGTTAAAATCCATTTGTCTTATTTCAGCTTATTAAGAGCTAAGGAATAGGAAAGTGGTAACTTTCCTACTTGCCAACTTGCAAGAATGAAAAAGAAGCTTCTCCGGTTTCACAGCTTCATAAGTGGTGAGGCTATCTTTCTTCAAATTCTCAGCATCAAAGAAAGGAGCTGACTAATAGGAGTGTCACAGAGAATATAATCAGATTTCTAATATTATAAATTCTGAAATCCCCACTATAAACTTACTGACTCCTAATTTCATTTTCTTATTAGTATGGATTCTCAGTTGGGCCATAGCAGCTTAGAATTAACAGGTCCAGGTATTAAAAAGTTAGGCCCACTTCTAGTCAAAAAGTGCAAGGACTGAACCCTAGAGTCACCCCAGCACTGATTGGGGTGGGTTCCTCTAAAAAGTATGGGTTATATTAATTTGCTCACCCTTAATAAATATGTATTATTATAGAAGTTTTAAAGACTCTGTTTGATACTTTGTTTCTAATAATTACTCCTTGGAAATTTTATTATATTTTATTTTAATTTTTTTCACAAATCTTACACAATGATATTTAAGGTACACAGTGACAAAAAATGAGGGCCTTTCCACCACCAGTGTTATCCTCCCTTTATTTCTGTTCCCAAGCATATATTCCTTATCTCCCTCCTTTATCCCCCAGAATGCTAGTGTAACTAAAAGTATATATGCAGTTCCAGATATTTTTTACTAGTGGTTTATTAACGGTTTAGAGTCAAAAGAGCACTGTAAAAACAATGTTAGAGTGGCAATTATCATTTGCATGGGCCCTCCTAAGTATGGGAGTCATGGAAAGGAAAAACTTTGGCCTAAGTACACAAAGACCCTACCCCTGAAGTTTCCTGACATAAGACCATTTCTAGGTTCCAGGCAAACTAGTTTGTCCAATCTAGGTCATTGTCTGTAGTGCTCATACAGTTATATTTTTCATAGTCTCTGTTGTTGGTATCATGTTTCTGTACTGAAGTTCCTGGAATCTGTATACCCTACATTGAAGTCAGGATGGTGTGGGGCGGCGTCTAATTTCAACTCACAATTGAAGGGCAATGCAGAAAGCCCTGTCCAGTATGCAGGTTGTTATTGTTGTTTAAATCTTCTCAATGTTAAAGGAAGACTCTTTTGAGTAAATCGATGTCAGACCAGCAGTAGGGTCTTCCCTGGTAGAGGATTGCTTCCAGGTGATGTCATAGACAACTTTGGATGTTTTGTAGATGGCTTCCCTGGTTTAGGGGTGACTGGAAAATGCCCAAACCTCTGAGGCCTGTGCCAGGTCATCATGTCAATGTTCAGGGTGTAAGGTTTCATTGCACCACAAGATTTGTGTGTTCCTATCTCTATTAGATAAGAACTTATTTGTATGTATAGTATTTTCTATTTTAATGTGCCCATGCAAACAAGGAATAATGCCAACTAGCATTATCAGCGCATAAGGGGGCCGCCAGAACAAGTCCAACAATCCCTGTGACCTAGTTCAAACATGAGCATTAAACTGAGGGACTCTTTCACCAAAATTCCTTATTGAACAGTTCACAAAGAGAAAAAGATAATAAGTGGGGAAAATAAACAATCTAACTTAAGACAGTGGACACAATTGTCACTGTTTAAGAAAATTTGTGTGTTCCCATCTCTATAAGATAAGAATGTGTTTGTATATAATTTCCCATTTTAATGTGCCTATGCAAAGGAAGAACAGTATCACATGGCGAGATTGGAGCCTATGGGATGCTAGAACAAGTCCAACAATCCAATTGACTTGGTTCTTATATAAATGTTAAATGGAGAGACACTTCTACAAACTTCCTTATTTAACAAATTACAAAAGGAAGGAAAGATAGAGAGGGACTCTCACCAAAATACCCTATTGAACAGTTCACAAAGAGAAGAAAATATAAAATGTGGGGAAAATAAACAATCTAACATAAGACAGTGGATTCGATTGTCACTGTTTATGGGAATTAATCAAAAACCTAGTATGGTATCAACCACAGTTACAAAATGAGAAAAGGAAGAGGCCAAGAGGCCGCTGGGAGTAAACATGTAGGTAAAGAGTACTGTCCTCTTCCCAGCCTGAGAGTTCATCCTCTCATTTTTATTTTGAAAATATATGGTACCCCACCTGAACTGGTCTCTTCCCAAACTGAGAGTCCATCCTCCCATTTTTATTTCAAATAAATATGATACGCACGGGGGCACTAGCCCCCGTGCAGTTTTTGAAATGGAGACCAATGAGAGAAAAAAATACCAGTGGTTGTCACTACATAATGTCCCGACATACACCAGTGCTGCATCAGCCCCACTTAGAGTCGGGAGAGAAAGGGGGAAAGCCTGAAGACCACAATAGAGTCCACCTGGGCAGGCAACCAGGGAAGGCCTGGAGGTTGGGGGGGGAAGGAATAGGGGAACGGCTGGAGGCCTTCCAAGCCTCGCAGCACCCCCCAAGCTAGGGAAAAGGCCTCCGGTATAGGGTGTCCCCTAACCTACCTGGGAAGAGCAGGCCTCCAGGATTGAAACAACAGAAGCCAGCTATCTGTCCGGCTCCTCCCTGTGCTCCTCCTCCCTAGAGTAGGGGGGGAAGCCTGGAGACCCCTAATAGGGTCCCTCTGGAACCCACGGCAGGCCATCCGAGGTGGCACTCAGGCCAGGCTTAGAGTCCAGGGGAAAAGAGGGGAACGGCTGGAGGCCTGCCAAGTCTCACAGCACCCCCAAGCTAGGGAAAATGCCTCTGGTATAGGGTGTCCCCTAACCTTATACCTGGGAAGAGCAGGCCTCCAGGATCAAAACGCCAGAAGCCAGCTATCTGCCCGGCCCCTCCCTGAGCTTCTCCTCCCTAGAGTAGGGGGGGAAGCCTGGAGACCCCTAATAGGGTCCCTCTGGAACCCACAGCAGGCCACCCGAGGTGGCACTCAGGCCAGGCCTAGTGTCCAGGGGGAAATAGGGGAATGGCTGGAGACCTGCCAAGCCTCGCAGCACCTACTCCTTGGGAATTTTATATCTTGATCTATGTTGTAGTAACAATTGATGAATACACAAAATATACACCATCTTATGAAATATATGATCAAATACAAGCAGAAAGAACTACAACAAACCATGACTTCCTTATTGGAAAAGTTAGGGTGTCAAGTTTGTGTATGGTTGAAAAATTACATATATGGGAACTATCTGTATTAATGGCAAACATATAATTTTTAAAATATAAGAAACAATGTTGGGACTGAAGCGATAGTACAATGGTGGAGTGTTTGCCTTGTACTTGGTCTATCCAGGATGGACTTGGTTCTATCCCCAGCATCCCATATGGTCCCCCAAGCCAGGAGCGATTTCTGAGCGCATAGTCCAGAGTAACCCCTAATCGTCACTAGGTGTGGCCCTCCCAAAAATTAAAAAATAAATAAAATATAAGAAACAATGCTCACAAGACTAATATATACCTAGTATTCATTATATTTTATAGACACATGTGCATATACACATATACAAATAAATGGCATATATTTATATGAATCATGTATATTAAATAAACGACATTCTGAAGATATGCTCATATTTTTCCTACTTGCTGTTTTTCCTCTGCACACATTTTTTCTTTCATTTATTCAAACTCTAACTCACTTTTTTGTTGGGGGGTGAGGGCCACACCTACTGGTACTGAGGGCTCACTCCTAGCTTTATGCTCAGGGATCACTATTTTTTTATATTTTATTTTTTTATTATGAGATCAAAGATGCAAAGAAAGAGGACAAGGTAAAGTTACAGTGGGAAGACAATCACCCATAAACAGAATTCTCAGAGGAAATCCCCTTACTGACACCTTAATTTTGAACTTTCAGCCATAGAGCATTAAGAAAAATAAAACAATACCCATGCACAATTACTTTGTCCCTGAAGCCCCCAGATTGTAGTACATTATAACATTTCTTAGCAGTACACAAAGCAATCTAAAGCCACAAAATTTATGTAACTCCTTTAACATTGAAAGCATAGTATTTTTTTTACAGTTCCATACACATGCATATTAGTTTAAGTTGACCTCAATAGTTTGAGTGGTTTTTTGAGGATTAAAGTCAAAGGACCACAGCTAAAACAGCATTAGAGTAGCAATTGTTGTTTGCATAGGCCCAGCAAAATATGGGGGGCACGAAAAGGAATAGTCAGGGATCACTATTAATGGGCTTAAAAATCTGTATGGGATATCAGGGTTCAAACTTGGATAGGCCACATGCAAGATGAGCCCTACCCTCTGCTAACTCACTTTTGTCTTCTCTTAGCACATTTTATGCCTCTTGTCTTGCATTAAATTAGTATTCTCTCCTCAAATTAATATAAAATAGTTACAGAAGGTCATTTCTAAAAATGTCACAGTGAGAAGAGGAGTGGTCAAATGAGCATATGATTAACTTGTAGTGTTGAGTAATTTGTGTATAGATAAATTAATGCCTATTTGGCTTCTCAGAAACTATAACACCTGAAAGATTAAATGCACTCAAGTTTCTGAGGGATAAGTGAGGGTTAAGAGTGAGTACTGATTGTATATACACAAATAACCTACTTAATACAAAAATTATTTACAAATTAAAAGTCTGGGATGAACAAAGAGAAATGAAAATATCATGAAAGTACTTAAATTACATTTTTGGCTAATATGTACTTAAGAATAGCTTATATATTAGGAAATATTAAAAAATTCTAATCAAAACAATTATATTCCACTTTATGGACATTAGGAGCATTATTTTTAAGAAATTAATAAAGAACCATTAGCATTGTGTGAAGAAATTTTAACCCTTTTGCACTGCCATGTGAATATAAAGCAATTATTAAAATATCACTGTGAGGGGCCAAAGAGATAGCATGGAGGTAAGGCATTTACCTTTCATGCAGAAGGTCATTGGTTCGAATCCCGGCATCCCATATGGTCTCCTGTGCCTGCCAGGAGCGATTTCTGAGCACGGAAAAACCCTTGAGCACTGCCAGGTGTGACCCCCCAAAAAAAACCACACAAAAAAAATATCACTGTGAATAGGGGTCGGTGAGGTGTCACTAGAGGTAAGGTGTGTCTGCCTTGCAAGCGCTAGCGAAGGAAGGACCACGGTTTGATCCCCCCACGTCCCATACAGTCCCCCCAAGCCAGGGGCAAATTCTGAGGGCTTAGCCAGGAGTAACCCCTGAGCATCAAATGAGTGTGACTCCCCCCAAAATCACTATGAATATATAATATATATACATATATATATATATATATATATTTCTGATATATTCCTCACATTTGGAGACCATTTACTCACCAGTATTTTCTATGTCCAGGAGAAGGGAAGCAAGGAATGAGAAGTTACTTTTTAATGGTGCAAAATGTCAGCATTGGATGATTAAAAGCTCTGTGTAGAGGTCATTATTCCAGAACAATGTGATAAAACCTAAAACCAAAAACAAATGCACATTAAAATGGTTCAGTTGGTAAGTGACATATATTTTGCCACAAAATAATAGTAAAAATGGAGAAAGATATGCTGTGTGAACACTTAAAAGAATGTTAATCTAGTTTATTAATTCCAGACAAAATTGGTCTAAAAGGAAAATACTGAAAGATGCAATATTTATATGCTAAATATAATATAAAATTCTGTAATTTATAAAGGGTCAATTATTTTAAAATATGCAATCATCCTCCAACTTCTATTTGCATTTAATTTCTACTTTTATACCATTGCGGTCTGAAAATATATTTATAGAATCATATTTTTGTGACTTTATTAATGTTTGAGTTGTGCCACCACAGGTTATCGATCCTGGAAAATATTCTATGTGCATTAAAGAGTAATATGTATTTGCATTTGTATTTGCATTAAGGAGTAATATGTATTTTAGCCAGTGGAGATCCTACATATGCTTATTAATCTTAGTTTTTCAAATTTCTCATTTAGTTATTTTCTTTCTCTACCAATTTTTTGTGTGGTTGATTTGTCCAGTGATAATGTGGTATTAAGTTTTCCCACTTGCTTTATTTGTTCACTTGCTTTGCTTATTTATATTCCACATATAAATAAAAGCATATGCTAATTGTCATTCTCAATCTGAGTTATTTCATTTTATTAGAATTCTCAAGGTCAATTTATGTTTTTTCCAGACAGCAAGATTTATTTTGTTAATATACATTTCCTGTTGCATACACCAAATTTTCTTTAATCCTAATAAGTCCACTGTCTGTATTTATGTGTGTGTTTGTATTTTTGCAACACCAATTTAGATTATTTTATTTATTTTTGTTTGCTTTTGGGTCACACTCAGGTTACTCCTGGCTATGCACTCAGAAATAGTTCCTGACTTGAGGAACCATATGGGAAGCCAGGGATCAAGCTAAAGTTTGTCCTGGGTCAGCCACATGCAAGTCAAACCTACCGCTGCACTATTGCTCCAGTGCCTAGATATTTTTTCTTTTTCTTTTCTAGATTTTTTAACTAATAAAAATCATTAAGTTCAATGATAAAGTCAAAGCAGATTTTTGGTATCTTTGCACTTTTTACTATAAAAATGGGATTAGAGTTGTGCTAAGGAAGTCAGTCAGAGGAGAGGGACAATTGAAGAATGATCTCTCTTATGTAGAATATAAAAAAAATCATTAATGCAGAACTTGAAAATTGACCTATAAAATTTTATCTTACTAAGGGGTGGGGCAGTTGTCTGTAGGAGTGGATGCTGACGTTCTGGTTGTGTGTATGGTGTCAGAACATTGTATGCGTGAAACTCTATTATTATTAACCATGTTGTCAATCACAGTGCATGAACAAAATTATAGGGGAGTTAATGGATATTATATAGGATGAACAAAGAAAAGTTGGAAGAACAAATAGCTTTTAAAAAGTAAATATCTGAGAACTTCTCAAATGTAATAAAAGAACCAATTATACAAGTTTATGAAGCCAACAAAACATCTAAAAATCCTAAATATAATTGCATATATTATTATATAATTGCAAAATTATATATGAAAATTTATCATAAGCCCATAATAAAAGAAAATCATTCAAGACTGATAGGGAAAATACATATTACAAACATTCTTTAGGTCTTTTTATATTACAAAATTTCAATGAGAGAAGGGGATAAATTATAATCTTTGTCCTTAGGTTCAATGATTTGGGGGTACATGAGAAAGTATGTCTATAGAAGAAGGAAGTATGTTTGCATGAAGTATATCTGTTGAGAAGATTATTTATGCAATGATAACTAATAGTTAAAGTTGAGGTGGAGGAGATATGTTAAATAAAAACTTGAGAAGAATCCTGAACAAATGACCCGCACTTTCCAGAATCTGAATGTATCTGAGTTCTCTCTGTCAAGAAGGTGTTCATATCTATTAAATAGGAAACATTATTGTATTGACTGCTCTACCAAATATTTTCATTATAGTGTGTTGTTTTATCTGGATAGTTTCAGGGATGGAAATTTTTTCTGTCAAAGACCATTCGACAATAATAAGATCATTTGGGAGCCAAACAGTCAATACATGCAGCAAGAGAAGCATATGTATCTAAGTCATATACTAGGGCAGAATTTTGTAGGCCATAGCAACAAAATCCCTTAGCTTTCAAAAGGTTAGGAAAGTAGGAGTTTGTAATTAAAGAATTTATTAATAAATTGGCCAAGTTCTTCAATTACTATCAATTCTATAGAAGCATCAATGACTTTAAATATCTATATTTTGTTAGGGAATGCAACATTTATGATAGTAACAATACATATTGCTTTTTAAATTGTGTGCATTGGCATGAATAATGTCATTAAATCTGAATCAAAGCTTCATAATGACATGCATTTTTCAGTGATTGAAACAGGCTAATAGAAATCTGTTCAGTAATGTATAGCCAACAACAACCAACTTGCAGAGTCTTGTTTCTGGTCATGTCTGACAGTAAATGGACAACACGATGTTGGAGCATAACTTCATGCACTCTTATTTCCAACTGGAACTGTTAACAGGCAGGCAAGGCACATGGTGCCTCTGACACCAAGGACACTCTCTCAGGTGGCTGCGCTTGCACCAGTCAGTCCCTCTAGCTACTGCATAGGCTTTTCCCCAAGGTCTGATTGGACTAGAGGCAATTACTTTGCTGTCTTTCTTTAACCAAGGGCTTAGGGATTTTCCTTGGTTCTTTGTGAGGTTTATAAAATTGTGTCCTTACTGCCTTGGAATTGAAGGAGACATAGAAAGCTCGGGAGATTATGGGGTCGTGGAAGATTTTTCCTCTTTTGTTCTTATGCTCTATGACAGAAGCTAAGGGACTCAGAAACTGGATTTGAAGGTGCTTGACCTACCAAGGAATGTAGAGAGATCAGCATGAACTTGGTATTGTATGAGAATAAGGTGTGTCTCTATGTGTTTAAAAGACTATACAAGCATTCTATGTATTTGTGCTTATTCCTTCTGGGGTAGTGTGGGTACATATATATTATTAAAAAGTTCTATATAATTAGTACCTTTTAACTTTCCAATATACATAGAAAAACATCAAGAAACATATGGAAAGAAAGAAAGGTAGAGACAGAAGATGAACACAGAGCTAAATAACTCTTAATTTGATTCTTATCCTCTCATTTACCAGATAAAACTGCAGGAGTAAGGAGTAAGGTCACTTTAGTATGTGTTTTGGGGTCTTGAATTAATATTTGCATTACTCTCGCAATAACTTCCATATTCTCATCTTTGTACACAAACATCTTAAGTAGTGAGATTGCAAATTCTAAATAGACAGAGCTGTGCTCTCCACTGAGAAGTAAAATATTCCTGAATGTATAGATAACTATCAGAGAGATGATTCTAAATAATTTTTGGCATGGAGCCTTAAGTTTTGTGAGTCATCTTTCTATATCATTCCAAGTTTATGTGTTTATGAGTGTTTAGTGATATCCTTTATATATAATTTCTCTGGTGGTATATCTGAATTAATGTAACCTGTGTACATGACCACTTTAGCAGACTTTCCAGACCACTTTAGTTCTGCATTACACAGGTAGTTTAGTGTGCATTTCCAACAATAGGAAGTCTTCACCTATGCTTCACAGGCATTGGTATATGATCCAATGTGTGACCCTTGTGGTAGGTCACACTTGTGTCTAACCCCAGTTTTGCACTTATATATTTGACTCTGAGGTCCAGTTTACTCACTGGCAAAGAAAAGGTAACTAATACTTGACCATAATGCTATACTGAGTATTTAACTGGACCACATGCACAAATTATTCAATATCACTCTGTCGTACAATAGGTGCCAATTAAAGAAGCTATTTGAATTATATTTTCCCGAATCAAATATTTTGTCATTGAGGTTCTTATTTCACCCATAGAGGTCTTATTTCCTGGGATGCTATAGGTCAAAGTCCAAGAAGATGCTCACAAACGTCCCTCTCATACTTTTGGATAATGTTACTGCCATTCCCCACCTCATGCCTAGCTGTCTTCTACACAAAGTTCCGTGTGATTAGTCAAGGTCCCTGATTAGTTATTGGCCTGTTAGTTTTCTTCTGGTTTCACAATAAGTACATAAGGACATACACAGAACATGTCAGTAAGCAACCAAACCTTCATACAAGGGTCAGGTCACTATCCTCTGTAGTGGTCTTAAATGGAGAGAATCAATGTCTTTGAGTAAGTTCAGGGATCCTGAGGACTTGGTGTCTAGTTTCTATATCTGAATACAAACATCAGTATGTTTCCTCTTTAGTAGTATCTATTTGGTAGTCTTAACCTCTAACCTAATACTCAGGGATTAAAATGTGACTCTGAAGTCTACATTAGAAAACTTCATCTTTAGCTGATCATTTAGGTCTTAAGCCTTAATTTTATCGCAACCATGAAATGAAGGTCACACAAATTACCATATATCTGACATAGACATAAATCTAGATTTGAAACTAAAGTGTTTAAATTGTGTGGTGTACAAATCTGATAACTTTTTTAGATGCGGAGTAATATCTTATAGAGATGCTTGGTTATGTTAACTAATGAGTATTATAGCTATAGAGAGTGGTTAGGGAATGGATTCAACACAGATACATATTACCACTTCACCTATTTTATTTATGATTTATGTACTTTTGGACATTATAACTTGTCTATTGTTTCTCATAATAAAATTAAAGTGTTGCTTTCTTTGTCCTTTAACTATAGTGTTTATGTAAAACTTTGAAAGAATACCTAACATATCTTAATAATCAACATTTAATACTATTAATTATTTTGATGAATATTTTTGTTAACAGGAAATATTACATATAATGACAGGATCCAGTGCATTCACTGGTGCTATTCTATTGCAATATAGAGAACTTTATATCATTTAAAAGGGCTGACTTATGCCAATGACTTTTTTTTAGCATTGTACATTACTGAGCTGGCATAGCATAAAGATATAAATTTCCTCTACATCAATATTTTGCATTTCTTTTTTACTGTTAATTCTACCAGTGTCTTGTTTAGTACCTCAAACAAGGTGAGTCAATAAATTGTTCTTGATTACAAATATCCTAAGGGGTGAAGGAAGGGAATCTTGTTAGTCACTGAGGGTGTGATATATTACTGGATCATGAGCTCTACAGACTTTTGTTGCTCATTTATCTACACCTGTGAAAAGTGAATGGACTCTGGTATAAACAAAATTGTATATAAAATGGCATTTTTGTAATATTAGGAATATCCATGTTTCAAGATTTCCCTTTTTCTTTTACTTCCAGAAGTTATAGGAACAGCATGAAGAGAGTGAATGAGACCACTGTGTCTGAATTCCTCCTCCTGGGGCTCCCCGTAACACCAGAACATCAGGGTTTATTCTTTATCCTCTTTCTGATTATGTACTTGGCCACAGTTCTGGGGAACCTGCTCATCATTCTGCTTATCAAAATGGATGTTCGCCTCCACACCCCAATGTACTTCTTCCTCACTGCCTTGGCTTTGACTGATGTGTTTTTCTCATCTGTTACTGTACCCAAAGTGCTGGTGGACATGCAGAGTAATCACAAGTCTATCCCCTATGCAGGATGTGTTTCACAGATGTATTTTTTCATATGGTTTGGTTGTCTGGACAACTTTCTACTTGCTGTGATGGCTTATGACAGGTATGTGGCCATCTGTCAGCCACTCCACTATACCACCATCATGAGGCAGGAGCGATGCATCTCGTTAGTAATTGCATCTTGGCTTTTCTGTTTCTTCCATTCTCTATTGCACACCCTTCTCTTCATCCAGGTGTCCTTCTGTGATAACATTACTATTCCCCACTTCTTCTGTGAACTCACAGTACTCCTGAAGATGAGCTGCTCGGACATTTCATTGAATGAACTTGTCATCTTCATTGAGGGAGGAATGATTGTTTTTCTGCCTTTCATTAGCATCATGGGCTCTTATATACATATATGGGCCACTGTCCTAAAGAATCCCTCCCGTAAGAAATTCTTCAAAGTCCTTTCTACCTGTGGCTCCCATCTTCTTGTTGTATCTTTATACTATGGAACCATTGCAGAAGTTTACTTTTTCTCCTCTTCATCCATCTCCAGTAATAAAGACATAGTTGCCTCTGTAATGTATATGATTGTCACCCCTATGCTCAACCCTTTCATCTATAGCTTGAGAAATAGAGATATGAAACATGCTTTGAGAACATTTGTTAATAGAATTAAGGTATGTAAATCAGATAATTTAATATGACTAAAATAAATAGTTTTAACAACTATTTATTGAAATGAATATAGAGGCTATTATCCCTAAATAGATATTATGAGTGTTCAGTAGAAACTACCTACATGTTCATCTGAGATATTGGAATTTTTCTGTCACAATCTGTTGCTTTCATTACATAAGTTGACTTTCAACAATTCTAAAAGTTTCTTACTACTGTTTAGAGTGAATGTTGTAAAAACACGTATAAAGCCAGACAAGATGCCAAGTGACAGGAATGAGGAAGGACACTTCTCCACATCTACCAATTTGTGAGAAAACCCAGGCTTTCTTTCATCATATTTTCAGAGTCAAATGAAGGAAGCATCTAAAGACAGTGTCACCAAAAAAAATTCTTATGTAAATTCTACTTTTTAAAATTCTGACATCTCTACAATATTTTGATGATACCTAACTTTATCTTCTCACAAGTTTGAGTTCATACTTTATTCAAGCTCTAGATTGCCAGTCTAAATGTTGAATTGTTAGGTGACACCTTCAACAAGTGACACCCAGGAGACTCGCCTGGGCCTCCCAGCACTACTAGAAATGTCTTACTGTTAAAACAAAATAGAAATTCAAATGAATTTGTATGACTTTAATAAGTGCTTGTAACGATGCATTAAACTTTTGTGTAATATTAAATTCCTAAAGACCTAATTAGAGTTTTTATTTAGTTATATTTAAATCACTATGAGATGCAGAGTTAGCATGTTGTTGATAGTCAAGTTTTGATGATTAATGTTCTAACACCCAACCCTTCACCAGTATTAATTTCCTGACACCAATTTCCCGAGTTATTCTTCCATCATCCCAATCCCCACCTCCAGCCTGTTCCTATAGCAGACACTTATCTTCTTTCTCTCTTTTTTTTCCTTTCCTATTTTTTCCTTTTAGACCTCATGGTTTGCAATATTACTATAAAAGGGGTATCATGTGTATCACTTTACTTCCTTTCAATTCCCAATTCTTGTCCAGAGTGATCATCTCCAACTATTATTGTCATAGTGAAAACCTAATTCTTATGAAGTGTTTAAATAAAAACATGTTGCATCTTAATCTAGGTGGTAATTACAATAAACATGTATATATGGACATTTTCTTTTAAAAATAGAAGATGGATAGTTCAAAACGTAGTTATTTCTCTAACTAAACTCATCCCTGTTTGTGGTGAGCTTCATGAGGTGAGCTGTAACTTCCAGCTCTTTTCTCTTTTGTGTCTGAAAGTTATTATTGCAAGAATGTCTTTCATCTTTAAAGCCTTGTCCATCTGTGGCTCTCACCTCACTGTGGTTTCTCTCTGCTATGAATCTATTATTGCACTGTACTTTTTCTCTTCATCTACTAGTTCCAATGATAATAATGTCATTGACACTGTAAGGCATGATTCTACATCTAATAAATCCCATATAAAATTCTTTTATCTATAGTCTGAGGAATAGAGATTAAAAGTTGCTCTGGAAAATGTACTCAGTAGGGAACACTTTTTACCACGAGCAAACATTTTCCATGGAGACTAACTCAATCCTGTACATTCATTATAAGCATCCTTTGATCTTGAAGATTGTGTTTTGATCAATATTTGGCATCGTTGTTTCAACTTGGAAATATTTTTTCTCTATAATTACTTCTCTAATTCAGTAACATCATGATGCAATATTCTGCAAACCACTACATAAGTATTCTATCTCTCTTTTATTCTGTTCTTTCTATGAACAGTTACAATATCTTCCTTCCTTCATTTCTTTTTTCTTTTTCTCATCTTTCTTTTCTTCCATTCCTTCAGGTTCGTTAATTTATAACAATTATAAAGGACAAAATTATTTGCCATCCAGGAAATAATTTTACTCCTACTTTTTTGTGCCTTTTTTTTTTTTGTGGCTTTTGGGTCACACCCAGCAGTGCTCAGGGGTTACTCCTGGCTCCATGCTCAGAAATTGCTCCTGGCAGGCACGGGGGAACCATATGGGACGCCGGGATTTGAACCGATGACCTTCTGCATGAAAGGCAAACGCCTTACCTCCATGCTATCTCTCCGGCCCCTTTTGTGCCTTTTTTTTTTTATTAAGGCACTGTGATTAAAATTACTGCTAGAAGACCTTGAGACATGTTCCAATCCCACTAATGTCACCACCAGTGTCATCTTCCCTTTACTAAAGCTTTTATTTCAGATATGTATATATTATCTTAGCATCAAAGCAACTTTTTTCTCCACAGATATCCAAAATAATTCTTCTATTTTGCTTAACTTTTGTTTGGGGCATAATTTTGTAACACATTTGGATATTTTACTTAATTATTTTAAATTAAAGCACCATGATTTCCACTCATAGAAATCACTATCCTATTATTATTTTACTATTTTACTCACTATTATGTGTTTATACCAACATTCAGTTTTTTCCTCTCTCTCTCTCTTTTTTTAGAAACAGCTGGTAGTGCCTAAGGCTTATTCTTGGTTCTGTACACCAGGATCACTTCTGGAGATTCTCAGGGAACCATATAGGGGATTGACCCCATTTGCATTCAAAGCACATGCCTATCTACTGTTGTATCTCTCCAGTCTCAATTTTAATTTTTTATGATTTTACATGAAAATGATGCTATAGTATTTTTTCATTCTGTCTAAATTATTAAATTACCACTTAATTCTTTAAATAAGCACACAAGTGTTTTTAGCAACAGGAAAACATAATCACAGAAAAAAAAGCTTCACTAGAGTTTAAAATAAACTGAAATAAGTAATTAGAAGATACTTTAAAAATAAAAGTAAAATGATTTTCAAAAATTGTATATTTAAGTCCATGCATTTTTTAAAGTTGTGAATTTTGATGTAATGTTAAATTTTAATATTTTTCAAGATAGTGCAATTTCCTTATATAACTCTTTAAGCATGGTATAGTGAGTGAAACAAATAAATTAACAATTTATCATTATTAAAAGAATTGTATGCTTTAATGGTATTTCCCAGTTTTCCCACTGTGTTCCAAGATAAAATACAGAATACTACACAGCATTTATTTAACGTGTCTCTTTAACTACCTCTAATTTGTGCCAGTTCATCTTTCTTTGTCTTTTGTGACTTGGCACGTCATATAAAAATTAAGTATTTGATAGAACATTAATTAATTAATTTGAGTTTACCTAATGTTTTCTTTTCTGGGGAGTGCAGGGTTTGGGCCACATCCTGAGGTGCTCAGAGCGTACTCATGGCTCTGTGTTCAAGGATCACTCCTGGGGTGTCAGAGATCTAATCTAGTTCAGCCACATGAAAGGCAAGTACCCTACCTTCTGAACTATATCTCCAACTTTTTTTTTAATGAAAAAAAAAAAAACAAAACCAGGGCCGGGCCAGAGTGATAGCACAACTGGTAAAGCATTTGCCTTTCACATGGCCTACCCTGGTTTAATCTCTGGCATCCCATATGGTCACCTTAGCTTGCCAGGAGTGAGTTCTGAGTGCAGAGCAAGAGTAACCTCTGAGCGCCATTGGGTGTGGTCCAAAATAAAAACAACCCCCCACATATTTATTTAAATATCGTGTTTTACAAATTTTCTCATAATATAGCTGCTTCTGGTATTCCATATTCCAACACAAATTCACCCATCACCAGCATATCATGCCCAGCACCATTGTCCCCTGTTTCCACCTACTCCTGTGTTTGCCCCCTTGGCAGACTTGAATTACTGTTATAACTAAAAGGTAATAAACTTATTCAAACAAACTTCAGTAAAAGAAGATTTGGGCTGGAGCAGTGGCACAAGTGGTAGGGCATTTGCCTTTCACACGGCTGATCTAGGAAGAACGTGGTTCGATCCCCAGCATCCCATATGGTCCCCTAAGTCAGGAGCGATTTCTGAGCAACCCCTGAGCATCATTGGGTGTGGCCCAAAAGACAAAAACAAAACCAAAAAAAAAGAGAAAATTATTATATTTTACATTTTTTTTGTTTGTTTTGTTTGTTGACCTTCAGTGGCTTCTATGCTACTTTCACATCTAAGTTGGTGAGTTTCTACTGGGGTGATGGTATTGAAAACTTTGGATATGTTGAGTTATGCACTCCAAAAATTCCATGAATTGGAACAATAAACTGACATGACAGTGGTTGTGAACATGTCTGTGGCTGCCAGGGTTTCTGCAAGTACAAAGGAGCAGAAAGGAGGGGTGAAGCTGCCCACCTGCTCTGAGAAGATCGTAGAGTTCTCAGCCCCCAAACCAGCATATGTGTAGTTTTTATCAGTTTCAGCAGAGATCAGTAAAAGAGTGGTGAAATTGGTATTGTAGCAGTTGTGGAGTGTGGATGCAGCTGCCCCTGCTCTCCCAAGAGCGCTCCCAGAGTTTTCAGTTGTAAGGCCAGTATACCCATGAATTTTCATGGCTTGGTTTGAATCTTTTTTGAGAATAAAATAAGTCTATGGAGCTGGACAATGATCTGTCTGGTAGCAGTGATGAGACTTGTTTGTGGTTGCTGGGGCTTTTCAAAGGGAAGGGGGAGGCTGCCTGCCCTCACTCCAAGAGGACCCAGGGTTCTCAACCCCCAAACCAGCTACTTGGAGTTTTAGTTGTCCAACCCTATGTTTTCAATAATTAGTTGGAGATTATAAATTTTGAGGAGGAATTTCCTTTTAAATCATTCTGTAAGGTAATATATAAAAGCAACATTTCATTTTACTAATAGCATTAACATTGATCACTTGGGGGCCGGAGAGATAGCATGGAGGTAAGGTGTTCGCCTTTCATGCAGAAGGTTATTGGTTCAAATCCCGGCGTCCCATATGGACCCCCGTGCCTGCCAGGAGCAATTTCTGAGCATGAAGCCAGGAATAACCCCTGAGCACTGCAGGGTGTGATCCAAAAACCACAAAAAAAAAAACATTGATCACTTGATTAAGGTGACTATTTTTATTTATTCTTTCATTTATTCTGTTTTTGGGGCACACCCAAGAGTGCTCAGGGCTTATTCCTGGCTCTGCTCTCAGAGACTACCCCTGGCACTCTGGGGGAATCAGATGAGTTGCTAGGCATGGAACCTAGGTTGACCATGAGCAAGGCAAATATTCTACCCATTATACTATCACTCCAGCTCCATATTTTAATCATAATATTTTTGGCATATTGGTTGAAGAAAGTTGACACTGTTGGTTGGAATACTGTTGGATTTATGACTAATAATTTAGTATGGGCACAGCTGTAAGTCAAAGTAACTATTTTTTAATTTTTTGGGGGGGGGTTTTCGGGCCATACCCATTTGGTGCTCAGGGGTTACTCCTGGCTAAGCGCTCAGAAATTGCCCCTGGCTTGGGGGATCATATGGGATGCCGGGGGATTGAACCGTGGTCCTTCCTTGACTAGCACTTGCTAGGCAGACACCTTACCTCTAACGCCACCTCACTGGCCCCTATTTTTTTAATTTAAAAAAAATTGCTATATTAACATTTTCAATATTTATCTTTCAATTAAGTAATATAGTTATGATAGGTTTAGGTTTAAAGTATTGATGTTCCAAAATATGGCATAATTACCACTATAAAAGTGCCTTGATTTAATCTGTCTTTGTGTCAGATCTGGTTTAATTTTCCTTCCCCAGCATCCCTCTTCCCACTTTTTATTGATTGACAGTTATGATTTCTGTGAATACTATTACCTCACTGTACTACCACCAACATACTCAAGACCCTCAGCCTTGTAACTTCTGGTACACTTCATCATTCTTTTCTTTTCCCACAATTCAGGTTAGTAAGATCAGAAATGTTGGTAAGCTTCTCAGTTGCATATCTCCTCTTCGAAATATTCATAGTCTTTCAATATTTCTAATATACTTTAACTTTTCACAAGTTATTTTTCAAAAGTATAATTTATTATTTGATTTTTTGTTTTTTATTTGGGGGCCATACCCAGCAATGTTCAGGGATTACACTGGCTCAGAAATTACTCTGGGGATCATATAGAATGCTGGAGATAGAACCCAGGTCAGCCATGTTGAAGGCAAAAGCCCTACCCACTGTGCTATATTCCATCCCCAGAATTCACTATAGTTTTTGTTTTGCATAAACTTAGCTTGGCTTTACAATGTGATATCTTAGGGGTTCAACTTCGTACTTTTAACATGTATGTAAATGTGATTTCTCCCATCACCAAAATGATTCTCTTCTACGTTTTCTCTGGAGTTCATTTTAAGTTGTTTCTTGTTGGTTTATTTGCTTTAGCTGTTCACATTCCATACAATTATGAAAATACAATTATTGTCTTTTACTTCCTGTTTCATTGATTATTTTTTATTTTATTTATTTATTTTAAATCATTTTTATTTTGATCAAAGTGCATTACAAATCTTTCACAGTAATATTTTAGGTATGTTTCATTGATGTTTTAATAACTCTATTTTGCCTACTTTTTTCCCATTCTAAATAGTTTCAATGTTTAACAATAATTACTATGATCTTTTATTTGTTGGGAAAGTCTTACATATAAATTGTGTACCCTTTAACAAAAAGAAGTAGGCAAGAGTGAGAGACAATGATTACTTAACACAGGTAAGCTAGTTTCTACTTTAGATAAACAGCCTAAATAAAACTTTCATCTTCAATTAAATTATGAGCCATATAAAAAGCAAAAGGATTATTTATCACTATACAAAAGCTAAGGCACTAGAAGAGATATTGTCACAAACAGGAGCTTTAAATGCTTTCCAATCAAATTTTTCATAGTTCTTTTTTTGAAGGAACTGGATGAATCTGGCACATAATAAATTTTTCCCTACTCCACAGTGGGACTATATTTCCCTTCAATCTTCACAAGAACATTTTGCTACTTAGCCTTACTGATGTACCTACCAATATACTATCATACCTATCTCAAGTATTAAAAATTTGAATTGTGGTAACTCCTTTAAAAATAATAATAAATGACGAGGCCAGAGCGGTGGCACAAGTGATAAGGCATTTGCTTCGCATGCACTGGCTTACGACAGACAGTGGTTCAATAACCCCAGCAAGGAGGGATTTCTAAGCCCATAGCCAGGAGTAACCCCTGAGTGTCACCGGGTGTGGCCCCCCCAAAATACACAAACAAAAATAATAATTATAAATGAAAGTCGGGGTTTTGAGTAATTTTCTGTTTTGGTTTCTGTGAGATACCCACCTTTTTTTATCTTTAATAAGACACCTGTCTTTTTATCCTTTAAGTTTCTAGTCTATTCATTTCTTGTTCAAGATTTCTTGATATATAATTGAGTATTCTTCTTTCAAGATAGAAAAATTATTCAAGAGATTGACTTTAGGTTCCAGGTACAGTCCAGAATCCCTGGCAGCACCAAGAAGCACATTGCCCCCTGATGCTAGACCCACATCACCATGAAGAGATGAGTTTGCTGAATACATATCAATAGAGGTAAGCTGACCGTGACTGTGAAGGGTGGTACCCAATGTCTGCTAGCTATGTGCATGTCAACTTGGATGCCATCCTGACCCACCAGTAGCACCTGGACACACATCCTCCCATGGAGCTGGGACTGATATCACCACAAAGAGGAAGTGCAGAGCCTGAAGAATGCATGCCAATGGAGGTGAGCTGACCCTGCCGCCAAAGGGCAGAATCAGGGGAGTGCTCTGCTTCAAGGCTACACAATTCTCCTAGTCAATGAACTCCATCACAACAGATAGAAAACACAAGGCTACAAGGGTGAAAATGGGGACACAAGGCAGGCCTCCACCATTCATAAAGAATGAAGATAGCAGCTCTGATGACCCAAAAAGTGCCAACCACCTATTTAGACTCTCATAAGGAGTTTAGAGAAGCAATATGGGGGATCCTATAGAATTAAAAAAAAAAAGCATGGAATGAACTGAAAGCAACACAAATAAGAATCAAGAGAATATGAAAATAGAAGTAGGAAAATTTCAAACTAAAATAAGACTGAACATAGTAGGCAAAATGAAAACCTCACTGGAAGACCTCTCCAACAGATGAAGAGTGGCTGAGGACAGAATCAGTGAGCTGGAAGATGAGATGCATAACAACTCCATACGACAGAAGAGATTGAAAAAAGAACCTTAAAATAAATGATCATAGAATGGAAAAAATTCTCAAAGAATGTAAACAAATGAAAATAGAAATCTTTGATAAATTCAGTAGAAGCAACAAAAGAATCACTGGAGTTCCAGAGACCCACGAAGAAAATCCTCATGAAGAATAAACATTTAAGAACATCAGTTCTGAGAAACTCTCAGAATTAAAGAGTGCATGCAACCAAATCCCGCCTGCCCAAAGAGTACCAGCTAAAAGAGATCCAAAGAAAAGCATCTCAAAATATATCCTAGTTACAATGATGAATCCCACATATAGGGATGGAATACTGAAAGCAGCAAAATCAAAAAGGGAAATTACATTCAAAGGAGCATCCTTAAGATTTGCAGCAGATCTGTCACAAAATATCCTCAAGGCTCTAAGGCAATGGTGGGATATAGTGACAACACTCAACAAAATGAATGCTTCACCAAGAGTACATCACCCAGCCAGATTCATATTCAGGTTTGAAGAAAGGATACATAGCTTCACAGATAAACAACAGCTCAGAAACTTTACAGACTCAAAACCAGTCTTAATAGGCCACTGAAAGGTCTATTTTAAGATAGACAAACGCACCAAACTCCTACAGAAAAATGACACTAAATTCCATGACAATTGTCTCTCTCAAGGTCAATGAACTAAATGCATCAGTTAAAAGAGACAGAGTGGCAAATGGATTAAAAAGCTGACTCCAGGGCCCGGAGAGATAGCACAGCGGCGTTTGCCTCGCAAGCAGCCGATCCAGGACCAAAGGTGGTTGGTTCAAATCCTGGTGTCCCATATGGTCCCCCGTGCCTGCCAGGAGCTATTTCTGAGCAGTAACCCCTGAGCAACGCCGGGTGTGGCCCAAAACCAAAAAAAAAAAAAAAAAAAAAAAAAAAAAAAGCTGACTCCAACATTTTGCTGCCTACAAGAAACAAATCTGAAGAGTCAGAAAATAGACTCAAAATCAAAGATTGTAGGGCAATCATCCAAGCAAACACTCGATTAAAATGGCTAGAGTAGCCATATTAATATCAGATGACACAGATTTTAGACTTAAAAAACTTATGAGTCAGAGATGAACATTTCTTTTTTTTTTTTTTTTTTTTTGGTTTTTGGGCCACACTCGATGGTGCTCAGGGGTTACTCCTGGCTGTCTGCTCAGAAATAGCTCCTGGCAGGCACGGGGGACCATATGGGACACCGGGATTCGAACCAACCACCTTTGGTCCTGGATCGGCTGCTTGCAAGGCAAATGCCGCTTTGCTATCTCTCCGGGCCCGAGATGAACATTTCTTAATAATCAAGGGATATATACAATAGGTAAGAAATAATACTCCTAAACATATATGCACCCAATGAGAGACCAGCAAAATATTTAATACAGTTGTTGACAAATCTGAAATAAGACATTAATTTCAACACAATTATAGTGGAGGGAACCTCAATACCATCATGTCACCCCTTGATAGGCCAACCAGGCCTAAATTTATCAAGAACATACTAGTTCTCAAAGAAGAATGGAATAAAGTGACCTAATAGATATATCTAACATTCTCCATCTTCAGAAAACTGTATACACATTCTTATCGAATGCACATAGGTCATTCTCCAGCATAGAACACATGCTAACCCATAAAACACACCTCCATAAAACCAAGAGGATAAAAATTGTAAAAACTACCTTCTCAAATCATAATGCACTGATATTAAAAGTGAATTACAAACACAGAGGAAAAACTTAAATAGCTGGAAATTAAACAGCTCACTACTGAACAATAAGTGGGTCAGAGATAAAATCAAAGATAAAATCAAAAGATTCTTGGAAACAAATGAGAACAAAGACACAAAAAATTGTTAGAATTTGTGGGTTAAGGCAAACACAGTACTAAGAAAGAAGTTTTTAGCTTTGCAAGCACTCTTCAGAAATAAAGAAGGGTCCTACATAAATAACTTAAAGACACAGCTTATAAAATTAGAAAGTGAGCAGGAAAATGAAGCAAAAATAGGCAGAAGGAAACAATAAAGCTTACAGCAGAAATTAATAAAGTGGCGATTGGGGGAGGGGCAGAGATGGGGAAAGTAAAAAAAATTAATAATGTGAAATCCAAAAAATTATAGGAAAATGGCAGGCTACAAAATCAATACATGAAAATCAATAGCCTTCTTATACACAAATAATGATAGAAAAAAATAGACTAAAAAATCACATTCACAGGGCCGGCAAGATAGCATGGAAGTAAGGCATTTGACTTCCATGCAGAAGGACAGTAGTTCAAATCCCAGCATCCCATATGGTCCCCTGTGTCTGCCAGGGGCGATTTTTGAGCTTAGAGCCAAAACCCCTGAGATCTGCCAGGTGTGACCCAAAAACAAAAACAAAATCACATTCACAAATGTGTCACAGAAACTCAAATACCTTGGAGTCAACTTAATTAAAGAGGTGAAGAACCTATACAAAGAAAACTACAAAATACTGCTTCAATAAATAAAAGAGGACACAAGGAAATGGAGGCACATATTCTGTTCATGGATTGGGAGAATTAATATCATAAAAATGGCAATACTCCCCAAAGTATTACATAAATTTAATGAAATCCCTGTAAGGATACCCATGACATTCTTCAAAGAAGTGGATCAAACACTTCTGAAATTTATTTGGAACAATATATACCCATCAGATAAGATTATACCTAAGATATATAAGGTACTAACAGAATTTAACAAGAAAAAAAATCTAATCCTGTTGTCATACACATGTAAAATCACTCTACTTTTTCCTTTCAAGTTTTCTGAGTTAACTAGTACAACTAGACTTAATTATGTCAACCCTGGCCTCCTGGTGATTCGTGTTAAACTAATAAAAGTTGCAGGGAAGCAGCAGAAAGGAAAATTGGCTATCAGTAAAATCCAAGAAATGTTTGATACCCCTGGCTGAAAGTTCAATTTTGACTATCTGATTTCTTGTGTGAAACTGCAAGCTGAGACCCTGCTGAATTAACCCCACTGAACGGAACCCTGAACAGAGACATGAAAACTTCAAAATAGTGAGTAGAGTAACAAATTTCTTGGAGTACTGCATAACAAAACTGGTATAGCCATGTCAGCCCCATGTTGCTGCACCAAATGTGCTATACCCTCAACTGGAGTATTAGCATACCTAATCTTCTGCCTCATGCTGCTCTGGGGATATTTACCAACACCATGTTCATGGCAAAGCTGAGACCCCCACAGAACTACCCCCACAGATAACCCCATCAAACAATGGGGGAAAATAAAATTTCCTCAAAGAAGAAATACAGATGACCAAAAGGCACTTAAAAATATGCTCTATTGTGTAGTGCATTTCTTAAATATTGTCGTCCCACGACAGACAAAAAAGATATTAAAAAATTTAAGGAGAGTCCCTGAACTTCTCTCTCCCTTCCCGGAGCAGGATTTTTAGCCGGCACGGACGGGCAGCTGGCAGGCCCCCCATGGGCCAGCGGCCTTTTGGTCCGGCCTAGGGTCAGGGGGGCCCGGACCTGGGTCACCTGCCCCCCTCTCCCCCATTCCTCTGGATCTCCAGGTGGGTTTCTGGGAGGAGTTGACGGGGCACCCTGGGTTTTCCCCATTCCCAGGCCGGGCCGGACACTGGCCTAGGGTTGGGCTTAGGGGGTAGAGTTTGATCTGGTGGGTGGCTCAGCTATACTCAGTCTGTCACTGGTAATTTCATACCAGTCTACATTTTGCAAACCGCGCGGGGGCTAGCGCCCCTGCGCAAACATTTGCTCCTTCCAACCATCAGTACCCCAGATTTACCCTTCTTCACTTCAGTAACACATAGTTCTAATCTCTGACCTAAGACATACAGTATATCTAACAAATCCCAGAACTATTTAGAAGGACACAAATTGAACACATATCTTTTGAATATTTTATGGGTATTTTCTTTAACTGATGTAACTCTGTATATATTCTTCTACCATGATGTTTCTATTCACTTTTCATCTTATCTTTTCTTTGTAAGCTGTTCAGTAAGGATTGTTGGTGGAACTGTCCCTCAGTTTGATGCCTATGATTGAACTATGTCATGGAAATTTCTGGTCTTGTTCTTATTGCCTTCAGATGCACCAATAACGCCCCATGGCATTGATCCTTGTTTGCATAGACACATTAAAATGGGAAAAAAACCATACATACAGATAAGTTCTCATCTAATAAATCTCAGTACAATGTACCTTACACCCTGAACATTGATATAATGACCTGGCACAGGCCTCAGAAGAATGGGCATCCTCCATTCACGCCGGAACCAGGCAAGCTATCTACAAAACATCCAAGGTCTTTTATAGCAACAGCGGGAAGCAGTCCTCTACCAGGAAAGACACTACCAAGGGTCTGACATTGACCTCTTAAAAAGAGACTTCCGTTTCCACTGAGAAGACTTGACAGCAACAATGACCTGCTCTACAGGACATGGTTCTCTCTAGTGCCCCTTAAGTGTGAGGTGAAACGAGAGGATGCTATGCACCCACTGACTGCAATATGGGATATGCAGACTCCAGGATCTTTAATACAGAAGCATGATTCCAACAACAGAGACTATGTGAGGAATGGAGGTGTATTGCCACTACAGACGATGACTTGAATTGGACAAACTAATTTGCCTGGAGCCTAGAGTCAGTCCTGTGCCAGGAAACTTCAGGGTTAGGGTCTCCTTGTATTTAGACCATAATTTGTCTTTCCATGTCCCTTATGTTTTGGTGGGCCTATGCAAACAAATGCCACTTTAATACCATTTTTTACTATGTTCCCTTGACTCCAATTCTTAAGAAAACCAAGCCACTAAAACTTTTGAGGTTAACTTAAACTAGTTAGTATATACATGGAACTAGAGAAATGTACTTTGCCCTCAATGTTTAAGGAGCTACATAAGTATAATGTCTTTAGATTATATTGTGTGCTGCTAAGAAATAGTATGTACTACAACTGGGGATTTGAGGGACAAGTAATTGTATTGTACATGGGTTCAGTTTTGTTTTTCTTAATGCTCTTTGGCTGAAAGTTCAAGGCTGGGATATCATCGATGGGACTACCGAGAATTCTGTTTATGGGTGATTGGGCTTCCACTGTAATTTTACCCTGTCCTCTTCTTTACATCTTTGTTGTCATAATTAAAATAAAAAATTATTTTAAAAAAATTTAAGGAAAGAATAAAATAGCTTGTTGGAGAGGCATAAGGGGCTTTTTTGCCAGAGCTGACAGCTGATTCGGTTTGCTTTTTGGAGCTGGCTACAGACTGACAAAAGACTCTTTTTGCTGAACCTTTGGTCCCCTAATCTTTTGTCTGTGTTGATTATTTACTCCGGATATTATTACCAAGATCTCCCCCAAAAGGGGGGACGGAAGAATGGGATTTGATTTATCTTTCTGGGAGCTATTTGTGAACTCAGAAACAATAAGGAGTTCAAATTCCGCCAACAAATGACGCCCGGAACAGGTGAATCTGGACCCTCAGTAACTATAAGTGACATGTCTTATTGGAAATTACCTCTAGAGGTCCTTGGCTGGTTTCTATAAATACTCATGCTCACTATGCCATCTGTTATTAAATACATCAGTTTGGCATTATTCAATTGCATTATTCTGTTTGGATGTAAACCACTTGTTTTGGCACTAGCAAATATCATTGTCGTTGGATGGTTGCTGTTTACAATTCAATCGAAAATTTCTACTCCAATATTTGCATTGCTTGAGTGGTCTCCATTAGTCATAGTTTATGAAATTTTTGTGTTGGCTAATATGGCTATCGTATGCATAGGTATTGGCTGGTGGTTAGGAAATAGGCAGTGTGGAAATTGTAAAGTGATGACCAGTATGGACAATAAAAAAATTATGCTATGAAAATTCAGAGTAAGGTACAGGCTGATAAATATAACACTGGCATCAAGAGTATAGGCATTTTTGCCAGTAAAAAATCAACCCGGACACGTAATTTAGACACACGATCCAAATCAAAATCTTGACACTTGACCTTCAGTGCTAAGTTCACAAGGGAGTCCTGATTCTGTTCGCAGTATGGACTCACATGTTAGTGCCAACTCAGTCTTTGAACCACATTCTAGTACTCCACACCTCAGGCCTCAGAGCCCTGTGCAGGGTACTTCTGCCAATCCGGCCCCAACTTTATTGCAGACAGTACATGTTTCAACATATCAACATCTCGAAATGGAGGATGTGGAACAGTTTTAAAAAGCATGTAAACATTTTGGGGCAACCTCTCCATATTATCTGGAGATACTAAGAATTTGGTGTCAAAAAACAATTTGGACTCTGTATAACTTTAAAAAACTTGCTGAAATATGCCTGCCATCTAAACAGCGAACCAAATGGGAAATGTTATAAGTGGCAGGGGTTAATCTCTCGTATGAATTATTAATGGGAGAAAATCAATATTCAGATGTACAGACACAGCGGCTTTACTTAAGGAATTCTCAAAAATAATTAAAGACATTGCATTATCTTCATGGGAAAGAATTGATGCTAACAGTACTGGTGAGGGAACCTTTTTAAGAATCATCCAACGTCCCCATGAGCCTTATGTAGAATTTTTGGCTAAGCTCAAACATGCTTTGAAAATACAAATGAAAAATGATGAGTTGAGGAAACTTCTAGAAAAATGTTTGGCTTATCATAATGCGATAATTTGGCTTGCAAATTGGTATTGGCTCGTTGCAGGAAAAAGATTATTTAAATGAATTTTTATATGCATGTAGGAATATTTATGATATGCCCCATTTATTAGCAAACATAGATCCGGTGCAAACCTTTGTAATTACTAAAGAAACAATACGTCTTTACCTACGGGGACAAAAAGTCACCTGAAAGCCAGGTCTCTGCCCAAAATGTAAAAAAGCTCACCACTGGGTGAAAGACTGTAGATCTGGAAATATCCCTAATAATAACATAGGGAGAGGTTTTAACACAAACCCTAGGAGACAATTTGCCTGTTACCATTGTGAAAAATGGGCATATTAAAAGGAATTGTCATCTTTTGTTAAATTCAGCTCCTCTGGGACCTACATTTACGAAACAGGGAAATGCCTACAGGGCCAATCCCCTGGCCCTTTCAAATCAGGGTCAAAGTCATCAAACTGTAATTCTTCCTGGCCCAGCCCAAGAAGATTAATCTCAATTAACGAATTAACACATGCCACAGTGGGCAGTGCTGGGCTTGATATAACTTGCCCAGAGGAAATTACAATTTACCCAAGAGAATGCCCTTATATGTTACAGAGGCATAGTGGGACCCCCCCCCAGATACAATGGGTTTGATTTTGGGCAGAAGTTCCCTTAACATAAAAGGCATATTAGTAACTGTTGTGTATGTAAATATTTTGGGATAATTATGTTACTTACCCTACCCTAAACAAACAGGGGAATTGTGTATGTAAATATTTTATGGGATTATTATGTTACTGACCCTACCCTGATCGGTGATTGTGCCCTACCCTAGGTTGTGACCTGGCATTCTGCCCCACCCTAGGTTGGTACCTGATTCTGCTTCCACCATTGGGTGGTACCTGATCCCACCATTGGGTGGTACCTGATTCTGGGGGATAAAAACAAGGGTCTGTGGAAGGCGAGAAGCTTTTGGCTGGAACTTATGCTGAGTCTTTGGACTTCAGTCTTGTCCACCAAATAAAACTAATACTTCCACAAGCCTGACTGTCTGCAAGCTGTTTACCCGCTGTTTCACCTCAGAACCGTTGGCTAGACAGGGTGGCGGACGCGTGCTCTGAGCTGAAGGGGAAAGACTTTATCCTCCATCCCTCCATCAGTCAATTTCTTCAGGGGCTGACTTGCAACATAATGGCACCTGAACAGGCTGAACCTGGACCCTCAATAACTTTAAGTGAAATACTTCATTGGAAATTTCCTCTGCTGACCATTAAATGGTTTCTGTGGTTAGTCATGTGGATTCTGCCACCTTTTTGCTTATGCATTGGTTCTCTGTTATACAAGTGGATTATTCCATTTTGTTTTAAACTAATTGGTTTTGATCTAAGGACAATCACTGCAGTTGGATGGTTGTGGTCTATATTTCAAATGAAAATTGCATTGTCTCCAGCCATCATAGTTTGTGGAATTTCTGTGTTGGCTCACATTATTACTATGAGCATAGTTATTGGCTGGTATTTAGAAATAGAAAGTGTAGAAATGGTAAGGGTAAAACCAGTATGGATAATGAAATCTTTCTGATGAAAATTCAGACCAAGGTGCGGGCTGATGTATCCAGCCCACCATCATCAATATAGGAATTTTTGTTGGAAGAAAAACAACTTGGAAAGTTAAATCTGATTCTAGTGAATCGCATGACAGTAGTGACTCAGACAATGATCAATCTCCAGTGCTAACTCTAGAAGGGAGGCCTCGAACTATTCACAAAATTGAATCGTACAACAGTGCAGATTCAGATGATGAACAACATGCATGTCCTCAGAGCTCTATTCAGAGTAATTTTGCTAATCCAACCTTATCCCCTTTACACGGGGTAAACGTTTCTAACTATGTACCCTATCAGATAGAAGAATTAGATCGGTTTAAAAAAGCATGTAAAGAGTATGGCCCAAAATCGCCATACAGTGTGGAGTTACTAAGACTTTGGAGTCATAACTCATCTTGGACTTTGTATGATTTTAAAAGAATCACTGAAATATGCCTGTCGTCTAAACAGTGAACTGAATGGAAAATGTACTATTCAGAAGGTGTAAAAGCCAAATTATATAGCCCAGATAGTATGAAAAAGCAAGTGACAGGTGTTACTCTATCGTATGAATTATTGATGGCAGAAAATCAATTTGCAAATATTCAGACACAGCAGCTTTACCTAAAGAAATCTTAAATTTAATTAGGGATATTGCATTGTCATCATAGGAAAAAATTGATTCTAACAGCATTGGTAGAGGAAACTTTTTAAAAATTACCCAAGGCCCTTATGAGTCATATGCAGAGTTTGTAGGTAAGATTAAAGATGCCCTGAAGTTACACGTCGAAGATGAGGAGATGAGAAACTTCCTAGTAAAATCTTTGGCTTATCATAACGCAAATTCGGCCTGTAGATTAGTATTGAATACATTAAATGAAAAGGCAGATGTGAATGATTTCCTTTATGCCTGTTGGAATGTCTATGGGGAACTCCAACCCTCACCCCACTTAGACTCAGTACAAACCTTCCCAGTTACCAAGGGAATGATGCCTTACTCTCCTCAGGGACAGGACACTTTCTGTAAACCAGGTCTTTGCCCAAAATGCAAAAGTTCTAGTTAGTGGTGTAAAAAATTAGTTAAAAAAAGGGGGATAAATAACAGTAAAGCCCAAATGAACAATCTAATTAAAAAACTGCCGCATTTAACTTTGCTTCAGATGTATCTCTTGATTAAGTCAGTTTCTTGCCAATTTAAATGTGTTTTATTGTTATCCATAGTTAATATTTTCAATTGCAAAATGTTTTACTGTGTATTTTAATGTATTAGTCTGTTTTCAAAATGTATGTTCTGTATTTATGCCTTTGTGCTTGTGTGTAGGGAAGGTTAATAGGAACAAGAAGTTCCCCAAAATAGTTTAAAGGTATAGGAACAAAAAGAGTTCCAGAATAGTGCTTGGTAGAAAGCATTGAAAAAATTTTAAATTACAGGTATATGGTATATTTTGCAGAAATATTATATTTTTGAAAAAGGCTAGTATGTTAATTTTCACTTTATTTTGTTGTTGCTATGGAAATATTACCCACCTTTGGCTAAAGGCGGAGTCAGGATTGCAAGAGCTTATTATCATTCATTATTAAGGGAGGGGCACCCTGTGTTTAGGTTAGAAGTTTTTCTTTACATTTTCCTGTGATGGGCTTATGCAAACAGCTGCTCTTTTATTATTGACTAGTTTTTTCTTTAATAATTGTAGACAATATTGACAGGGTGGCAGACGCGTGCTCCAAGCTGGAGGGGAAAGACCTCATCCTCCATCCCTCCATCAGTCAACCTCTTCAGGGGCTGACTTGCAACAATAACCACAGGTGTCATTGATTCAGATTCAAAGGGAGAAATTATTGTAGTCATTAATGTGCTGGTTACTTGGACTTTCAAAAAAGGGGAGACGATTGCCCAGATAGTAATAATACCTTATGTTAAATTTGGACTTTAGATAAGACAAGAATTGGAGGTTTTAGAAGCACAGATCTAGGGGCTGCCAAAACCCACTAGTGGCTCTGATTACTAAATTTAAAGATGAAAATCTAATGATTAAACTTAATTTAAAAGGGCAATCCTTCAATGGCATGATTGACACAGGTGCTCAGGTTACTGTAATTTCTGATAAAGAATGGCCAGAAAATTGGCCTCTTCAAGAAATTCCATATTCATTAAAAGGAATAGGAGCCTGAGTTCTTGTTTGTTAAGCACAAGAACCATGGTATTTTATGTCCCAGAAAACAAAAAAGCTATAATCAGACCTCATGTGGGCCCATTCTCACCATCCCTGTGGGGCCATGACCTGCATAAACAATGGAAGGCAGAATTCCATATTCTTTAGCTCAAGGTGAGCCTGAACCTTCTCCTTAATTAAAAACCCCAAATTTTTGGTAGGGGCCACTGCCAGAAAAACCCCAGCACTGATAAAAATAAAATGGAAATCTGACGAACCAATTTGGACAGGCCAGTGGCTCCTTAAAACTGATAAATTAAAGGTGCTGACAGAATTAGTGGAGGAACAGCTAAAATTAGGACATAGAGCCTTCATTTTCTCAATGGAATTCACCTATATTTACTATAAAAAAGAAATCTGGTAAATGAAGATTGTTAATGGATCTGAGAGCTGTGAATTTATCTATGGTACCTATGGGAAAATTACAGACAGGTTTACCATCCCCTTTAATAAATTATAATTGATTTGAAAGACTGCTTCTATCATATTCCTATTCACCCAGATGATAAACACCGTTTTACATTCTCAGTTCCTTCTATTAATAATACCCACCCTTGCAGTAGTTTTTAATGGACTGTTCTCCCCCAGGGCATGCTAAATTCACCAACTATGTGTCAAATTTTTGTGGACAAAATTTTGAGCCCTGCTCCTGAAAGATTTACCCAAGCCATAATTTATCATTACACCGATGATATTTTAATTACAATGAATAATGAAACAGATTGACAGAAATTATACACTTATGTGATTGTTTGCAAATGGCAGGACTGAAAATAGCTTTAGAAAAAATACAGACCATGCCACCATATCAATACTTGGGTTTTATTTTGGACAGAACATCAATACGGCCACAAAATATTTCCATCAAAAAAGAGAACCTTACAACACTTAATGACTTTCAGAAACTTTTGGGTGATGTAAATTGGCTCTGCCCAGCACTAGGAATCTCGAATGCAGAGCTGTTTAATCTGTTTAAAGCTTTGGAATGTAATCCTGCGTTAGATAGTCCCAGAAATTTAACACAAGTTGCCAAAAATGAATTGGACATTTTCTTGAACAGACTGTAAAAATGATTTCTCTTAAGATTCATTCCAGGAGAGAAGATATTTTTATTAATTTTCCCTAAAAAAGAAACACCTACAGCAGCTTTAATGCAACAGGCTGGTCCTTTGGAATGGGTGTATTTACATAACAAACAGGCTCGCTCTGTAATACCTTACCTGCAACTAATCTCAGAATTGATTATCAAAGCAAAACTCGGGTTTTTATCCAGATATAATAGGATTGCAAATGCCAAAAAAGAAAATTGAGTTAATATTGCCTCTTAATGAATCTCTACAAAGGGCCCTCTCAGATTTCACTGGAGAGATTTCTTCTCATTATCCAAAAGGAAAGACCTGGGACTTTCCAAAAAGACTCAGTTTGTTATTTCTTCAATTGTACGGGATTCTCCTATTCCCAGTGCAAAAGTTTTTTATGTAGATGGATCTAGTGGAGGAAGGGGAGGAACAACCGAAGAAAATATGAATATAACAATAGATACTAAGTATAAATCTGCACAGAAAGTTGAATTAGCAACATTAATTTACCTATTAGAAAATGTATCTGAAGCCATAAATGTCGTTTCTGATTCTTTATATGTTGTAAATTTATGCCCGGTGATAGCCACTGCCTCCCTCAATTCTCATAGTCCAATTATACAGAACTTACTGAAAAAATTACAACAACTTATTCAAAAATGAACTGAACCCATCTTCATCACACATATTAGAGTCCACTCAGGTCTTCCAGGGACAATGGCTCAAAGAAATAAAGCTGCTGACTTGTTGGCAATGCCTATATTTAAATCACCTGTAGAGGAACATTCAGCCTTACACACAAATGCTTGCCGTTTACATGTAAATTACCAAATTCTATGGAGGCAAGCTAGAGAAATTATAGAAAGATGCAACATATGTGCCCCATTAGCAAAGAAGACTCATATAGCAGGAGCAAACCCAAGAGGCTTACAGTCTAACCGAATTGTGGCAAATGGATATAACTCAGACAGACTTATTTACAAAAAAACCCCACAAAACCATATCTTCTAAATTTACCCCAAGGGAAGAGCTATACAGCAGGGGAAAGACATTTTAAGGAAGATAATCAGAGACAAGAAACAACAAATATTCCAATTTGGATAAAAGAGGATAAAAATGGATTGCTGGTTATCTCCTCTTGAGAGGGAGGGGTTATGCTTATGTTTCTACAAATGACAACCCTCCCAAGAAATTTTAGGTCCCCTTGCACCTTGTTAGAAATCGGGCTGGCACAGATGATCAAGGTCAGGTTGCTGGGACTTATAAACTCCCTCCCCACACACATCAAATACAAAATGCTCAAAACATTGACAGTTGTAATACTGCTGAGTTGACTGGGAAAGTAAATAAGGGATTAACTTTCATACCCCATATTCTCAGTGAGTCTGACAACAGTGAAAAATCCTTACAGTCTGGAACACAAATAGAAAAGCAAAAACCTGTTTTCACGGGATTACAAAATTTAGGTAACTCATGTTACATGAATTCAATATTGCAATGCTTGTATAATGTTACAGACTTGACTCTATTTATATCAAGATCATTATAAAAAAGATATTAACAGAGAAAAACCAAAGGGACATAAAGGTAAATTAGCATATAAATTTGGTCATCTCATCAAAATCCTGGGAAATGGATGCAATAGGTATGTTAATCCTGAAAATTTCAAAATGACAATTGGTTTACTCAATGACCAATTTGCTGGACACAACCAACAGGATCCTCACAAATTATTAATGTTTCTTATAGAAGGACTACATCAAGATTTGCTTAAAAATTCAATAACAAATGAAACTATACACCTTATACACAATGAAAAATATGAACAATTTAGGACTCGTGAATCTATTATATATGATCTCTTTCAAGAACAGTTTAAATTTATACTACAGTGTCTTACATGTTACCAGAAGTCTGAGGTTTATGAAACATTTGTTCAGTTGTCCCTGGCTGTTAAGTCTACAGATAAATGTGCCTTACAGAAATGCCTGTTTGAATTTTTTAAAGAAGACTTCGGAGATAACAATAGAATTTTTGCAACACTAAAAGTGATTTTTCAAAAAAAAACATTTATGGAAAATACGTCCAGCATTGATATTTCATTTGAAATGTTTTGCTTTTGATGGAAAACAAATTTAAAAAACTATACACTTATGTGGATTTTCCTTTAAAAGACCTCAATCTAGCAGAATTCACTCAGGAATATAATAACAAGACTGAAAAATACAATTTATCATCAGTATCAAATCATTTTGGTCAAGTTTACTATGGACATTGTACTTCATATTGTAAACTTACCACACAACAATATTGGATCAATTTTGATGATAAGAAGATCAAGAAAATCCCTATTACATCGGTAAAATCCACAGCAGCATATATCCTGTTTTATACTTCTCAGAGATCTACTATGGATACCTAATGTTCATTTTCTTTATTTGTCAATTGTCATTAATGTTTTATGGGTCATATTTTAGGTACAATTGCTTAATAGGAGTGAATATGATGAATCCCCCTTGTGGTTGCCTGCATGATGTATTTATGCCTTAATTTCAGTATTGTTTTAGGTTATTATTAATTAGAAAATTTTGTTATATATTGATGCTACTTAAGACATATGAGAGAATGATACTTAATCATATTAATGTTGCTTTATAATTGTGTATTGAGATATATTCAATTAGCAACTTTTGACTTTTCATTGTAACATCATTGTTTTATTGCCCTCAACATAAATTTTGAGATGGAGGTATAATTATAGTCTTGATATAACCATATTTTAGGTGGACTCTCCTCACAGTGCTCATCATCGATGACTGATTACGATAAATTTACTGTTTTATATTTGCATTATGGGACTTCATGGTCATATTGTGCATGAAATTCTTTTTCAGATTCTGCTTTAAAAATAATTTTTGTTGTCATGAATTTGAAGATATCTATCTAAACAGTTTCTCCACTATTGTATTTTTAAAGTGTTTTTTGTTGATTCAGCTGAATTTTTTCTTTGGCTCTATTTTAATTCCTTCCCAATAGATATCTTTGGTAATTATGAGTGAGTGTTATTCCCATAATTTTGTATAGTATGTATTTGCATGTCTTATTGCATGTCTATCTGTCTTTTATATTTTGTATATGGCTCTCTTTTCCTGACATTTTATCCCCTAATTTATTATTTTTCATCATTCCCTTTTTCTTCCTAGTCCTTAACATTTTATTTATAGGAATCACGACACATGTGCGGATCACCTCTTTCACCCACAATTGCAAGCCTCCTGATTTCGGGCTGAAGAATACATTGTTAACTGTTCCAGTGCCATATCCTGTATCAAGTTACAACTCGTCTCCTGATTTATCAAATGTCTTTGGTCTGACTTTTAGGAGTTCTATACTCCCTATCTTTTTAGAGTGATTTTGGACTTGGTAAAAAAAAAGTTTTAGCTTATGTATTTGTATTTTTTATGATTGGAATTCTTTGAAGTGTATTTGATTCTATATTTTTTATTATTGTAACTGATGTTTTTATATTTTAGTTTTTAATCTTATAAAATTTATGTTGTATTTCATTAAAGTTTTGCTTTTGTAACTATGGGTTTGGGGTTAGATATTGTTACATTATTATTGTTATTGTATTGTACATTATTATTGTTTGCTTACAAAAAGGGGGAATTGTGTATTTTTTAATATTGTTTTTGCCTGTCGTCCCACCTGGATCTTCCAGATGGGGGAGATTAAGGAAAGAATAAAATAGCTTGTTGTAAGGGGCTTTTTTTTGCCAGAGCTGACGGCTGGTTCGGTTTGCTTTTTGGAGCTGACTACAGACTGATAAAAGTCTCTCTTTGCTGAACCTTTGGTCCCCTAATCTTTTGTCTGTGTTGATTATTTACTCCGGATATTATTACCAAGGTCTCCCCCAAAAGGGGGGACGGAAGAATGGGATTTGATTTATCTTTCTGGGAGCTATTTGTGGACTCAGAAACTATCAATAAGGAGTTCAAATTCCGCCAACACTATTGGACTGGAGCAATGGTGCAGTGGTAGGGCCTTTGCCTTGCACATGGCTGAACCACGATGGACCTTGGTTCTATTCTCGGCATCCCATATGGTCCCCCAAAACAGGAGCAGTTTCTGAGCACAAAGCCAGGAGTAACTCCTGAGCGTCACTGGGTGTGGCCTCAAAACAAAACAAACAAACAAAATGCCCCACATCACTAATCATCAGGGAGATACAAATCAAAACAACAATGAGGTAACATCTCATGCCACAGAGACTAGCACACATCACAAAGAACAAGAACAATCAGTGCTGACATGGATAAAGAGAAAAGAAATCTCATTCACTGCTGGTGGTAATGCCATTTAGTCCACCCTTTCTGAAAATAAATATGAATATTCAACAAAAACTGCAAATTGAACTCCCATATGATCCAAAAATACCACTCCTAGGGATATTCCCTAGGAACACAAAAACACAATACAAAAATGCCCTCTGCATCAGCCTATGTTCATTGCAGCTCTATTTATAAAAGACAGAATCTGAAAACAACCCAGTTGCCCAACAATGAATGAGTGGCTAAAGAAACTTTGGTATATCTTCACAATGGAATACTATGAAGCTGTTAGGAAAGATGAAATCATGAAATTTGCCTATACTTGGGTGGACATGGAGACTATATATTTTACTATATAAGTAAAATGAGTCAGAAGGAGAGATAGAGAATAGTCTCACTCATCTGTGGGATTTAAGAAAAATAAAAGACAGTATGGTAATAATACCCAAAGATAATAGCAATGAGGAGCTAAAGGACCAGCCTAAGATATGAAGCTTACCACAGAGTAGAGAGAGAGAGAGAGAGAGAGAGAGAGAGAGACATAGAATAGTCTCACTCATCTGTGGGATTTAAGAAAAATAAAAGACAGTATGGTAATAATACCCAAAGATAATAGAGATGAGGAGCTAAAGGACCAGCCTAAGATATGAAGCTTACCACAGAGTGGTGAGCACAATTAGAGAAATAACTACACTAACAACTATCATGACAATGATAATGAGTGAGAGAAATAGAATGTCTTTCTAGAAGATAGGCAGGGAGTGGGAGAGGAAAAAAATAGGGGGTTTTGGTTAAAGAAGGTTGCATTGGTGAAGGGGAGTATACATTTTATTACTGAAACCTAACTACGAACATGTGTGTAAACAAGGTTCATATATAAAGATATCATTATTGTTGTTGTTGTTGTTGTTGTTTGGTCCAGTGACGTTCAGGGGTTACTCCTAGCTATGCGCTCAGAAATCACTCCTGGCTTGGGAGACCATATGGGATGCCAGGGGATCAAACTGGGGTCCGTCCTAGGCTAGCGCGGGCAAAAAAGATGCCTTACCGCTTGCATCATCGCTCCAGCCTCAAAGATATTATTATTTTAAAAAAATAGACTTTAAAAACTACATAGCTTGGGGCCAGAGAGATAGCTTGGAGGTAAGGCATTTGCCTCACCTGCAGAAGGTCAGTGGTTCAAATCCCGGCAACCCATATGGTCCCCTAAGCCTGCCAGGAGTGATTTCTGAGCATTGAACCAGGAGTAACCCCTGAGCGATGCTGGGTGTGACCCAAAAACCAATAAATAAATAAATAAATAAATAAATAAATAAATAAATAAATAAATAAATAAATAAATAAATACTTCATAGCTTAAGGTAGTGAATCAGCTGGAACTTTAATTATCCTGTATTTTGTTCTTTTAATTTTTTAATTTTATTTTTATATTATTTTAGTTATTTACTATAGATCACTGTCACTGAGTGGTCTAAATTGAAACTGAAAAAACTGATTTATGTAAATTAAATACTACTACTTTCTTATGGTCACATTCTCCAAATATTGGAATAATAGCAAATAGATAGAGAAATTTAACCACAACCTAAAAATGATATTAAGGAAATTATGTCAAGAAACTTCTGAGCTCTCACCTGAAATGTCATGTTCTCTAGGAGATTGGTTAAGGCAGGGGTGGTGAACAAGTTCGACACAAAGAGACAAAATTTTAAACTGTGATAGTCAGAGAGCCACAGCATGCAGTGACCTGCCAAAACAGACAAACACTCACACAAAAGCATATAATTTTAACAACAATATATTAAACACATGTTGCATTTTGCCATTTTGAGTGAGGGTAAAAATCCTGCAGTGATGGTGAGGGTGTGCTACGTCCTCCACACTAAAAACTAACGGCAAGATGTGACCCAACATGTGACACCCGGGTCTCCTCCCACCCCCACCCCACTCACTGGCCCGCACAGTTATTTCCGAGGGATGGGAGACAGGAGGATGCAGCCTGGGGGTGGGACTACGTGCTCGGAGATCTCTCCTCAGAGGTCCCTCCTCAGAAGCAGCAGAACAAAATCTAAACTTGGCACAAAAATCTTGATAAGAGGCAAAGAGCTGCATTCATTTTGGCTGGGAGCCGCATGCAGCTCGAGAGTCAAGTGTTTGCCACCCCTGGATTAAGGTTTGATTTCCACCGAGCTCCCAGACAGAAAAGGCAGTTCCCATTCCCCTGTTCGATTAGATCAGGGGGAACAGTTCCAGTTGTAGAGATCCACAGAAAATAATTCACACAGTGAAAAGGGACAAGAATGGGTTCAGGAAATCCAGTGCTCAAGCAAGGAATTCAAAACACAAAAGCTTTCTGCTCCTAAGATGGAGTCCAGCTCAGTGGAATAAGACAGAAGAATGAGCCTCTGTCTTCCTCAGACCCCTGCTTTTATTGACAGAGGGCGATATATTATGCTCCCTAGGGTGGGAGCAGAATACCAAGTAGGAATAATCCAATATACTATCACCAGGTCACACCCTAGGGTGGAGTACAATTATTGATTAGGGTAGGATCAGTAACCCAACCTTCACCAATGAGCCTTTCAAATACAGAATAGCTCTTAAGGAAAAACTTCAGCTTAGTACCTTTGAACTACTTACTGTATGTATGGTAGCCCTTTTTAACAACAGAGATTTGTTTAGACTCAGAGTTTAAAATTAACCAAGTATGTTAATTTTAACTCATTATAAATTTAGGGGCAGCAAGCATTCAAAATATGGAAATGCTGTTTAACCTCACCCAAATAGAGAATTAAACCCAACCAAAATTTAGACTGGTGCTTGTTGTGTCTTACTAAAACCTTGGAAAACTGGCTTCTCTTCCCATCAACTAGTGCCTAAAGGGACCTTAGGAAAGTTATCTTAAGAGATTCCAGTTCTTAAGAATAAAATTCCAATCTATGTCATCGAGTGATCAAAGTGGCAGAGCAAATGAAACTATTGCAATGAATCCATCCAAGAATTGAAACTGTATTTCTATTAACTTTGAACGTTTCTTTATAGGTGGTCAATGAAAGCAAAAACTAACTTCTTTTTTGTTTTGTTTTGCTTTGTTTTGGGGGGTTTTATTGTTTTTGTTTTTGTTTTTTTGGTCACATCCGGCAACACTCAGGGATTACTCTACCAGTGGTCCTCAAACTATGGCCAGCGGGCCACATATTGTATTTGTATCTGTTTTGTTTCTTCATTGCAAAATAAGATATATGCAGTGTGCATAAAAATTTGTTCATAAGTTTTGTTTTTACTATAGACAGACCCTCCAATGGTCTAAGGGACAGTGAACTGGCCCCCTGTTTAAAAAGTTTGAAGACCCCTGCCTACACTCAGAAATCGCTCCTAGCAGGCATGGGGGACCATACGGGATGCCGGGATTCTAACCACCATCCTTCTGCATGCAAGGCAATTGCCCTACCTCCATGCTATCCCTCTGGCCCAACTAACCTTTCTTTAACAACAGGGTCCTCAACATGTAAAAGAAAAGAACATAAGTCTATGCTATAGCTATTGTTTTTGTTTTGTTTTTTTTTTTTTTAATGTTCTTCTCTCCTAGAGCTAGGAAAATCTTTTCTCCTCCAGGGTCTAGTTTTTTTTTTTTTGGTTTTGTTTCATCTACATGATTTATTTTCTAGACTGACAACTCTGAAAACCAATAAATCATTGCTTGTGCCCCAGTAATTCTAAATTAGCAGGAAACTTCATTCCTTTATGCAGATAGGCTGTGCACCCTTTCACTGATTTTAAAGTGAAGGGAATCTCTAAAGAGGAAATGTTGCAGGTGACTGATAAGAGAGCAAGGTAATGAATGAGGTTTTGGGAAATAGTAAAACTTAAGAAGAAATTGCCCAGCCCTGCAGGAAGTAGCCCAAAGGCATGAAGCCTACATTTTTTTCAGTTTGGTCATCGTTTATTTCTTTTTTTAAATCTTTATTTAAATACCTTGATTACAAATATGATTGTAGTTGGATTTCAGTCATGTAAAGAACACCCCCCTTCACCTGTGCAACATTCCCACCACCAATGTCCCAAATCTCCCTCCTCCCCCATACCCTGACCTATACTCTAGACAGAATTTCCACTTTCTTCATTCATTCACATTGTTATGATAGTTCTCAGTGTAGTTATTTCTCTAACTGCACTCACCACTTTTTGTGGTGAGCTTCATGTCATGAGCTGGACCTTCCAGCCCTCCTCTCTTTATCTCTGAGGATTATTGCAAAAATGTCTTTTATTTTTCTTAAAACCCATAGATGAGTGAGACTATTCTGTGTCTACCCCTTTCTCTCCTCTCTGACTTATTTCACTCAGCATAATAGATTGGATTAGATGGCATTCCCACCAGCAGTGAATAAGAGTTCCTTTCTCTCCACATCCCCGTCAGCACTGCTTGTTTTCATTCGTTGTGATAGGTGCCAATCTCTGTGGCCTGAGATGGTACCTCACAGTTGTTTTGATTTGCATCTCCCTGATGAAGGCTACATTTCTTTGAGATGCAAATCCTGAGCTCTTAGGAGTTGGAGAAACAAAGGCACCACGCAGAGAACAGGCGAATCTTTTCAGAAAACTGGAGCTACCCAAGATTCTAAAGGTCTAGGTAAGAGTTAAAGGACCTTCTAGAGTTCAAGGTTTTCCTGTGACAACACCCAGATTAACATTTATGTAAGAAGAGAATTCCTGGCCAAGACAATGTAAAAGAATTATATATTACTTCTCAAAACCTATTCAGGCCATTTTGCACACTGGAGAACTGAACTTGTAGCTCTCTCTTTCCCCTCACATCTCTCTAATTTTCTTTCAATAAAATATATTTTGCTGTACTTCTTCACCTCCTCATAAAATTCTTTTCTGCAAAGAAAAATGAAGGACCTGGAATGTCTGTGCTGAGGTTAGCAGAGAAGTTCTCTTTCCACAAAGAGCAATTCTTTTCTCCAGGATATGTCCATGGCTCTCCCAGAACTTGGGTGGGGTGGTGGGGCCCAATCTTGTGGCTGTGCAAAACACATAGGTTTCTCCTATAGAACAACGAAGTGTAGAGCGTGTAGATTTTAGGTGCCGCTTCATGGCTGCCTTGTAGGGCTGATGAGATAAGAGTGCTTGTACAGTGTATGTGCTGAGTGGTCATTAACATTGGTCCTGACCACATCAATCATTTCACCTGGTGCCTAAGATGGGTGAAGTAAGAGAGGTGGAAGCAAGTGTTTTCTTGAGGCTACTTCCATCACTTCCCCAAAGTTGATTATTTGAAATAATAAACAAGAGAGGCAAAACCTTAGCTAGACTAATAAAGAGAAAAGTTGGAGGGGGGGAATACCAGATCAAAGATGAAAGGAGAAATTACAAAAGATTCCTCAGAAATACAAAAGATCATGTGGCCAAAAGAACTTGATTGGCCTTTGTATTATTTTTCAAGGTTCCTATATCATTGAATTCTGTTTGTTTTATTCTCAACCTCATTAAAAATTGAGAGAGATGAAAAATGTCTCTGAAGAAGACAGAAAACAAAAAGGCATATGAAGAAATGTTCATCTGTTCACTTATTATCAGGGAAATCCAAATCAAGGATTTGGACCCAAATTAATCCAAACCATGATATCATATATAAAGGTGTTAAAAAGGGGACTGAGAGAGCTTAGGGCCCAATGAAGGCCCAAGGTTCAGGAATGCCCAGGGCTCAGGGGGAAAAGCCCAGGGTCTAGGGATGCCCAAGGTCCGGGAGAGCCCACCACCTTATTAGAGACCATGAACTTTCAGAGATGTAAATCAGCAACACAGTTTATTTATTTCCTTCCAGAGCTCTGGGGTGTCACTACAAGCCAGGAATTCGGTCCACAGTGAGATCCCGAGCATCTAAATTTACAAACATTTAAGGGAATTCATATGATAATGAGCACACAGGTCAAAGCATTTCATAGGTTCATACAGTTTAAGTCATCCAATAAATTTTTACAGAAAACGTGCAATTTTCTGTCTGTTCAGCCCCTTCATGACATTTATCTAACCCCAGCTTCTAGACCTATAGTATGCAGAGATATGGGTTGGACCCTTCAGGTGGTCTCCTAATCAACAGGGTGGAGAACCTGTTCCCTTGACAGCATAGTGACCGGAGCGATTAGCGAAGGGAACCTTGTTTATTATATCATGCTTCAAGCAAACCAGGACAGAAGCAAGAATAACATAAACTAGATTTTACCCTTATTCTATACCTATTGTGCCATCTATGTGTTATTCTCTCTTTTTTTTTAGTGACTGTGTGCAATTATTCCTTCCTAATCATCAAGGGCCATCTGCCATCTACGGGGACCAAGGTATCTCTGTGTTGGAATGTAGGATGGTCAGTTTCATTTTACCTCCCTCCCGTTTCTTCAAGGTGTTCTTATTATTTATAGCCTGGCTCTAGGAATCAATTGTCTCTTCGGGCCTAGTCTTCCTTACCTTGTAATTGAAGCCTGTGACTAAATTGAAATCACACCTATTACAAACAAATCACTATTCCTAGTAAAACTACTTGAAAAACATTATATGCAATTACTTAAAAACACACTATGTCAAAAATATCCATTCCAAAAAAGGAAGCATCAGCCCTAGGCTGGACATCTGCACTGAAACACTATGGGACAGAAGAGAAGGTTATGCCATATTCAAAGTTTTGAATGAAAAGAAACTTCAACTAAAAAGTTTTAAATATCTAGAGAAAACTAGTAAGTAGAGGAAAACAGAGGCATATCACAATTTAAAAGGCCACACTTTCTTGATCCATTTGTCTGTTGTTGGGCATTTGGGTTTTTTCCATATCTTAATTATATTACTAAATATAGTGTTGAACACAAGTGTGCACATATCCTTTTGAATTAATGTTTTTATTTTGGGGGGATAAATGCCACATAATATGGGAGTTCTAGTTCTGTTTTTAATAACTCTCTATGTTTCTTTCCATAGAGATGGAAATGATATTCCCACCAATAATGGGTGAGAGCTCCTTTCTTACTACAATCCTACCATAGTAGTTCTGCTAGTTCCAGACTTTTTGATATGCTAACACATTAATTTAACTCATCAATATGTAAGTACCAAATGAATGGCAACACAATTCTTTATTTTATTTTTGTTGTTATTGTTTTTTGTTTTGTTTTAGGGCAACACCCAGTGACACTCAGGTCTTACTCCTGGCTATGCACTCAGAAATTGCTCCTGGCTTGGAGGGCATATAGGATACTGGAGGTTCAAACTGCTGTCCCTTCTAGGCTAGTGCTTGAAAGGCAGATGCCTTACCTCTAGTTCCACTGCTCTGGTCCTCACAATTCTTTATTTTATAATAATTTCTTTAACCACAGTAGTTACCAAAATGTTTAGAGTTAGGTTTTCTTCATTGAATTTATACCATCATTCCCTAGTGTAACTTTCCTGCCTCCAATGTTCTACATTTTCCTCCTCTCCCACCCCAGGTATTCTAATTCTCTCTCACTATCACTGCTATGGTAGCTGTTAATGTAGTAACTTCTCTAACTGCACTCACCACTCTGTGGTAGGTTCCATATCATGAGCTAGTCTTTATGATCCTCATCTCTATTGCCTCTGGCATTATTACAATACTGTCTTTTATTTCTCTTAAATTTCATAAATAAGTGAGACATTCTGTGTCTATGTCTCTCTGACAAATTCCTTTTTATTTTATTTTATTTTTATATAAAACTAAAACAAATATGTTTATAATCACAGTGCACAAAGACACTATTATAAGAAGAGAAAGTAAAAATTAAAAATAAATTTCAGTCCATTTTATTTTTATTCTCTTCTTTTTCTTCTTCCTTTTTCTTCTTTCTCATAATTTTTTCTCTTCCTCCTCTTCTTTCTCTACTTCCTCCTCTTTTGCAACCTCCCGTGGGGGACCCCTGACCCGCGGGGGTGTGGAAATGAAGGTTGCTAGTTATTCGTGGGTTTGCCCAAGCAGAACCGACCTGTGAAGAAAACTTGAGAAGTTAGTAAGAAAAGTCCTCAAAACAACACATGCTGTTCAAAAGGGGTTTATTGTCGGGGGGACCAGCTTTTAAGGGCTGAAATACGTCAGAGGGTGTTACAGGTTTTCCACCAATTACAATTGCAAGCATTCATTAGCATAAGCTGGGGGCAGGTAATAGGGAGGGGCAAAGAGGTAGAGAGCACGTGTTTAACCTGAAAACACAAGATCCAAACAAGGTTCTATAAGTTTTACTCAGCAAGCATAAATAAAACATCAGCTGTAATCATAATAATCTTTTGCTAACACAAAGGCAAGTTGCTCTACATTTTTATTTCTGGCTGGATGTATTGGGTTGCTTTGAATTACTTTAGTATTTGTCTATTTCCTCTGTTCTCAGGGCATGGGCGCCTTTGGTCACGTGGGTGACAAGGTCAGGGATTACTGAGGTGTCCTTTGTTCTAGGTTCCATCAGCTAGGCTCCCCACAGTTCCCCCTTTTCTGTAATAATAAAAGAAGAGCAAAATGGGTGGAGTGCCTGTCTTAGGTTACTTTGGTGGGCTTCCAGTTCTGGACATGGCAACAAGAGACCGAATTAAAAGTTTTTGCGTGCAAAATATTAGGAATGCCATGTTTTGCACCCAGACACTGGCACCAAGCTATCCCTATCATGAGCATCTCCACAGCCAGGAGCAGAGCGAGCAGGGGTGTTTAGCCAGATACTCAAAACTCCTAAAAGCTCAGAGGTTGAAGTGTAGGTTTATCCATAGCTTCAAGTCCTTCGGGGTGCATTTAAGAGAGCCACTGATATTGGACCTACACTGAACATTAGGGCAATCTCATTAACCTGATTCTTAACAAAACTTGTGAGACAACGAAATGCCTAGGGGCCAAAGGAAAAAGTAGCAAAAAGCCAATGAAAGGACCAAATTAGGCAGCAGCTTGGACAGCCAGGATGAGGTAGAGGACCAATTTTTATATCAGGACTCATCTTAATCTCTCTGTCTATTTCTATCCTCTAGACTTTCTTCCACAAGTCTAATGCTATCTTTAACTAAGCCAAGTGTATTTTAAAAAAAGCAACATTCTACTATAAGTATGACACAAATTCCCCCCTCCCTCAAAAAACTGTCAAATTTAAACCACGGCGGTTTTTCTGCACTATATCTGCTAGGGATTCAACAGTTAAGTAGTGTAAACTTCTTTTAAGTTTGTAAACATTTCTAACAACAGTTGTAAGGCATTAACAGATTCTAGAGTATGAACCAATGAATAAATTTCTGTGCTCACACCAATAACACGCAGGCTTATCAATAAGGCTAGGGTGAAGGCAGTGTCTGATTTTCTACTGCAGCGGGAGAGAGACACAAGGTTATATCTAAGAGATAATAAGGCAATTTTTGTTTAACAGTTAATTTAGGCATTAAAACAACCAAAACACAGTAGTCCTAGGACTAAGGAAACAAATGTAAAACAATGGGGGAGATAAACCAGTGAAACAGGTAAAAAACGTTAAATTGGGGGCAATCATGAACTGAAAGGAGGAATCAACGACAAGAATTTGATTACAATTTTCAATAAGGGGAATAGGGGGAAGCATATTGGGTACCAAAAGGCAAAGTTCAAGTCCCGCCACTAGTTTTAAAGTTATGCCATGTTGTTGAGGCTTCATACTGCATCGCAGAAGGTTGGTATTGTTGGTGAAGTGAAGCAGTCCGAAGGCAGCAATTTATTTATAGAACGGTGGGACTGGTGAGTAGCAGGTACCGAAGGGCGCCTGGGTGGAGGCGTTGACCATGACGAGGATGAGCTGAGGAGAGGTGGGGGGTCCGGAAGACAGCGTGGGCTGGAAGGGTGGGGAAGCAGGCAGAGTCCTTAAGAGCTCGGGGCATGGAAGAGGTTGAGCTGACATAGCCAGTGTGTTCTGGGGAATGGGTGAATGGGCCAGGTCGTGGCAAAAATTGATTGGGGGTGGCTCACTCTTCCTCAGCACCCATGGCGAGGGCACAAAGGGCTACTTCCAGGATGGGTCAGGGGGTGGAGTGGGGTGGGATGAGTGGGAGGGGAGTTGGCTATGTCTCCGGCACCATTGTCAAAAGGGGAAGGGAAGGAACCAGAGGTGTTGTCATCGTCTTGCAAGGGAGAGTCAAGTGGAGCACAGAGAGGGAAAGTTTCTGAGGTGCTGCGGCAAGAATTGTCAGCCAGTGGTGTTAGCAGGAGGGGTGACAGGCTCTTTTGAAGTGGATGAAGACAGGACTGCGGGAGGCTGCAGGAGGTCTATAAGAAAACAGCTTGGCAGGAGGCAAAATGGTTACTTGGGGGCTTTTTTTTAACAATAAAAATTTTTTATAAATTTAATTCTTCATATAAAAATTAGGAATTTACTTAGTCTTCTGGCCTGGGTTTACAGGCAGAAGACATTAGCAATTTACATTACACTAATTATTTTTGAATACCACAGGAATGTTATCTGACCTCTGTCAGACTTCAGCATAAAAAAATTTTATAATTAACAATTGCCAATTTTTCAAAAAAATTTTTAAACTGAATATAAAGGATCTTTCTTAAACTTCTAGTTATTATCTTAAAGCTAGATGCTATTCTTTAGCCACAAATTCATATTCTTTAGGCCTTAACTAACACATAGCAGGAAAGCTGGGTGATTGCAAAGTCCAGAAATTCTCCAGGGAAAAGTTATCCCTGATGGCCATTGAGAAATCTGGGGTTTACCATCCCCTACACTTTCTGCCATGCTGTCAGAAGGACAAAGCTAGCTTAACACATGATTTTTAGCAGGATGTCACAGTCTGTTAGATGACCAGACTGAGCCAGGTTAGAAAAAAAAATTAATTGAAATTTCAAAAATGGATAAGGCTTTAAAAATTGTATTTTTCATGAAATGTAGAAATAACAAATAAACAGACAAAACAAAACAACACTAAACACAACATTGTGGCCACTTTCACTTATCACAACACACACATGAACAGACAAAAGGATTGAAACAAAACTCGCATTAGAAAAATTGACAAGCGCTTTTAAATATTTAGCCGGCATGTTTGTAAAAAAAAAAATTTAATGTAGCTGGAGTGGAACTTTGCTGAAAATAAATTTTAAGGTTTAGCTTTAACACAAAACATTTTTAAAACAATTCTAATTTGAAGTTTAAAACATGAAGTAAAATGTTAGCAGTTAAAAAATTGTTAAGTAAAATGGTTAATGAGCACTGTAGAAGGAGTCTCCACTCTGAAGTATGATATCATTTGCTGTAAATGAACAGGTTTTCTTTAAATTAGTTTAACAGGAAAACAGTAAGGCAGCTGCAATAAAGTGTTAAAATTTTTATGATTAAGAAAGAAACAAACAACTGTTCCTACTTTGAAGACTTTAAGTGAATAATTTGTAAAAATTATATACCAAATTAACAAGATGTTTAGACATTATAAAATATAGTTAAAGACATTTGATGCATTTTCACATCTAAAACTTAAGACCAAAATTATATTTGATACTTTGTTGTTAATCTGCTTATAAAATGACCTCTATCGAAAATTTTGAGCAGGGGGTGAAAAACCTAATCCAGCCCTATCTAATTTTTGCGAAGGGGTAATGGGTTGAGTGATACCTTGCAAATGTTTGCCCAGGCCTTTGGAGGGTGTGTAGCCCTGTTGTAGCATTTGCTACAATGCAACAGGATTTTTACACTTTATAACATAAACACTCATTTGTTCCATAATGTCCTGACCCCAAAGATTAATGGGTAAGTCGGGGATAATGTAAGGGTGGACAAGAACTGTGTCACTATCCTCATCCTGCCAAACTAGCTTGTTAGCACTGACAAGAACTTTTTTGACGGAGCCAGCTATGCCTGAAACATTGTCAAAGGTGGAGGCAGTGGGCCAGTTAGGAGGCCAATCTAGGAGAGAAAAGCAGGTGGTGTCTGCGCCAGTGTCTAGGAGGCCTGTAAATTGTTTACCTGAGATGGTAAGGATTAAAAGCGGGCAAATGGGGACTTCAGGGATGTCTGCTTGATCAGGACTATGATCCAGGGAGCCATTGTCGGGCTGGGCTGGGGGTTGGGGGGCTCTGGCAGCTGGAATTGGAGCTGGCGGGGGAGGGGCAGAAGCTCCACCCTGTTTGTTGGTAGCTTGAAGCTGGGTAATTTGCTGTTTGAGCTGTTGAATTTCTATCAATAAAGGGTTATCAGATTCTGGAAGAGGCACTTTAATGGGCGCTGGCAAATCATACAGGGGAGGCTGTGAGGGGAGAGAGGTTGCATGCCCATGGTAGGAAGCAGCTTCTTCCTCCAACTCGGTCTCTTCCTCCAGGTCCAGTTTCTCCTCAGGGGGCTCTGAGGCTAAGGCCCGCAGAGAGGGATAAAGAGTCTTTTGCATAAGAGGAGGTTCCTGGGGTCGGGGGGAGAGAAAGGAAATCAATATGCAAAAATGAACTGGAGCGGGAACTAGGGTGAGAGCATTGTTGGGATACATGCTCCAAATGCTCCTGGGCATCTTTCACAATCTGCAAGCTCTGAGGATCAAAAGCAGATTTGACTATAATGCTTTTGAGGAGATCCCAATATTGTTGTATAATCTCTTTCTCGGACTCACTGCCATGTGTGCTAAAATGATTAGTGAGTTCTGCCCCGACTAGATCCCAAGTACTGGAAACTATTTTTGGGCAAGTAATAGCAAACCAAGGACAAATATTATTAACAACCATTAAAAATTTCAACAAATCTTTCTCTTCAATTACTATATTTCTACTTCTAAGTACTTCTTGTATACCTTTAATAAATTTTGCTTCTTTGCTCAGGCTGGTCCCCATTTTTACTCTGGGACTATAATGGGACGGCGGTTTTTACCTAGGTATTAGACAAACTAATTTTACATCACCTTACCCGACGTACATTAGCTCCGGATATGTCGCTGTGCCGTCCAGTCGGTTTTCTGTAACTCGAGCTTCCACGTGGGGCGCCACTCTGCGACCCGCAGGGGTGTGGAAATGAAGGTTGCTAGTTATTCGTGGGTTTGCCCAAGCAGAACCGACCTGTGAAGAAAACTTGAGAAGTTAGTAAGAAAAGTCCTCAAGACAACACATGCTGTTCAAAAGGGGTTTATTGTCGGGGGGACCAACTTTTAAGGGCTGAAATACATCAGAGGGTGTTACAGGTTTTCCACCAATTACAATTGCAAGCATTCATTAGCATAAGCTGGGGGCAGGTAATAGGGAGGGGCAAAGAGGTAGAGAGCACGTGTTTAACCTGAAAACACAAGATCCAAACAAGGTTCTATAAGTTTTACTCAGCAAGCATAAATAAAACATCAGCTGTAATCATAATAATCTTTTGCTAACACAAAGGCAAGTTGCTCTACATTTTTATTTCTGGCTGGATGTATTGGGTTGCTTTGAATTACTTTAGTATTTGTCTATTTCCTCTGTTCTCAGGGCATGGGCGCCTTTGGTCACGTGGGTGACAAGGTCAGGGATTACTGAGGTGTCCTTTGTTCTAGATTTCATCAGCTAGGCTCCCCACACTCTTCTACTTCTTCCTCTTCTTTTTCTTCTTCCTCTTCTTCCCCTTCTTCCTCTTTTTTGTCTTCTTTATTCTTTTTCTTTTAAATTGATATCTTTATTTAAACACCTTGATTACAAACATGATTTTAGTTGGGTTTTAATTATGTAAAGAACACCCCCTTCATCGGTACAACATTCCCATCACCAATGTCCCAAATCTCTCTCTTCCCCACCCTATCCCACCTGTAGTCTAGACAGGCTTTCTGCTTCCCTCATTCATTCACATTGTTATGATAGTTCTCAATGTAGTTATTTCTCTAACTGCACTCATCACTCTTTGTGGTGAGATTCATAAAGTGAGCTGGACCTTTTTAGCCCTTCTCTCTTTTGTCTTTGAAAATTATTGCAAGAATGTCTTATTTTTCTTAAAACCCATAGATGAGTGAGACTATTCTGTATCTATCTCTCTCCCTCTGACTTATTTCATTCAGCATAATAGATTCCATGTACATCCATGTATAGGAAAATTTCATGACTTCATCTCTCCTGACAGCTGCATAATATTCCATTGTGTATATGTACCACAGTTTCTTTAGCCATTCATCTGTTAAAGAGCATCTTGGTTGTTTTCAGAGTCTGGCTATTCTAAATAGCGCTGCAATGAATATAGGTGTAAGGAAGGGATTTTTGTATTGCATTTTTTGTGTTCCTAGGATATATCCCTAGGAGTGGTATAGATGGATCATATGGGAGCTCAATTTCCAGTTTTTGGAGGAATTTCCATATTGCTTTCCATAAAGGTTGGATTAGATCATGTTCCCACCAGCAGTGAATAAGAGTTCCTTTCTCTCCACATCCCCGTCAGCACTGCTTGTTCTCATTCTTTGTGATATGTGCCAAACTCTGTGGCGTGAGATGCTACCTCATAGTAGTTTTGATTTGCATCTTCCTGATGATTAGTGATATGGAGCATTTTTTATGTGCCTTTTGGCCATTTGTTTTTCTCCTTTGACAAAGTGTCTGTTCATCTCTTCTTCCCATTTTAGATGAAGTTAAATTTTTTTTTGTAAAGTTCGGTCAGTGCTTTGTATATTTTGGATATTAGTCCCTTATCTGATGGGTATTGGGTGAATAGTTTCTCTCACTCAGTGAGTGTCTCTTGTATCCAGGGCACTATTTTCTCTCAGGTGCAGAAGCTTCTCAGCTTAATATAGTCTCATCTGTTTAGGTATGCTTCCACTTGTTTGGAGAGTGCTGTTTCTATCTTAAAGATGCCTTTAGTCTCAATGTCATGAAGTGTTTTACCTATGAGTTGTTCTATATACCTTATGGTATCAGGTCTTTAATCCATTTGGATTTGACCTTCGTACATGGTGTTAGCTGGGGGTCTGAGTTTGCTTTTTTTTGCAATTGGTTAACCAGTTATGCCAACATCATTTGTTGAAGAGGCTTTCCTTGCTCCATTTAGGATTTCTTGCTCCTTTATCAAAAATCAGGTGATTGTATGTCTGGGGAACATTCTTTGAGTACTCAAGCCTATTCCACTGAGCTGAGGTTCTGTCTTTATGCCAATACCATGCTATTTTGACAACTATTTCTTTGTAATACAGTTTAAAATGGGGAAAGTGCCTCCCATATTCCTTTACCCAAGAATTGCTTTATCTATTTGAGGGTGTTTATTGTTCCAAATGAATTGAATTTCATAAGGGTTTAATCCACTTCTTTGAAGAATATCATGAGTATTTCTAGAGGGACCGCATTAAATCTTTATAATGCTTTGGGGGAGTATTGCCATTTTAATGATGTTAATCCTGCCAATCCATGAGCAGGGTATGTGTTTCCATTTCCGCGTGTCCTCTCTAATTTCTTGGAGCAGGGTTTTATAGTTTTTTTTTTTTTTTGTATAGGTCCTTCACGTGTTTGGTCAAGTTGACTCCAAGATATTTGAGTTTGTGTGACACTAATATGAATAGGGTTGTTTTCTTAATGTCCATTTCTTCCCTATCGTTATTGGTGTATAAAAAGGCCATTGATTTTTGTGTGTTAATTTTGGAGCATGCCACATTGCTGTATAAATCTATTGTTTCTAGTAGCTTTTTTGGTAGAGTCTTTAGGGTTTTCTAAGTAGATTATCATGTCATCTGCAAACAGTGAGAGCTTGACTTCTTCCTTTTCTATCTGGACTCCCTTGATATCTTTTTCTTACCTAACCACTACAGCAAATACTTCCAGTATTATGATGAATAGGAGTGGTGAAAGAGGACATCCTTGCCCTGTGCCAGAATTAAGAGGGAAGGCTTTTAGTTTTTCTCCATTGAGGATAATATGTGCCATTGGCTTGTGGTCAATGGCCTTGACTATATTGAGAAAAATTCCTTTCATTCCCATCTTGCTGAGAGTTTTTATCAAGACTGGGAGTTGGGCCTTATCAAATGCTTTCTCTGCATCTATTGATCTAATTCTGTGATTTTTATTTTTCTTGTTGATGTGTATTATGTTGATTTAATGCAAGGATGTTAAACCATCCTTGCATTCCTGAGATGAAACCTAATTGATTGTAGTGAATGATATTCTTGATGAGGCATTGGATCCTATTCTCTAGGATTTTGTTGAAGATCTTTGCATCTGTGTTCATCAGGGATATTGGTCTGTAATTTTCTTTGGCAGCTTCTCTGTCTGGTTTAAGTATCAAAGTTATGTTGGCTTCATAAAAGCTATTTGGAAGTGATCCTATTTTTTTCAATTTCATGAAAGAACGTGGCCAGGATTGGTAGTGGTTCCTCCTGAAAGGTTTGAAAGAATTTATTAGTGAATCAACCTGGGATTGGGCTTTTGTTTTGGGGCAGACATTTAATTACCGTTCTAATTTCCTCAATAGTGATGGGGGTGTTTAGATATCCCACATCCTCCTTATTCAACCATGGTAGATTATAAGAGTCCAAGAATTTATCCATTTATTCCATGTTCTCATGTTTAGTGGCATAGAGTTTCTCAAAGTAGTCTCTCATTACCCTTTGAATCTCTGCAATATCTGTAGTTATCTCCCCCTTTTCATATCTAATATGGGTCATTAAGTTTCTCTCTCTCTTTATTTGTGAGTTTTGCCAATGGTCTATCAATCTTGTTTATTTTTTCAAAGAACCAACTTCTGCTTTCATTGATTTTTTTGGATTTTTTTTTGTTTGGTTTCCACTTCATTGATTTCTGCTCTGGGCTTTGTTATTTCCTCTCTCTCCCTATTTTTGGTTCCTTTTGTTGATCATTTTCTAATTTTATGAGCTGCCTCATTAAGCTATTCAGGTATGTCCCTTCTTCCTTCCTGATGTGTACTTGCTAGGCTATAAACTTTCCTCTCAGTACCTCTTTTGCTGTGCTCCATAAATTCTTAGTTTGTGTCTTCATTGTCACTTGTTTTCAGGAAAGTTTTGATTTCCTCTTTGATTTTATCTCAAACCCACTTGTTGTTCAGTAGCAGGTTGTTTAATTTCCAGTTGTTAAATTTTTCTTCTGTGTCCTTTTGTATTTCATATTTAATTTCAGAGCCTTGTGGTCAGTAGCCTGCAAAATTTCTATCCTCTTGATTTTATGGAAGTATGTTTTATGTGCCAGCATGTGGTTTATCCTGGAGAATGACCCATGTGCATTGGAGAAGAATGTGTATCCAGGTTTCTGGGGATGGAGTGTCACATATATATATATCTACTAGGCCTCTTTCTTCCACTTCTCTTTTTCAGTTCTAGTATTTTTTGTTGAGTTTCAATCTGGTTGACCTATCAAGTGTTGATAGGGCCGTGTTGAAGTCTCCCACAATTATTGTGTTATTCCTGATATCCTCTTTCAAATTTGTCAATAATTGTATTAGATAATTTGCTGGTCTCTCATTGGGTGCGTATATGTTTAGTAGTTCGATTTCTTTCTGTTGCACATGTTCTTTGATTAGTAAGTACAGTGTCCATCTTTGTCCCTTACAACTTTTCTGAGTCTAAAATGTGTGTTATCTGATATTAATATGGCCACCCCAGCTTTTTTAAGGGTATTGTTTGCTTGGATGATTTTCCTCCAGCCTTTCACTTAGAGTCTATGTTTATCTGACTATGCAGGTGTATTTCTTGTAGGCAGCAGAAGGTTGAATTTATCTTTTTGACCCATTTAGCGACTCTGTGTCTCTTAATTGGTGCATTTAGTCCATTGGCATTGAGGGAGATGATTGTCATGGGATTTAATGCCATCTTTGTGTATAAGTTTGGGTGTCTGTTGACCTGTCTTGTCTTAAAGTAGACCTTTCAGTTTTTCCTTTAAGGCTAGTTTTGCATATGTAAAGTTTCGGAGCTGTTGCTTCTCTGTGAAGCTATGTATTCTTCCTTCAAACCTGAATGTGATTTGGGCTGTGTGCAGTAATCTAGGTGAAACATTCATTCAATTCAGTCTTGTCACTATATCCCACCACTGTCTTCTGGCCTTGAGAGTTTCATATGACATGTCTGCTGTAAATCTTAAGGATTTGAATGTAATTTCCCTTTTTGATCTAGCTGCTTTCAGTATTTTATCTCTCTCTGTGGAATTCATCATTGTGACTAGGATGTATCTTGGGGTGTTTTTCTTCTAGGTCTCTTTTGGCTGGTACTCTTTGGGCATGCAGTATTTGATTGCATGCAATCTTTAGCTCTGGGAGTTTCTCTGTGATGATGGCTTTGACTGTTGATTCTTCCTGGGGATCTCCTTCCTGGGCCTCTGGAACTCCAATTACTTTTATGTTGTTTCTGTTGAGTTTATCAAAGACTTCTATTTTCATCTGTTCACATTCCTTGAGTACTTTTTTCATTGTCTGATCATTTGCCTTAAGGTTCTTTTCTAATTTCTTCTGCTGTATGGAGTTGTTCTAAATTTCATCTTCCAGCTTACTGATTCTGTCCTTCGCTGCTGTTACTCTGTTTGGAGAGGCTTTCCTTGAGGTTTTCAGTTTAGCTATCACGTTTTTCAGATCTGTTATTTCAGTTTGGAGTTTTTCTGATTTCTGTCTTTGTGCTCTGTTCAGCTAGAGATATATTTTCTGTGATTTCCATGAGGATCCTCCATATTTCGATTCTAAACTCCTTATCTGAAACATTAATCAGATGGTTGGTATTTTTTGGGTCATCAGAGCTATCATCTTTATTCTCTGTGCATGGTGTTTGCCTATGAGGTTTCCCCATTGTCACGCTTGAGGTTTGATTTTTTTTCTACATGTTATGGTGGGTTATTTAGTTAGAAAGAGCATGCAGCAGCAAAGTGGAGTAGTTGCACACCTCTGGCCCCACCCTGTTTAGGCGGGTCCAAGAAACCTGTCTCTGAGATTCCCATGGGGGTCCCTTTCCAGGTGGGCATACGTAGGTACCCCTCAATGGTGGCTGCAGTGGAGGCCTGCACTAGCCCTGATCTGGGGGTCCAAGACCTCTCAGTCTTCAAGCTTCTCACAGAGGGCTCTTTCCAGGTGGATGTGCTTATACCCCTCAATAGCGACTGCAGTGAAGGTCTGTACTTGTCCTGGTCGGACGGGTCCAAGACCCCTCAGTCTCTGAGCTTCTCACGAAGGGCACTCTAGGTGGGCATGACTAGATACTGCTCAATGACGAAGGTGGTGGGGGCCTGCACTCACCCTGATCAGGCGGATCCAAGACCTCTCAGTCTCTGAGCTTCTCGTGGAGGGCACTTTCCAGGCGGGCACACCTTTACCCCTCAAATGGTAACTGCAGTGGAGATCTGCACTCACCCTGGTTGGACGGGTCCAAGATCCCTCAGTGTCTGAGCGTCTCACCCCTCTGACAAATTTCACTCAGCATAATAGTCTCCATATCCATTCACATATAGGCAAATTTCATGACTTCATTTCTTCCCCTAAAAGCTGTGTTGCTTTTTATTGTTTAGATGTACCATAGTTTCTTTAGTCATTTATCTGTTCTTGGCTTGGATTGTTTACAGATTCTGGCTATTGTAAATAGTGCTTCAATGAACATAGGAGTGCAGAGGCATTTTTTGTATTGTGTTTTTGTGTTCCTAGGGTATATTCCTAGGAGTGGTATTGATGGATCATATGAGAGCTCAATTTCCAGTTTTTTGAGAAATATTCATACTATATCCCAGTTGGATCAGAGAACATTCGCACCAGCAGTAAATGAAAGTTCCTTTCTCTCTGTATACATGCCAGAACTGATTATTCTTGTTCTTTGTGATGTGTGTCAGTCTCTGTGGTGTGAGGTGATATCTCATTGATATTTTAATTTGCATCTCCCTGATAATTTGTGCTGTGGAGCATTTTTTATGTGCCTTTTGGCCATCTGTATTTCTTCTTTGCAGAAATATCACAACAAAATTTTAAGAGCAATTATATTAGACTTGAGGAGACATGTCAAGGGCAGATAGTAGTGGGCTATATAACACTCTACTGTCAATTGTGGATACATGAATCATGTAGATTCATGTGATAAAGAAGATAAAGACAGGAACTATAATCCTGAGTGAGGAATTAAAATAGATGGTACTAATAGACATGTATGTAAGTCTCCACCTCCAAAAATCAGAATGCACATTATTTCCTACTACACTCAAATATCCTTCAGAATAAACCACATGTTGGGGTATAATACAAATGACATGGAGTCATGAAATAAAATGCACGTCAAATCTGTTCTCAGTATATAAAGCTTAATAAAAGAAAGTCAAGAAAATTCAAATATTTGGAGACTATGGAGAAATAAAACTTATCCAGTTTTGGTACTGGAAGAACCAAATAAAAATGATTCTGATGAAACAAACTGTGAGAATTATGAGATGAAGTATCAATTAAATTAATAAGAGTCCTTGATGGTGGTGAATGATGGTGAGGTCTTTTTCGGCTGGGCCAGGTGCCTGCAACCCCTTTCAGCTGGCGGGTCTGTAGGTTAAGGATAGCAGCAAGGAAATGATCCACAAGCAGTCAGTAGAAGTCAGGAGACATGAATCTTTATTGATAATACCCTACATGATTGATAATATGCCAACATGTGCGTATCTTACATGGCTTCTAAGGTAATCTTTTAGCAGCCTCTCTGCAGCTGCCCTGCATCTAAAACCTGTCTCTCCTCCGTATATACTGTGTCTTCCTCCCACGGTTTCTTGCTGAATTCCCTTTGAATTTCCCTATGCTCCTTCCATTGACCCCTCCCAGATGTGGAAGAGTCTCACCATCAGGTAACATAAACAGAAAGTTGGGGGAAGGGATAACAATGAGATAAAGGAAAATAAGCATGAAAAGCTATACAAGCAATACAGACTTATAGTAGGAACTAAGGAAAATTAAGTTCAATAAATAATCTGGCAGTTCAAGAAACTAGAAAAATAACAATAAAATCCAAAGTAGAAGGATGAAAATAATAAGAATTTGATCAGAATTAATTATCTAGAAATTAATAAATAAATACAGAAGGGCAGTAAAACCAGAAACCTGATTTTTAAAGAATAAACAAGACTGAAACTTAAACATGACTCAAAGAAAAAAAGAAATAATTCTAATAAAACACAGAAAAGATGAAAAAGATGTTAGAACAGACACTCTGAAAACACAAATAATATTAAGAGGCAAAAGCTGGCTCTCTGTGTGTGACACCAGGCGGGGAAAATCCGCGAAAGTACACCGGCCCAGTGGGGCTCAGCTGTGAAAGACTGTGAGTGTGACCTGTCTATGTCTGTCTACTGTCCTCTTGCGTGAAACTCTTGCGAGTGGGGCAAAAAGAGCCTCCAGAAACCTCGCTCGCCCAGACGCCATTTTCAGGGAGGGACTTCAGAGCATAAAAACCGGCTATCCTTTGCAAAAGCTGGCTCCCTGTGTGTGACACCAGGCGGGGAAAATCCGCGAAAGTACACCGGCCCAGTGGGGCTCAGCTGTGAAAGACTGTGAGTGTGACCTGTCTATGTCTGTCTACTGTCCTCTTGCGTGAAACTCTTGCGAGTGGGGCAAAAAGAGCCTCCAGAAACCTCGCTCGCCCAGACGCCATTTTCAGGGAGGGACTTCAGAGCATAAAAACCGGCTATCCTTTGCAAAAGCTGGCTCCCTGTGTGTGACACCAGGCGGGGAAAATCCGCGAAAGTACACCGGCCCAGTGGGGCTCAGCTGTGAAAGACTGTGAGTGTGACCTGTCTATGTCTGTCTACTGTCCTCTTGCGTGAAACTCTTGCGAGTGGGGCAAAAAGAGCCTCCAGAAACCTCGCTCGCCCAGACGCCATTTTCAGGGAGGGACTTCAGAGCATAAAAACCGGCTATCCTTTGCAAAAGCTGGCTCCCTGTGTGTGACACCAGGCGGGGAAAATCCGCGAAAGTACACCGGCCCAGTGGGGCTCAGCTGTGAAAGACTGTGAGTGTGACCTGTCTATGTCTGTCTACTGTCCTCTTGCGTGAAACTCTTGCGAGTGGGGCAAAAAGAGCCTCCAGAAACCTCGCTCGCCCAGACGCCATTTTCAGGGAGGGACTTCAGAGCATAAAAACCGGCTATCCTTTGCAAAAGCTGGCTCCCTGTGTGTGACACCAGGCGGGGAAAATCCGCGAAAGTACACCGGCCCAGTGGGGCTCAGCTGTGAAAGACTGTGAGTGTGACCTGTCTATGTCTGTCTACTGTCCTCTTGCGTGAAACTCTTGCGAGTGGGGCAAAAAGAGCCTCCAGAAACCTCGCTCGCCCAGACGCCATTTTCAGGGAGGGACTTCAGAGCATAAAAACCGGCTATCCTTTGCAAAAGCTGGCTCCCTGTGTGTGACACCAGGCGGGGAAAATCCGCGAAAGTACACCGGCCCAGTGGGGCTCAGCTGTGAAAGACTGTGAGTGTGACCTGTCTATGTCTGTCTACTGTCCTCTTGCGTGAAACTCTTGCGAGTGGGGCAAAAAGAGCCTCCAGAAACCTCGCTCGCCCAGACGCCATTTTCAGGGAGGGACTTCAGAGCATAAAAACCGGCTATCCTTTGCAAAAGCTGGCTCCCTGTGTGTGACACCAGGCGGGGAAAATCCGCGAAAGTACACCGGCCCAGTGGGGCTCAGCTGTGAAAGACTGTGAGTGTGACCTGTCTATGTCTGTCTACTGTCCTCTTGCGTGAAACTCTTGCGAGTGGGGCAAAAAGAGCCTCCAGAAACCTCGCTCGCCCAGACGCCATTTTCAGGGAGGGACTTCAGAGCATAAAAACCGGCTATCCTTTGCAAAAGCTGGCTCCCTGTGTGTGACACCAGGCGGGGAAAATCCGCGAAAGTACACCGGCCCAGTGGGGCTCAGCTGTGAAAGACTGTGAGTGTGACCTGTCTATGTCTGTCTACTGTCCTCTTGCGTGAAACTCTTGCGAGTGGGGCAAAAAGAGGCTCAGAGGAGCACGGCCGCTCCGCTTCGCTACGCGGCCGTGCACTCTTTCTAAGGAAAGAACTCCATTGCAACAAGAAGGAAAAATCACACTAAGAACGGCGCTATATCACAGAAGCAAACATTTCTCTCTGGACTGTCTTCTCTGTTACATGCTCGGGCCTAAGATTTGACCCAGTGTGAGGCTTCATCCACAGAGGACTCCCCTCCCTTAGAGGCAAGTCAGCCCATCCAGAAAGGGAGGAGCCAGAGGAGTGTGCTGCCTACATCATATAGACAATGAATACCACTACAACACGTAGAAAAACCCACAATACAAATGTGACAATGGGGAAACAGCGCAGGCCAGCATCAGACATAGAGAATGAAGATGACAATTCTGAGGACCAGATAATGACTGAACAACTAATCAACCTCTCAGATAAGGACTTTAGACTAGCAATATGGAAGGTGCTCAACAGACTCCAAGAAACCATGGATCGAGTTGAACAGAACACTAATAAGAACCAAGAAAATATGAAGGCAGAAATGACAAAACTCCAAACTGAAATAACATGTCAACTAACAGGCCTGAAAAACTCAGTAAACGAAGTGAATGACAAAATGGATGAGCTCTGGGACAGGGTATCAGAAGCTGAGAATAGACTTGGTGCTGTGGAAGATGAGATACATAACAATTCCATACAGCAGGAGAGATTGGACAAAAAACTTAAAGCAAATGAGCAGACAATGGAAAAATTAGTCAAAGAATGGGAACATACGAAAATAGAAGTCTATGATAAGATCAACAGAAACAACTTAAGAATCATTGGAGTCCCAGAGACCCAGGAAGAAAATTTCCAGGAAGAATCAATGGTCAAGAACATCATTAAAGAGAAACTTCCAGAGCTAAAGAATATATGTGATCAAATCCTGCATGCCCGAAGAGTACCAACCAAAAGAGACCCCAGAAAAACCACCCCAAGACACATCCTAGTCACAATGACAAATCCCACAGATAGAGACAGAATTCTGAAAACAGCAAGATCAAAAGGGGAAATCATGTTCAAGCAAGCTTCCCTGAGATTTACAGCAGACCTGTCACCAGAAACGCTCAATGCCAGAAAGCAGTGGTGGGATATTGTGACAAGACTGAATGAAATGAATGCTTCACCCAGAATACTATACCCAGCAAAACTCACTTTCCGGTTTGATGGAAGAATACATGGTTTCACAGACAAAAAACAGCTCAGAAACTTCACAGACACAAAACCAGTCTTAAGAGAAAAACTGAAAGACCTAATCTAAGACAAGACTACCCAAAAGACACACCAAATTTTGAAATAAAGATGGCGTTAAATCCCAGGACAATTCTTTCTCTCAACGTCAATGGACTAAATGCACCAGTTAAGAGACACAGAGTGGCTAAATGGATCAAAAAACTCAATCCAACCTTCTGCTGCCTACAAGAAACGCACCTGAATAGTCAGAACAAACATAGACTCAAAATAAAAGGCTGGAGAAAAGTTATCCAAGCAAACAACACCCATAAAAAAGCTGGAGTGGCCATACTAATATCAGATAATGCAAACTTTATACTCAGGAAGGTTGTAAGGGACAAAGACGGACATTTTATATTAATCAAGGGGTACGTAGAGCAGGAAGAATTCACTCTCCTAAACATATATGCACCGAATGAGGGGCCAGCAAAATATTTAATACAACTGCTGACAAATCTGAAAAATAATATCAACAACAACACAATAATTGTGGGGGACCTAAACACGGCTTTGTCAACACTGGACAGGTCAACCAGACTGAAACCCAACAAGAATATACTAGACCTGAGGAGAGAAATGGAAGAAAGAGGCCTAGTGGATATATATAGGACACTCCATCCCCAGAAACCTGGATACACATTCTTCTCCAATGTACATGGTACATTCTCCAGAATAGACTACATGCTGGCACATAAAACATACCTCCATAAGATCAAGAGGATAGAAATTTTGCAGACTACCTTCGCTGACCACAAGGCTCTGAAATTATTTGTGAACTCCAAAGGGACTCAGAAGAAACACTTTAACACCTGGAAGTTAAACAGCCTCATGCTCAATAACCAGTGGGTCCGAGATGAAATCAAGGAGGAAATAAAAAGGTTCCTGGAAACAAATGACAATAAAGACACAAACTCTCAGAACTTATGGGACACAGCAAAAGCAGTACTGAGAGGAAAATTTATAGCTTTGCAAGCACACATCAGGAAGGAAGAAGGAGCTTACCTGAGTAGCTTAATGACACAGCTAATAGAACTAGAAAATGCTCAACAAAAGGACCCAAGAACAGGAAGACAGAAGGAAATAACAAAGCTGAGAGCAGAAATCAACTAAGTGGAAACTCAAAAAACAATCCGAAAGATCAACGAAAGCAGAAGTTGGTTCTTTGAAAAAATAAACAAGATTGATAGACCACTGGCAAACCTAACAAAGAAAGAGAGAGAGAGAAACTTGATAACTCGTATCAGGAATGAAAAAGGAGAGATCACTACTGATATGACAGAGATTCAAAGGGTAATCAGAAACTACTTTGAAAAACTCTACGCCACTAAAAATGAGAACCTGGAAGAAATGGATAAATTCTTGGACTCTTATAATCTTCCACGGTTGAAGGAAGAGGATGTAGCATATCTAAACACCCCCATCACCATTGATGAAATTAAAACAGTAATCAAATGTCTGCCGAAAAACAAAAGCCCAGGTCCAGATGGATTCACTAATGAATTCTATCAAACTTTCCAAGAGGAACTACTGCCAATCTTGGCAAGACTCTTTCATGAAATTGAACAAACAGAAACACTTCCAAATAGCTTTTATGAAGCCAACATCACCTTGATACCTAAACCAGACAGAGACGCTACCAAAAAAGAAAATTACAGACCAATATCACTGATGAATGCAGATGCAAAGATCCTCAACAAAATCCTGGCAAATAGGATTCAATGCCTCATTAAGAAGATCATCCACTACGATCAAGTAGGTTTCATCCCAGGAATGCAAGGCTGGTTTAACATCCGTAAATCTATCAACATAATACACAACATCAATAACAAGAAAAATAAAAACCACATGATCATATCAATAGATGCAGAGAAAGCATTTGATAAGGTCCAACACCCATTCTTGATCAAAACTCTCAGCAAGATGGGAATGGAGGGAACCTTTCTCAATATAGTGAAGGCCATCTACCACAAGCCAGTGGCAAATATTATCCTCAATGGAGAAAAACTGAAAGCCTTCCCTCTAAATTCTGGCACAAGACAAGGCTGTCCTCTCTCACCACTCCTATTCAACATAGCACTGGAATTACTTGCTATAGCGATTAGGCAAGAAAAGGATATCAAGGGAATCCAGATAGGAAAGGAAGAAGTCAAGCTCTCACTGTTTGCAGATGACATGATACTCTACTTAGAAAACCCTAAAGACTCTATCAAAAAGCTTCTAGAAACAATAGACTCATATAGCAAGGTGGCAGGCTACAAAATTAACACACAAAAATCAATGGCCTTTCTATACACCAACAGTAATAAAGAAGAAATGGACATTAAGAAAACAACCCCATTCACAATAGTACCACACAAACTCAAATATCTTGGAATCACCTTGACTAAATATGTGAAGGACCTATACAAAGAAAACTATAAAACTCTGCTCCAAGAAATAAGAGAGGACACACGGAAATGGAAACACATACCCTGCTCATGGATTGGCAGGATTAACATCATCAAAATGTCAATACTCCCCAAGGCATTATACAGATTTAATGCCATCCCTCTAAAGATACCCATGACATTCTTCAAAGAAGTGGATCAGACACTTTTGAAATTCATTTGGAACAATAAACACCCTCGAATAGCTAAAGCAATCATTGGGAAAAAGAATATGGGAGGAATTACTTTTCCCAACTTTAAACTGTACTACAAAGCAACAGTTATCAAAACAGCATGGTATTGGAATAAGGATAGGTCCTCAGATCAGTGGAATAGGCTTGAATACTCAGAAAATGTTCCCCAGAGATACAACCATCTAATTTTTGATAAAGGAGCAGGAAATCCTAAATGGAGCAGGGAAAGCCTCTTCAACAAGTGGTGTTGGCACAATTGGATAGCCACTTGCAAAAAATTAAACTTAGACCCCCAGCTAACATCATGTACAAAGGTAAAATCCAAATGGATTAAAGACCTCGATATCAGCCCCAAAACCATAAGATATATAGAACAGCACATAGGCAAAACACTACAGGACATTACAGGCATCTTCAAGGAGGAAACTGCACTCTCCAAGCAAGTGAAAGCAGAGATTAACAGATGGGAATATATTAAGCTGAGAAGCTTCTGCACCTCAAAGGAAATAGTGCCCAGGATACAAGAGCCACCCACTGAGTGGGAGAAACTATTCACCCAATACCCATCAGATAAGGGGCTAATCTCCAAAATATACAAGGCACTGACAGAACTTTACAAGAAAAAAACATCTAACCCCATCAAAAAATGGGGAGAAGAAATGAACAGACACTTTGACAAAGAAGAAATACGCATGGCCAAAAGACACATGAAAAAATGTTCCACATCACTAATCATCAGGGAGATGCAAATCAAAACAACGATGAGATACCACCTCACACCCCAGAGAATGGCACACATCACAAAGAATGAGAATAAACAGTGTTGGCGGGGATGTGGAGAGAAAGGAACTCTTATCCACTGCTGGTGGGAATGCTGTCTAGTTCAACCTTTATGGAAAGCGATATGGAGATTCCTCCAAAAACTGGAAATCGAGCTCCCATACGATCCAGCTATACCACTCCTAGGAATATACCCTAGGAACACAAAAATACAATACAAAAACCCCTTCCTTACACCTATATTCATTGCAGCTCTATTTACCATAGCAAGACTCTGGAAACAACCAAGATGCCCTTCAACAGATGAATGGCTAAAGAAACTGTGGTACATATACACAATGGAATATTATGCAGCTGTCAGGAGAGATGAAGTCATGAAATTTTCCTATACATGGATGTACACGGAATCTATTATGCTGAGTGAAATAAGTCAGAGAGAGAGAGAAAAACGCAGAATGGTCTCACTCATCTATGGGTTTTAAGAAAAATGAAAGACACCCTTGTAATAATAATTTTCAGACACAAAAGAGAAAAGAGCTGGAAGTTCCAGCTCACCTCAGGAAGCTCACCACAAAGAGTGATGAGTTTAGTTAGAGAAATAACTACATTTTGAACTGTCCTAATATTGAGAATGTATGAGGGAAATGTAGAGCCTGTTTAGGGTACAGGCGGGGGTTGGGTGGGGAGGAGGGTGATTTGGGACTTGGGTGATGGGAATGTTGCACTGGTGATGGGTGGTGTTCCTTTTATGACTGAAACCCAAACACAATCATGTATGTAATCAAGGTGTTTAAATAAAAAAAAAATTAAAAAAAAAATAAGTAGAAACATCTATTAAATTTTAAAAAAAAATAATATTAAGAAATTACTATTCATAAGTTCATGCCTCTAAACTAGAATTAATTTTAAATAATAAATACAAGATTTAAAATTAAAATACAGAGCAATTTTGATATAAAAAAGAATAAAATGATGGAAGCTGCATTTCAAAAATCAATTACATAATATTGATCATTTTCCTAGCTTGGAGAAATAAAGTTAGGGATTCAAGTAATAAAATTGGATTCAATTTTATAATTTACAAAAAAAGTATAAAGTATATACTTTTATAGTTTTTATATAAAATATAAAAATAGAAAGTATATTGTTCATAATTTTTAAATATTTTATTTGTATTGAGCCACACATTTCCATAGAATCAGTTTTAGAGATGAAATATAAATTTTCTTCCACTTTTTCAAGAGAGTAAAAGTACTGAAGTAGTTGTATTTTTGAAAATGCTTAATTTTAGAAACAAAGGAGCTCAACACAGTCATTCCCCTTTATGTGTTTTATATTGTCTTGTTCTCTTGGACCAGACAATGCTCAGGGCTTACTCCTGGCTCTGAGCTCAGGGATCACTGCTGGTGTGGTTCAGGGGACACTACAGGGTGTTGGGGATGAAACATGGGATTGGCTGCTTGTTGGCAATCCCCTTACTTACTTTTCTATATTTTTGGCTTACCTACTATAGTCTAATAGTGACTCTGAATCACTTTTTCCCCAGTGTCAATTCAGAAGACATAAGGCTTTATGAGCCAAAACTTTTTCTAGTAACCATTGTGAGGTTATTAATATAATATTCCTCCAAGGATAAGTGAAAGCCACAAAGCAATTATATTCTGCCACCTCTAATTGAGAGCTGATGATGTGAAGTTGCCCTTTTCTCTGGGGCCCTCTTCAAGATTTATAAAATTAGGACCTATGCCTCTTGTTTAAGAGTTGTAAACAAGGGTGTCTATATACCTAGCTAATTTAGTTTTGAATGGTACTTATTCTTCTTTTAATGTGTTCTGAAAAATAAAAAGGACTGAAGGTAATATACTTATAAGAAGCAAATCTAGAGCAGAAATAGAATTCACACTAAGTAGTGACCAGGTGTGTGTGCATTAGTAGGTTACATTATTACTTAGTTTAAATTGACCATTTCTCACAGTATGACAAATGATTTTATGTAGAATAAAGTGAATTATTTATTTTTAGGTATAGGGGAAACCACTCTTTCTTCTACCTCCCTTTTTCACAATACTTTATCCTAAAATACTAATTATATTCATCTCTGCTGCCACAATCTAGCTATCAGCAACAGGAAGGCTACACAGGCAATGATCAAGAGCTTCCAGTGTAATACACAGAGGTGTCTGAGGGGCCCTTACAGTACCAGGGGCCAAACCTAGTCTTTGTGCGAGGTCCCCAACTCCTACCTCCCCGACCTCTGAAGAAGGCATTATTTTCTATCTGAAATAATATCCGCAATAGCCTCCTCTTAAGATTTTACTAATACTCATTTATTGCTATAATATGCTTTGTATCCAGCAAATAGCATACTATTTTTAAAAATGTATTCACTCCATTAGTCATTTTAGAACAAAAACTTCTTACAATAAAAGTCAATATTCCATCTCTTAAATAAAATCTTCAAGTCTATAGTTTTCCTATAATGACCATAACTCCCAAAATTTCTCTTTTCCTTAATCATTATGGCTCCGTTTTCTCAAAAGATTTCACTAAAATGCTAGTTATTTACATATTACACCTACATTCAGGTTCTTATTATTCAAAGATCTCATAAGAACAGGTTTCTTCACCATCTTGTCTTCTTATAGTTTAGTTATATCTATTAAAACTGGATATAAATATATACACATATATTTCCCACTAATTTTTATCCTATATCTATCTATGTTAATATAAAATGAATGCATGTTATTTTATCAATAAAATAGACAAATGTTATAAGTAGCATGAATTTTTTTCAGTACAGTAGCTACAAATTCTACTGTAACAAACTGAATTATTAACACTATAAGACTAGCAACACTGGATGACTAATGTATCTTAGGTAATAATATTAAATTAAACATATTTTTGACTTTATTTCTTGGTGGGGGCCACACCATGAAGTACACAGGAATTACTCTTGACTCTGCACTCAGGGGTCATTCCTGGTGGTATTCAGGGGACAATATGGAATTCTGGGAATCAAAGATGGGTCAGCACATTCAAGGCAAATGCTGTATTTGCTGTGCTATTGCTCCAGCCCTGAATTAACCTTATTTTAAAAGCATTAGATTTAAATACACATGGATTATAAAGATAATTTATTCAAGTCATATATAATATAGGTTATATATAGATTATTATATTATATATTATTATATAATTTGCAATTGATTCCCAAATGAATGATAAATTCTACAGGGAAGCACTTAGGTTTTTTTGGGGGGGGGGTTTGGTTTTTTTTTTTTTTGGTTTTTGGGCCACACTCGGCTGTGCTCAGGGGTTACTCCTGGCTGTTTGCTCAGAAATAGCTCCTGGCAGGCACGGGGGACCATATGGGACACCAGGATTCGAACCAACCATCTTAGGTCCTAGATCGGCTTCTTGCAAGGCAAACGCCGCTGTGCTATCTCTCCGGGCCTAGCACTTAGTTCTTAAAGAACAATATGTGCATATTAAATAGTCTTTATAAAGTATGTTTATTGTATAATTTAGTTAATAGACCATCATGGTTTTTTTCTTATTCATTCAATTTTTATTAAATTTTAGGTAATATGGTTACTTGTGATTTTTTTTAATGTTCATTTGAGCCTACCTAAGACTAACTGACCCTTAGGATAAAGCTAAGTATTGGCATTTAGTGAAGTCTTATGTGTTTTCATATAAAATATCAGTCATGAATTATAGACAAAATATAAGTTAAGAACTTTGGAAAGGAGAGGCTATTATTTAGTGAACTATTCTGGAAAGACACTTAAAATAACATTCTTTGACAGAGAAAGAAGATGAATGGAAAAGCCAAATGATTCCTTGGTATTCTAAGAACTTCACTACATGTGATATGCTTAGAAATGATAAGTCAGGGTGAAAAAAGTGACTCTTCTCCATTCACGAAGACTCTTTTAGAAAGAGTGATGATAGACTGAAAGTGGTGAAAAGGAGGAGGAACTGTCTTAAAATGGAAATCCCTTGATTTACTATAAAGTGTGCCCACTGATCTTTCATGTCATTGATGTCAAATCTTGTCCTTCATATTCTTACCTTAACCATTTACACACTATGTTTCTATCAAATATTTTGGTCCTATGTTTGGGAAGTTCACAGACATTTTGTTGTTGTCAAGAAATATGTCAGTGTGGTTTTTGTTGTTGTTAAGCTTGTCTCTGAGCAACTATAACTGTCTGTGTCAATTTTACAGAAATTGCATTTCAATGGCCAATTATATGACTAGGAAAAGGTGATCCTCTCCTCTTCCATAAGACATTTTATTTCATTTTTTTAAATTTCATCTTTTATTTATTTTAAATTTTATTATAGTTTGAGTAATATAGTTTAAATGGTGTTAAAGATTATTGTATTTCTGCCTATAATTTCAGCACACCAGACCACTTTTATTTTAGATAATGACTGATTAGCAAAAGAAACCAATTTGTGCTATTCTTGACTTTTCGCTCTTGGTGACATAAATTTCAGCCCACATTGTTTAATTATTTGGGGAGGGACTTTAATATGTTTTATTTAATTCTAAATGTATGTCTATTTATTAAGTGTTACGTTTAAACAATAACACATCACCTAATCTTAAGTACTCTCCTCTGGAAACTTCTGCTTATTTGTCAGTTCCACTAGTTTCATTTTAGGTTTGTTTTGTTTGTTCACAAAATTATTTTCTCATACTGAACATTAATGTGATATTCAATATTTTCTTCTACTTTATTTTATACAAACCCCTTGAGTTCCCTTTACTCTGTTGTCAATGACAAACTCATTTTTATAGCTGAATATTATACCTTTTTTATATTTATCCTATCACTATTAATATATTAATGGGAACTTTATTTTGCTTTAAATATATTACAAATATTGCTAAAATAATGGTAAAGTATATCAAATGGTTTGAGATGAAGTTTTTAAATCCTTTGGACAGATATCTAGACTTCAGAATGCTATATCATATGGCAGCTCTATTTTTAGACTATCAAATAAATTTCTTACCGTTTTTCAAAATACAGTACTAATTTATATTTCCATCAAAAGTGGGAATATATGAGAATAACCTTTTCTGTAATTCTCTATTTATATTAACTGTTATTGTTTATTTCAATATAAGCCATTTTCATGGGTTTGAGGTGATATCTCATTGTGGTTTTGATTTGTATTTCTCTGAGAATTAGAGATGTTAAATATCTTTGCATAAGCCTTTTTCTATATGTACATTATCTTTGCATAAGCCTTTTTCTATATGTATCTTTGCAAAAGTCTTTTGAAGAATTTTCCAAATCTTCTGCCCCATTTCAGCTTAGTTATTTGTTTTTGTTATTTTGAGTTTCATAAGTTCTTTACATATATTTTTATAAAACCCTTATCAGATGTATTTTTGCTGACTATGTTATTATTCAGAAAGATGCTTTTCATTCTTCTAAATATTTTCTTTTGTTGCATAAAAACTTTTAATCTGATGTAGTCTCATTGTTTATTTTTGCTTTTATTTTCTTTACATTCAGGGTCAAATTGCCAAGACATCTTAGATGTTTATGCTATGAAATGTTTCACCAGTTATCTTCTATGCATTTGCAGATGAGAGATTCTCAAACCTATCTGACATGGAGCATTCTTTTAAGAAAAAAATTATCCAGTGCCCCCTTGAAATCTACTATAAGAAAGCAAAGCAAGCAGGAGAGATAATACAGCAGGGAAGTGGTGCCATGTATACAGCTGATGTGGCTTCAATCTCCTGCATACCTACCATAAGGCTTCCTGACCATAGCCAAGAGTGATCCCTGAATGCAGAGCCAATAGTAATTCCTAATTACTGCAGGGTATGTCCCCAACACACTCTCTCTCTTACACACACACACACACACACCAAATTGAAAACACCTTTTCTTATTGCCCCTGAGCCTACTATCAGCTTCCTCTCAGAAGAACACTTTGAAATCGTGATCTAAATCGTTAAAACATTTTGAATTTACTTTTGTGTATGGTCTTATATTTTATCTGAGTTTTTAGCAGTTTTAATAATGAATCTAGGTCCTTTGAAGGTTTGGTAAAATTTACTGGTTGAGCCATCTGGTCCTAAATTTCTGCTTTCTGCTTATTTGTCAATTTTACTAGTTTAATTTTTTTTGTTATGAAAGTATTTTCCTATATTTTTCTTATATATATTATATATAAATATTATGTATCTCCTTATATTGACATTGTTTCAATGTCCATATTTGTGATCTTCCATTGGTACGTTTTATATTTTCTTGGTAGGGTATACTTTTCTGAGTTTATTCATACTTTCTAAATTATCAAATTTATTGATGTATAATTTTATACATCTTGTGATCCTTTGTACTTGTATGGTTTCTGTTGTAATTTCTTTGATTCTTCTTTAAATTGTATTTTTCTATCTTTATTTGTGAATCTATGCAATGATGCAGGTTGTTGGTTCTGTTTACCTTTTTTTCTTTAATAATTTCTTTATTTAAGCATGTGGTTACAGAAAGATTTGTAGTCGATTTCAGTCATTGGACGTACACCACCCTTCAAATTAGATGTGAAATTACCATTCATAGAAGCCACCTAAGCTCAACACAGCAAATAATAAAATGCTCAACTAACAACAAATAGCTTAGCAAACCTTTAAACATTGACCTCATTGTGAGATATGGTAATTTTCATAAATTTTCTTGTCTAAAAATTTTAATTCTAGTAGCAAGCAATATTAAATAAATTATTAATACTTGCTAAAGGGCAGTTTAAGGGCAGGATAAGAAACTAAGGATAATACTGGAGGAAATGTTAGACCTGTGGTGGAATTGATGCTGTTTAGAACATTGGATGTCAGAAATAACTGTATCATGAGCAACTTTGTAATCTGCATTTTAAAAATTACATATCAAAAAATACTTCTCTGTAGGTAGTAAAAAGTTGATTTTTGGCTTTGTGTTCACTCAAAAGTTTATGTATATGAATTCAAATAATTGGCATTTTGGTAATATATAAGTATTTCTTGGGGGCCAGCATAATAGAACAGTGGTAGGGTGTTTCCCTTGTAAGCAGATATCCTAGGACACACCTGGGTTTGATCCCTGGCATCCCAGATGGTCCCCCAAGCCTACCAGGGGTGATTTCTGAGCACAGAGCCAGGAATAACCCCTGAGCACCACCAGATGTGGCCCCCAAACAAACAAATAAATAAACAATAAAATACAAATAAAATATATGTATTTCTTGCCATTTGGTGAAATTTCAAGTTCTTAGTTCTTTGTTTTTCTTTTCTTGTGCAGTAATATCTTTTATTTATTATATTTGAATCCACTTTTAAATTTCTCATGTTTACTTCTATAGGTTTTATTTTATGGTCATGATGAGATATTTATATAAGGAACTATAATTATAGCATATTGGGCAGATTAATCTTGAAATTATTCTGATATGTGACATATTTTTCTTTCTCATATGCACATGTATACTTATGCCTATGGCATCTAAGTGAAGTGTGTTTCATTTTATAAAAGTCATTTTTTATTTTAATATTTTAAATTTTTCATCCTTTATTTAAACACCATAGTTACAAAATTGTTTATGACTGGATTTCAGTCTTACAACTTATACTACCATAAACCAGTGCACATTTCCCACCACCATTGTCCCAGTTTCCCTTCTCCAATCCCCCCATGCCTGTCTCTAAGGAAAGCATTTTACTCATCTCTCTTTAACTCTCTTTTTCTGTCTCCCCTTTTTCTACTTTTAGACACTATGGGCTGCATGATTGTTAATGAGAGAATGCCATGCCTATGACTTTACTTCTGTTTATCACCTAATTCTTGTCCAGAGTGATCAGTTTCAATTATTGTCATTATTGTCTTAATGGTCCCTTCTCTTCCCACTGCTTCACCACTTGTGGCAAGCTTCCTATCATGGATTGGTCTCTCTAGAACCATCTTTATTTTTTTTGGATATTATTATCATACTATTTGTTAATTCAAACCTTAATCTCCAATGCCACTACACTGGAGAGATGTGGTTCTGGATACAAACATCAATGAAAAAAATAATGCACACACACTAAAGAGGGTGAAACGAGTTCAGGAGTTCTGACCTGTAAGCCTTCTGATCTAAGAAGTAGGTAGCTCTGAGAGGAGGTCCAGAAACGCAAAAGAGCATTTTCCTGAGACTCGGAATATTTATTGGGAAGAATCAGACCACACCCTGGGGTGGAGAACGAGTGGTATAAACATCAATTCAAGGTACTACATTCAAAGATGTTTCCAACCAATGAGTAACAAAGCTTATACTGAGTGGGATGACATCTAACTAATCCCACATCTTCCCCTAATTGACTTTATAGAGAAAATACAGAAATATGAGATAAAATAAATACAGATCCCAAGGGAAACTACATTTTCTAAAGGGAAGATGGTTGTTTCTAAATAAAAAATAAAGGGAATAGCATAAATTTGCATGAGCACAGCAAAAGTTGGAAAAATAGAAAAAAAAAAACTTTTGGCCTAAAAAACAGGGTGTCCCTACCCACAAAGTTCCTGTCATAAGAACAACTACAGACACCAGACACACTAATTTGTTTAACTCCAAAGTCTTTCTTTTTTTTTGGGGGGGGGGGTTCACACCGGCAGCACTCAGGCGTTACTCCTGGCTCTATGGTCAGAAATCGCTCCTGGCAGGCACAGGAGACCATATGGGATGCCGGTATTCGAACCAATGACCTTCTGCATGCAGGGCAAACGCCTTACCTCCATGTTATCTCTCCAGCCCCTCCAAAGTCTTTCTTCAAGGTCCCAGGAAAGGTTCCCCTCAATCACAGTTTTCGCTGTCAGTTTCAGTAACTGGAGATATTGGTATTAGTACATATCCTATATTGAAGTCAGGATGTCCTGAGGCATCTCCTTGTTTCATCTGACCATTGTGGTGATGAGGCAGGGAAATATGCCTTTAAAGAAGGTCATTGCTAATTTCCAAGTCATTGTCAGGTTAGCATTTTTGCCCACTCCAGGTCAAGTATGTGCCAAGAGAGTTCCAGTCATTCCTAGACAATCTCCAATTTCCCTAGGCCAATCCACCTTTATGTTCTCCTTGTCACATCAGGACTAGCCAGGCTTGGTCAATGTAATGATGTGAAGGTGGCTTTGGGCCTCTCATTCTGTGTAGAAGTGTCCTTGTAGGAGGAAGTCTGTCCCATACCTCTTCAGATTTGGGATATACTCCAATATCCAAAACTTTTCTCAAAGCTGAGAGCAGAGCCCAAGCTGTGGCCAGTCAGTGGAGATCTAGGGTCCATCCTGGTAGAAGATTGATTCCTGGTGTAGGTGCAGAAAACCATGCCAGACCCAAAGATGAGACCCAAGGTTCAGAGGTAATCAGTCAATGTCCAAGTGACTAAAGCCTAAATCAAGTCACTATGGTAAATGTTCAAGGTGGAAGGCTCCTGTAACAAGAAACTGCTGAGTTCTCATCCCTAAAGGATAATAACTCCTCTTAGTATGTAGTATTTTCCGATTTTAATGCACCCATGCAAAAAGAACAGTGCCACAGAAAACTATTTGGGACTAAGGAAAAATTAATAACAAACCAAACAATCTCAATAACCTAGTTTTATAAATAACACAAAACTCCAAGGTTACTATCTATATTATCTTCTAAGACAGTCCTACTGGCAAATCTAAAGAAAAGTGAAAAGTCTGTAACTACATAATAAAATATACAATAAAGAATACACATGTTAAAGAAATACACTTAAGAAGTATACAAAAGGAGATATACTTCTCTTATAAATCTTATGAACTTTTATGAGGTGAGTCTAAATTCCAGATCATAACTTTAATTGGTCACATGGTCTTGCAGAGTCTGAAAAAATGGCGCACAGCGTCACAGACCAGGAAATGTCCTGGAGCTGAGGATTTCTCAAAAAGACAAAACCTGTCACGAGCAACAGTTTTATGGTGAAGTGAAGTGACAAAAAGGTGACCAACAAGAACACATCAGCAATAGTGGTATGCCTGCCTTCTTCTCTGATAATGACTCACAGCCCAATGACTCAAGTGACTCCAACAGCATCTGCAACCAGAGCGATGATATAGAACAGAAGACCTCAAAGTAGGAGAAGCCACTGGAGGAGACCATGAGCAGCTCTCACTTCAATAATGCTGCCCAATCCTTGTGCTTCATACAGTGGACAGTTCGCAGCAGAGATATCATCTTCTTCCCGTGATGGATATGGAGCCATGCTGAAAATGGGTATTCCCACCAGCAACATGTATGAAGCGGGTTAATGAAGAGTTAAGAACTAAGGCAAAAGAGTTAAGTAGGGAGATTTAATAAATTGGAGGTGGAGAATGAAAGATAACAATAGAAAACAGAGGGCTAATTACAACAGAGGGAAGAGCTAAGATACCACATAAACAGACATTACATACAAATGGAATTAAACAGACATAGAGGTGGCCACCACACTTACATTCTATACATACACAGAAACAGACAAAAGGATCAATCCAAAAGCTGCAGTTGGAAAACTGATCCAGGTGAAATGTGTCAAGATGCTTCTAAATATAAAGCTGGCATGCCAGGTGTAAAACTTTTTCAATTCCTTGGAGTACTCAATGTTGATGGAGGGAACTTTGATTCAGGGTCAACTCTAGAATGAACACAGAGCATTCCAAAAGTAATCATAATTTTCAAATCTGGAATATTAATAAATATGATAATGAGTACTTTAAAAGAAGTATGCACCTCAGAGTATAGTTTTATAAGTTTCAAACATCCAGATTCCTTTCCTGAAAAAACTGAGAGGCCTATGGTATAATAAAAAAAAACCTAGCAAGAATTGAAAGTAAATTGTAAATAATATACTCAATGACTGAGCACTGTAGTGAGAGTCCAGGGCATTCAGATGTCTTATCTAATAGTCTCTGTGTAGAAATGCACTAGATCATACAAGCAGGTATAATCTAATTAAAAAGAGTAATTGAAAATATTTGTAAGACATTATCACAATGAGCACTGTAATAGAAATTCAACATAATATATCACTTGTTTTACAATACTAAGGTATCCAAACTTTCTCTCCATGGTTCACTGTGCACAAAAACATTAAAGGTTAGTATAAACCTTTATACTTATATAGTATATATATAGTAGAATATAGTAGTATATAGTAGAATATAAATTAAGAATATAAAACATTCTAATAATGAGCACTGTAGTGGGAGTCTATGTCTTCCAAAGCATCCTGCAGCTGTTTTCCTGTTAATAAAAAAGTTTGAACATTGTGGCTGATGCGACGGTGCAGTGGTAGGGCATTTGCCTTTCACGCTGACCCAGGATGGACCACATTTCGATGCCTCGGCATATGGTCCCCCAAGCCAGGAGCAATTTCTGAGCGCATGGCCAGAAGTAACCCCTGAACTTCACTGGGTGTGGCCCCCAAAATAAAAAGCAAACCAAAAAAACAAAAACAAGTTAGAATATTATTATATACATTTCTGAAAAGGCATTCAGTTAGGCATCTGCTAGTTTAAATAGCAATATCTGTTGCAACAGGTATCTTTGAAGTATAAAAAAGAATATAAGCCGCTGAAGATTTTACAGACGACTTGGAGATTTCTGAAATTTCTTCATCATCAAATCTAAACCAACATTGTCTTGCTGAATTTTTACAATATGCTGTGCAATGACCCTTTTCCAATTCACCATAATGGTTCAAAACAGAGAATAAATTGTATTGTTCAGAGATGTACTTAGAACCCATATGATACTGTGATAAGTCAAGGTTTTCTAAAGGAAAGTCCACATAAGTCTGCAGTTTTTTCATCATCTTGTCTTCATAGAAATAACGTTTCAAATGTATTAAAAGCACAGGAGGTAATTTCCAAATTTTTGTCCTTTTTAAGGAATCTTGCTGTGTGTTGCACTGGCTGCAGTAAACCTTATTATTGTCTTTTAGTTCCTCTTCTCTGAAAAACACCTTAAGGCAATCTTGCAACATGCATTTATCTGTGGATGTCAAAGGCAAGGATAAATGAATAAAGATCTCTGATATCTGAGATTCTTGGTGGCAGATGAGGCATTTAATTGTAGTTTTTAGCTGGCCTTGGAAAAGTGTAGTAATAATAGACTCATTAGATTGCTTGTGTCTCTGCCACGCTTGTTTTACAGGTTTTGAGTGAACAATATAATCACTATTTCCCTCTATATGTCTATTCTGCCTATCAGCTTTGTTCAAATCCTGATGAAGAGCTTCCATCAAGAATAGAAGCAGTTCATGCGGATCCTGTTGATTGTCCCCTACAAACTGATTACTTATCTTTCCAATGGTCATCTTAAAGTCTTTTGGGTTGATATAGCTGTGTTGACCTGCCCACAAGGCTTTTATAATCTTACCAAACTCTTCTGCCACGTTGCCTTTATGTCCCAAAGGATTGGACCTGTTAATGTCCTCTTTATAATGGTTCTGGTAAAAGTAATTAGCCAAATTCGGGATATTATATAGGCATTGTAGTACTGAATTCATGTAACAAGTACTCCCTAAATTATGAAGTCCGGTGAGAGCAGGATCAATTCCTTCACCTACAGAATCAAGATTCTGGAAGTGATTATTACCATTCCCAGTAGTCTCTGTCAGCTTATTGTCCCAGTTACTTGTTGAGGCTGCAGTTTTTTTCCTGCTCTTGTCCTTTTGTGTAATTTGTGTTGGGGTTGAAGGGAGGTTTACAATCTTATCATGCATTTGTGTCTGAGTTTTTTCATTTGTGAGAATCCTGCTTCTGACAAGGCATAGTGGGACCCAGAGTTTCTTGGCAGGGTTGCCATCTGTAGAAACATAAACATATCCTTTTCCTCGAATGAGGAGATTACCAGAAATCCATTCATTATCCATTTTTACCCAAATAGGTGAATTAATTGTCTTTTGTACCCAAACATCTTTAAAATGTCTTTCTGCAGCAGTATAGGGCTCTCCTTGGGGCAAATTTAAGAAGTTTAATGAAAATAATGCTAAGGATAACATGTTTGTGGGTGGCATGCCTTTTTTCCTATATTTTAATAGTTGAGTTTTGAGGGTTTCGTGAGCTCTTTCAAATATGGCTTCTCCCTGCGAATTGTAGGGGATGCCAGTGATATGTTTGATTTGCCATTCTTTGCAAAATGATTGAAAACTTTTACTGATGTAAGCAGGGCCACTGTTCGTCTTTATAGATCGGGGGATACCCATAACAGGAAAACATTGTAGCATGAATGTGCAAACAGCAATAGCTCTTTCAGAAGTCATAGGTACTCCCCATATGAAATTGGAGTAAGTATCTACTACTACATGGAGATAAGGTTTCTTGGGAAAGAATTCAACATGTGTAATATCCATTTGCCACAATTCATTAGTCTGCAATCCTCGGGGGTTGGCCCCAGCTTGATGTGTTCTTTTATTCAAGGGTGCACAAATGGTACGTGTATCAACTATTTGTCTGACTTGCCTCCATGGAATATGATAGTTGGCAGGCAAATGATGGGCCTTTGTATGTAGTGCTGCATATTTTTCTGCAGGTGACTTAAATATTGGCATGTCCGGACAATCAGCAGTTTTATTTCCTTTAGCCATCAGCTCTGGTAGGCCAGAGTAGGCTCTTATGTGAGTGATAAAAATTGGCTCAGAACGTTTTTGCAGAAGTCCTTGTAATTGTTGCAGCAAATCTTGAACAATCTGATTATGAGCATTTAGAGAGGCAGTAGCTAAGCCAGGGAATAATCCCACCACATAAACTGAATAGCTTACCACGTTGCATGGCTCTGAAACAAGTGGTAGTAAGTAATTTAAAGTAGCAAGTTCCACTTGTTGAGCAGACTTGTAATTAGTATGGACTGTTGTGATCAGTGAAGGACCAGTGATACTTCCTTTTCCTGATGATGACCCATAAATGTAAAACACAGGAACATCAGGTATAGGGGAGGACCAAATAATAGAGGATATCACAAAATGCTTCCTCTTAAAGAAGTCCCAGTCTTTTCCTGCAGGATAATGGGAAGAAATTTCTCCTGAAAAATTAGATAAGGCTCGTTGAAGGGGCTCACTGTGAGGTAGTATGCATTCTATTTCCTTTTTAGGAATTGGCAGCACTATTATTTCAGGATCAAAACCCAACAGGGAAACTGCTCTGAGCCTTGCTTTGACAATAAGAGCAGCAATCAATTCCAAATAAGGCACAGCTTTGTGAGGTTTCATGTTCTGTAAATAAACCCATTCTAAAGGCCCAGATAGCTGAGCAATAGTACCCATAGGAGAATGAGGGGTTGCAAAAATTAAAAGCCACACCTTCTTTCCAGGTATGAATCTGGAAAGAGAGGACTTTTGGAGCTGGTCCATGAAAAATTCTAATTCCTGTTGGGTCTTTTGAATTAAACATATGGGGCTATTTAAGTCTGGATTTCCCTCCAAAGTACTAAATAAGTTACTGAGCTCTGATTTTGAAATTCCAAAGGAGAAACGGATCCAATTATTATCAAATAACTGTTTTGGAAAGTCATTAAGAGTCCTTAGATTTTCCTGATAAATAGAGATCTTTGGGTAATTTACTGAAGTATGCTTTAATATGAAGTGCTGAAATGAAGGCAAAGTCTGGATTTTTTCTGTGGCTACTGTTAAACCAGCATCCTGTAAGCAACTGATGACAAATTCACAAATACATTGCAATTCTTTGTGAGTAGAAGTAGACAATAAAATGTCATCCATGTAATGGACCAAATATGCCTGGGGAAACTTTTTATGAGCGGAATGTAAAACTGAATCAACAAAATATTGACGCATGGAGAGTGAATTCGCCATGCCCTGAGGCAAAACCATCCGCTTAAATTGCTGCCTAAGGGCCCTATAATTGAAAGAAGGAACTGAAAAAGCAAAGCTCTTTCTGTCTGTGGGGTGAATAGAAATGTTATAAAAACAGTCTTTTAAGTCAATTACTATCAAAGGCCAGTCTTTTGGAATGGCTACCGGTGAAGGTAAGCCATTCTGCAACTTGCCCATTAAAATCATTTCTGCATTTACAGATCTTAAATTAGATAAAAGTTTCCAATTATCAAATGGCTTTTTTTTATTACAAAAGTGAGTGAGTTACATTCAGAAAAAGAGATTTCAATGTGTCCCAATCTCAACTATTCGTAGACTAAGTTTCTAAGCACCTCTAATTTTGTGCTATTGATAGACCACTGGGGAGTCCAAATCAAAACTTTGGATTTCCATTTGATGGGAATAGGTTCTGAGCACTTTAACCCAGTGACCCCAATTAAAAAGGTGAAACCTCTGAAATAATATGCTGGGAGGAGTTTGGACAAGGGATGTGATATTACAACCCACACTTCTTTGCAAATCATGCCCCCATAGGTTCAAAGAAACTGGAGCTGTGTATGGTAAGAAAATAGTCTGTTGATTTTCCAGTCCTATGCACTTCAAATACCTAGCGCTCTAGAGATATGAAACTGAAGGCAAGATATCTCCTATGACTTCAAAGCTATTCTGAATGTCTTTTAAGGTGCAATTTTAGGGGTTTTTTGCTTTTCTCTCTTATTGAGCCAATGAGCAGTTCAACAATAAGATATTTAATATAATGTGTCGAAATTGTTTTTCCATTTCTTTTAGTAATTCTCTTCTATTTTCAGTGTATCATGCACTGAAAAAATAATGCAATTTCTAGTCTCTTGATTTTGTGGAGATATGTTTGATTTATCTTGAAGAATGTCCTATGTGCATTGGAGAAGAATGTTTATTCAGATCTCTGGGCATGAAAAGACCTATGTCTACTAAACCACTCTTCCATTTCTTATTTCAAGTTCAGTATAGCCTTGTTAAGTTTTAGCCTGTTTGATCTATCAAGAGGTGACAGACGTGGTAGTATTGAAGCCTCCCATTTCTATTATGTTGCTATTGGTGTCTTTCTTCAAGTCTATTGGCAGTTGTTTTATATATTTTTCTCATTAGGTACACATTTGTTTATGAGTGTTATTTCTTCCTGGTGTATACATCCCTTGTTAAGAAATGCACATCTCTGTCTCTTATAACCTTTTTTAAGTCTGTAGTCCTTGTCATTTGATATTATATGGTCACCCCAGCATTTTTAGGAGAGTTCTTTGCTTGAATAATTGTTTTCCAACCTTTGACTTTAAGTATGTGTTTGCTATTATTCAGATGTGTTTCATACGGGCAGAAAAATGTTAGGCTCAATTTTCTGATCCAATTTGCCACTTTGTGTTCCTTAATTGGTGCATTTAGTTCAGTGACATTGAGAAAAATTATTTTCATGGAGTTTTTGCCATATTTTTGTACAAGTTTGATGTGTTTGTGGGGTCTGCCTTGCTCTAAAGTTCTTCAGTTCTTCTTTAAAGGTTGACTTTGAGTCTTTAAAGTTCCTGAGCTGTTGTTTATCTATGAAGCTTTGTCTCTTTCCTTTAAAAAGCTGAGTGAGATTCTGGCTGGCTGAAGTATTTGTGTCAAGGTGTTCACTTCATTGAGTCTTTTTTCACTCTATTCCACCACTGCCTTTAGACCTGAAGGGTTGCTTGTGCTAAATCTGCTATACATCTTAAACTTACTTCTTTGTATGTAATTTCCATTTTTGATCTTGCAGCTTTCAGTATTCCATCTGTGGTTTTCATCACTGTGACTAGGATGTGTCCTGGGTGATTTTATTTGGATCTCTTTTAGCTAGTACTCTTCAGGTATCCAGGACATGGGTGGAAGTGAGAACTCAATCCAGCCATTTTCTGCAAATAAGCATAATAGCATTGCTCATAAGTGTCAAAATATAAAAACAACCCTAACATTTTCCACCCACAGAAGAATGGAGAAACTAATTGTGATGTATTCATACAATAAGATATTATTCTTTCATAAAAAGAAATGCTGCACTCGTACTATGTAAGGTCACATCTGTGAGGTGAAAGAAGTCAAGCATGAGTTGTCCCATACTACAGTGTGATTCTCTTTAAATGAGATGTCCAGCAAAGGAAATCCACAGAGACTAAAAACTATTGAGGGGTTGGTGGACTGGTGAGTTGAGTAAGAGGGCAGATGTACCACAGAGCAGCTGCTTAATGCAAAGATGCCATTCCTCAGAGCAATAAAGGTAAACAAAATAAAAAATGGGCTTGGGAGCTAAGCACATTATGGAGACACAATATTATCAACATTCAAATGTTTCCCAATCATTCACATAAAAAATGTCCTGTGCAGCAGGAGAGATAGTACAATGGTTAGGTGCTTGCCTTGTAGGCATCCAACTCAGATTTAATCCCTAGCATCCCATATGGTCACTTGAGAACCTCCAGGAGTGATTGCTTGGTGCAGAGCCAGGAGTAATTCCTGAGCATTACCAGGTATAAACCCAAAATAAATAAAATGGCTTGTTTTATGGTACACAAATTACATTTGGGGGTTAGCCACACCTGGCAGTGCTCAGAGATTACTCCTAACTCTGTACTCAGGAGTCAACACAGGGAACAAAATGGGGTGCTGCGGATTGAACTGAGGTCAACTGCATGCAAGGCAAATCCTCTAACCACTTTACTAGTGCTCTGGTCCCACAAATTGCATCTTAATAAAAAAACAAAAAGGAAAATATGAATATCCAGATGCCCAATAAATGAGAAAAGATGATCAGTTATCAGAAATATATAAATGAAGGACATTGAGACTGTAATACATTCCCACTACAAAACTGGAGTTAAGCCTGGTGACAAAACCAAGTGCTGGTAAAGATAAGAGAAAAAGGAACTTTTTCCTCAGGCTGGTGAGTGAAAAGCAGGATACAATAATACAGAAGGTTCAGGGGAGAACGTGCCTCTAGTAGCCCCACACTTCACTTCTAGATATCAAGGCAATGAAATGAACACACACGTGAGATACATACAATGTTCAATGGGAATGATTCAAATACTGAGGAAGACATAATATATGGTATATGTGTACAATGTAATATTGTACAGAAACTAAGATTCATTAACTACAGCCACATGCAACAGCATAAATGAGTCTCAGAACCATTCACTGAAAGAAGCCAAGACACCAATGAATATAACCAGTATGCATAAAGTTCAAAATTAAGTCTAATACAATTTTAGAATTTGGGGGACAGATAAGGTGTGGATTTTTACTTTTTGTTTGTTTGGGCGACTCAGGCCTTATTCCTGGCTCTGTGATCAGGGGCCATTCCTGATGGTGATCATGGGACCTTATGGGATAACTGGGATTGAATTGTGTTGTCCTCGTGCAAGGGTGCAAGACAAGTGCCTGACCCAATGTAATATCACTCTGACCCTTGTATTTTTCCTTTGGGGGCCACTTGAGACCGTATCTATTGATCTCAGAGGCCACACCTGGCAGTGCTCAGGGGATTAAGCCAGGGTTTGCCATATGCCAGGCAAGTGACTTAACACCTATGCTATCTCACCCCTTAGAACTGCTGATCCTGGTTCAATCCCCAGCACCACATAAAACTCACAGGGTGATGGAGACCTGGAGAGCTCTAAGCAATACCGGGCATGACCGTAGAGCCCCCTGCACTGTCTCACATCGGAGACAGATCGGAGCCCAAGCAGCACCACCAATGCCCATGTCCTTGCACTGAACTGCCAGTCTAGTTAGTTGACACTCACGGTGTGTGTGTGTGTGTGTGTGTGTGTGTGTGTGTGTGTGTGTGTGTGTGTGTGTGTGTCTTCAGGCCTCCTGAGCCCTGTGTGGGGGCCCCACCTCCACAAGCCAAAATGATGGAGTAGCGAATGTGGTTCTATTGTAGAACACACACTTTAAATTTGAGACCCTTGTCTTGATCCCCAGAGAGTTGGGCAAAAGAAACCCCCATGATTACCCCTAAGGTCACTATGGGGCGCCAGTGGGCTCAGTGGGAATGGACGGGGCTTCCTCGGTAAAATGAATTAGGTTCCACATATCTGCACTTTACTATGAGAAACAAATTACTGGTGACATTACCCTCTCCCTCCACACCTCTCCCCAAATTCCTCATCACCTAAATGTGAGGTAGTCCAAGACTGACTTGACTAGCTCAGCCCTGACCCATTAATGGTGCCCGGATCCACCTGGGGGACATGGGTCCCAGTGATAAAGGTAAGGAAGGAAGACCTCAAAAGTTGAGAAGTCTTGGGAATCAGTCACAATTTCTCCAGAGATATTCAAAGCCCAAGTCCCAACATCCTGGAGTGATGGTGAAGACTGAAGGAGAGAGAAAGGTGCCCACTTCTCTGCCTGCACAGATGAAGCTATTTAACCCAATAGTATGAAGCCACGTGCAAATTTGGGAGGATAATTCACCTGCCTGGAAAGATTCTCTTTAAAATCCCAGGAGTCACTGCACTGCCAGCAGTGACCAGTGGCCATTTCTGGCACCTGAGGATCTCTCGAGCCTCCCTTTTTTGCATTGGTAATGGGAACTAAACTGGTCTTCCTTTGTGTGTCCTGCTGGAGGAAGAGAGACTGGGAACGCCTACCCACTGGAGGCCGAGGGTTGCAACAAATCCCCAAAGACAGAGCTCAGAGCTGCCCTTTGCCGCTGAGTTGGCAGTTCTCTGTATCACAACCAAACTGGAATGCTCCAACGTGGGGCAGGGAGCTGAAAAGTCAAACTGTGCTCTAGCTGCGGCCCTCTGATCTGTGAGAAATGCCAGGCGGGGCACCAGGGCAACCAACTATCCTCGAGCTGTCCCCGGGAGACAATGGTCTGGGCTGTCCCCGGTTTCCTCTGGCACACAGAGGGTTACGCCAAGCACCCACCCAGTCCCGTTTCCTTCAGGCACTGGGTGCCTTTCCTTCTCCCTGCTCCCAATTATTCTACAGTGGCTGTGCACTCTTCTTCTAAACCCCCAAAAGGCTGGGGCGGGGGGCATCTGCTGGGGTCCCCCTGCAAGATCTGCCCTGAGGGGCGAGCGTGGAGCTCAGAGCTGGCCTGGCCCTTGGGAGAACTTCTCTTCCTCAGCGTCCCCTTCTGTGACAGCGCCAGCACCGCTTCCCACACGGCTACTGACCCCGTAGTGCTGAATTCCCATCAGCTGGTTCACGGGTGGCCCACACGTGCCGGTGCGGAACGCCGTCATTTCTTCCCGTACCCCCTCAATCTTCCTAGTCAGTAAGAAGAATCGATTAGCCCCTCTTTGGGCCGGAGTGGGAAAACTGAGTCACACAAAGGTGCAGTTCCTGACCTCGCGTCCCCTCACCTAAGCGCCCCGAAGCTTCTGCGGGCTGCCACCTCTGACCCAGATGGACTTCACGTTTCGTCCCGCTGAGACCTGGCGGGGAAGGGGCGCGGGAAAGCCGAGGGGCCGAGCCCGGTGCTCCCCAGATCCGCGCGAGGCCAGGCACGGGGCAGCCCGTCCCGGCGTTTCTCAGCAGGGAGGTGCCGGGCGTGTCCACGCCCGTTGCGGAGGGCACGGTCCCGTGGCGGGCCGCGGGAGCTCCAGGACAGGGCGCAGTGCCTTGGGCGCCCAAGTGCCTCGGCCAGAAGCCGGAGGGGCGGCGCCCAGCCTGGGCGCCTCGGGGCACGGGGCGGGCGCTGGCCCCGTCTCCCCGGTGCCCCCGAGACCCGCGCGGAGCCGGGGAAGCGACTGCGGGCAGCGGTGCCGGCAGGGCGCGCGGCGGCGGCCACGACTCCCGTCTGCGCCCTGGAAGGAGGCGCGCCCGCCCCGCGGCCCGACCCACTGGGGGCAGAGGCAGCCGCGCCCCCCGCACCCGGCTCGCTCACCTGTCGCAGCCCGGCCCGGTGGCAGCGGGCAGCAGCGGAGCGAGGGGCCCGCGCGGCCTCGTCGTGCCGCGGCAAGTGGCTAGCGGGGCAGCGGGGAGCGGGCGGTGCCGTCCGAGAGGGTGGGACGCGGGGCGCGGGGCGCGGTCCCACCTGCACTCCTGGGGCTCGTGTGCCGAGCGGGCCGGGACGCGGAGCCAAGGCGGCGCCGGGCAGAGGGCGGCGGGCGGCCCGCGGCTCGACCTCGGCCTCGCCGGAATCAGCTCCGGGATCCGATTCCGCTCACGCTCCAGCGACTCCCTTCCCTCCAGTGGGCGCCGCTTCCACCCGGCAGCCTGAAGTAGCCTCGGTGGAAAGCCGCGCGCGTCTCCCGAGATGGGCGGCCGCCCCGCCCCGGCCCACTCCGCCAATGGCATCCTCTCCAGGGCCCGGGAGCCCTGAATTCCCAGAAGACCGAAGAACCGGAGCTCAGAGAGGCGGTGCCACTGTCCCAAGCATACACAGCTGGACTGAGCTCCTGGTGGCTAGCTCCTGGTTGGCCCCTACCCACCCGACTCCGGAAGGAAAACCCAGGAGTGGCCCGTTTCAGGGGTATGAGGATGGAGTACCCCTTCTAAGTGAAGCCAGTAAAAATAGCCCCTAGAAATCACCCTAAAACTAATATTCTAAGGTTTGCCTCTTCATCTTAGCCTTTGCCTGTTATCTCCCACAGGAATGACAACTCTATGAGGAGAGCAAGAGTTTTGTTCTGTTTTATTCTCTCCCTGAAACATGCCAGGCCTGAAGGTCTGGCTAAGCTGGAGTAAGGTTCTGGGCACCTCGTGGTCCTGGTGAGCATAGTCAGGAGCCTGCAGTAGTTCCCAGCACTGCTTTATTAGCTCGAACCCAACTCAAAACAAACAGAAAAGAAAAAAGAAAAAAAAAAAAACGCGTCAAGTGACACTGCTAACCATTGGATGCAATGAACACTGTCCGAGGGGAGCTAGAGAGACAGTACAACTGGTAGGTGTCTTGCCTTGCACATGGCCTATCTGGCTTGGATTCCCTTGTACCTTCTATGGCCCCTCAACCACCTCCACCACCTTCAGGAGTAAGTAATCCTTAAGTGCAGAGCTAGAAGTAAGCCCTGGCCAATGCTGGGTGTAGCACCCAAATCTATATAGATGATGGATAGATAGATAGATAGATAGATAGATAGATAGATAGATAGATAGATAGATAGATAGATAGATAGATAGATAGATAGATAGATAGATAGATAGATAGATAGATGATTGATAGATAGATAATAGATAGACTGACGGACAGACAGATGGATGATGGATAGATAGATAGATAGATAGATAGATAGATAGATAGATAGATAGATAGATAGATGATAGATAATAGATAAATAGACTGACGGACAGACAGATAGATGATAGATAGATAGATAGATAGATAGATAGATAGATAGATAGATAGATAGATAGATAGATAGATGATAGAAGGGAGGGAGGGAGGAAAGAAGGGAGGGAATGAGGGGCGGTAGGAGGAAGGGAGATAAAAACACCACCTGAGAGAACAGTGAGTCCAAGCAGTGAGATAAGATGTGGGGGAACAACAACCAGGCTAAGCCCCTCAAATTAGCATCGTAAAGGGAGGACTAACTCTCCTGCACTCAGCAGCACCCAATGCCTGCAGCAGGATCACCCTCTGAGCCACTACCTAGAGCAGGGGTGGCGAGCATAGGGCTCTCGAGCAGCATGCGGCTCCCAGCCAAAATGAATGTGGCTCTTTGCCTTTTATCATTATTTTGTATACTGTGGCTCTTTGCCAAGTTTGGATTTTGTTCTGCTGCTTCTGAGGAGAGATCTGAGCGCGCAGTCCCGCCCCCAGGCTGCGTCCTCCTGTCTCCCATCCCTTGGAAATAACTGCACGGCCCAGGGAGTGGGGGACCCTTGTGTCACATGTTGTGTCCCATCTTGCCGTTAGTTCTTAGTGTGGAGGACGCAGCACAACCTCACCACCACTGCAGGATATTTACCTTCATTCATAATGGCAAAATGCAATATGTGTTTAATATATTGTTGTTAAAATTATATGCTTTTGTGGGAGTGTTTGTCTGTTTTGGCAGGTCACTGCGTGGTGTGGCTCTCTGACTCTCACAGTTTAAAATTTTGGCTATTTGTGTCGAACTTGTTCGCCACCCCTGACCTAGAGCATACAGTTGCTTATAATGTACCTCACCGATTGAGAATAAAATTGACTTTTATAGAACCATATTTTTGTATTTCTCAGAAAGAGCCACTAGAATTACATAATAGTTCTATTCTTTTATTTGACAGTTAGAAACTGCACTTGGGTGTCCAGCTTCCTGAGGATCAATTACCAAATTAACTTAGCTAACAAACTTTGGTAATTAGATGATTTTACAGAAATGTAAAGATATATGGCTTGTTTTTAAAGCTTTGGGAAACCTGGCAATACAACATTCTTTATGAATACTGACATTCTTTAAGAATACTGACATTCTTTATGCCGGTAATTGGCATTGAAAGGGGGTTGGTGTCGCCAGCAGACACTTTTTTTTTTCTTTTAAAATAAATGCTTTAGGAGCTGAAGCAATAGCGCAGCAGTAGGGCTTTTGCCTTGCACTTGGCTGATCCAGGACGGACCTCCTGGTCCATCCCATATGGTCCTCCAAGCCTGAAGCGATTTCTGAGTGCATAACCAGGAGTAACCCCTAAGCGTCACCGGGTGTGACCAAAATAAACAAACAACAAAAATGCTTTAATTTAATCACTTTTAAATAAGCAGTCACAAAGTTGTTCATGATTGAGTTTTAGTCATACAATGCACAACATCCTTCACCAGTGCACATTTCCTGCTCAATGTCCATGGTTTCCTTCTTCCCCTCCCTCAGTCTTCCTGCTTGTTCTGTGAAAGACATTTCTCTTCTCGATCTTTCTTCCTTTTTTTCTTTTAAATACTATGGTTTACAATATTGTTACTGGAGGGGTATCATGCATATCAATTTATTTCCTTTCAGCACCCAGTTCTTATTCAGAGTGATCCATTTTAACTATCAGTCAGCAGACAATATTTTCTACTTTGCTATAATCCCCTCCAGCTCTACTGTTCCTCAATACTGTCTCTAAATTTGCATTTATTATCACATATCCTCCCTGTCTCTTCTTATAAGATAAAAATATAGGTTGAATGATGGCTCATATTCCTGTTAAAATTGGGTCAGAGTCATACTACAATGCTTGCATGTAGATGGCCCAATTTAACCCCTAGCATTATAAATCATTACTCCTGCAGGAATGATTTCAGAGCAAACCCTGAGCATCAACAGATGGGACTCAAAAAAAAAAAAGTTATGTTTCCAGAAGATTGCAGAAGAGCATATTTCTTCAGTTTTATAATACAAATACAGTATATCTACATTGGAAAAATGAAAGCCACGAAGCATTATGAAAGAATTCTGGTCCCCCTGGTTAGGAATCTAACTGAAGAAGTATGTATGGCTTAGATGTATTTTCATTGGTAGGCTTAAATGGGTCCATTTACTGATCTAAGATATATATGCAAAAAGCCACCACCTTCTTTTCTTCCCTGCATGTTTTTGTTTGTTTGTTTTGCCTTATGGGCCACACCTGGTGATGCTCAGTAGTTACTTCTGCTTATGTGCTCAGAAATCACTCCTGACTTGGGGGACCAATTGGGACCGAGGGGGATCGAACCGCGCTTCATCCTAGGTTAGCGAGTGCAAGACAAAGGCCCTACTGCTTGCACCACCACTCCAGCCCTTCCCTGCATGTTTTACATTATCTCAGTTCTATGTAAGTATCTGGCAATATCAAAATTCATTGGAATTTAATGATGAAAGACTCCAAAGCATATTTCTTCCCTAAAAATCCCTGAGAAGAGACACACACAGAATGATTACTTTTGTCCCACTCACATAGAAAGTCAGATCCTCTTCAGAAGCAATAGAAACCCTCATTTTTGAGTCAGATTTACATTTGGGTACTGTGACTTCAAATTGATAGAAGACAAGTAAGGAAATGAAATGTTAATCAGGTGGTCCTCATTTGTGGGGATGGAAGGAAAAGGAACAAGACACCAAACAAAGCTATGTGCCACCTGCCAGACTGTGTTCTGAGAGTTTAAACCATTACTTTTCATTCCATGTGAATTTGTATGAATAACTCAGAAAGGGGACCAGAGCAATAGCACAGTGGTAGAGTATTTGCTTTGCATGTGGATGACCTGTGACAGACCCGGGTTCAATCCCCAGCATCCCATGTGGTCTCCCGAGCCTGCCAGGAGCGATTTCTGAGTGCAGAGCCAGGAATAACTCCTGAGCACGGCCAGGTGCGGCCTCCCCACAAAAAACAAAAACAAAAAAGAAAGAGCTCAGAAAGAGTTTTTTGTGCTAACCAAGTTGAGAAAATTGTTTACCCTGCCTCAGTAATATCTGGCATGTGAAGACACAAGGATATTGTGTCTCAACTTTTCCAAGACTCAGCTGACTTAAGGGTCTGTTCCACTTGCCTCTAATCCAGAGACAGAGTGTGCAAAACATTCTCCAGACTATCTCGAACAGCTAAAATGGGTACACAAAGCAAACACAATTTTGGTTTGAGAAGGAGTTCCAAATAAACAGTGAAATCTTTCGAAATCTCAACTCCATATTTGGCGAATAATCTCTCCCTTAAAAAATTCGGTTGAGATGTGGGTAGAGCTAATATGGGTAGAGCTAAAGTGGGTAGAGCTAATGCTTTACAAATGAGAAGCCTGTGTTCTATTCTCTGGCATTGAATTACTTCCTGAGCAGAGAGTAGTGAGCAATGCTTGATATCATCCACAAAACAAAAATTAAATTGTGGAGAAAAAATTCACAGAGGCAAGAGAGAAAGTTTAGCAGGTAAGGAGTTCGCCTTTTTTTAATCTTTATTTAAACACCATGATTACAAATATTGTAATTGTAATTGTAATTGTAGTTGTATGGTTTCTGTCATGTAAAAAACACACCTCTTCACCAGTGCAAGATTCCCAACACCAATGTCCCAAATCTCCCTCCTCCCCACCCCACCCCACCCCACCCACACCTGTACTCAAGACAGGCTTTCTACTTCCCTCATTCATTCACATTGTTAGGATAGTTCTCAATGTAGTTACTTCTCTAACAGCACTCATCACTCTTTGTGGTGAGCTTCATATCATGAGCTGCATCTTCCAGCCCTCATCTCTTTTGTCTCTGAAGGAGCTTGCCTTGAACATGGCCGACCTAGGTTCAATCTCGGGCATCCTATATGCCCCCCCCAAACACCACCAGGAGTGATTCCTGAATTCAGAGTCAGGAATAACCCCTGAGCACCACTGGGTGTGTCCCCAAAACAAAAGAAAAAAGTTTACAGAAATCCCCTCAGACCTTGTGTTTTCCTCTGAATTCATGGACAGAAAAGGCTGAATAGACTAAACTAATTGATGGGAAAAGAGTTTAATAAGATAGCCAGGGAAGAAGGATGCCTTCATGGCAATGCAGAGAAAAAAAGAGTTTAAGCCCACAGATTTCTAGGAAGATCTTTTTTTTTTTGGGGGGGGGGCACACATGGCACTGAACAGAGGTTACTTCCCTGCTCTGGACTCAGGAATCATTCTTGTCAGGCTTGGGGAACCATATGCCAGGGATGGAACCCAGAATGACCATGTGCAAGACAAACATCCTACCACTGTACTCAGCCCTCTAGGAAGAACTCTTGTTCTGAACTCTTTATTCAGTACAAATGTGTATTTGAAAATGCAAGCTTGTTTGCAATACTTGTTTTTAGATAACATGGTAAATATATTTGGGTTTTTTTTGTTTTTGTTTTTGTTTTTTTTTGGTTTTTGGGTCACACCCGGCGGTGCTCAGGGGTTATTCCTGGCTGTCTGCTCAGAAATAGCTCCTGGCAGGCACGGGGGACCATATGGGACACCGGGATTCGAACCAACCACCTTTGGTCCTGGATCGGCTGCTTGCAAGGCAAACGCCGCTGTGCTATCTCTCCGGGCCCGGTAAATATATTTGTTTATTTACCCCCTCCTCTTTTATTTTATAATAGTCTTTGTTCAGAAGCTTGAAAACTTTGATGTAGCATGTTCTTTTAATGCAAAATAAATAAAAAAACATTTGCAATATATTTAGGGGGGAATACCATTTTGCACTGCAATGATTGAGGGTCTATAGAAAGAGGCCTTTCAGAATAAATGTTACACATTCTTTTTGGATGAAAAACGCTGTTTACTCCTAATCTGGGTCAGAGCTGCATGCTGGTTCTGAGAGAGGCAACTCTGGATGGAACTGATAGCTCCATGCAGAACAAGCGAGGAAAGCTGATCCATCCTGGGAAGTGGTACAATCCACATATCAGTCTTCTCCCTTTGACCCCCAGAATCTTCATGCTCTGACATCTGATAGGCAGAAAAGATAGCAGTGGAGCTCATAGTACGAGTGTGTTACCCAAATCAGCAGTACCAGTGCCCTGAGAATTAGTTCTACGGGCAGATTCTACGGCCCCCACACAGGCCGACTTTATCGTAGTGTCTGGACTGGGGCTCTGATTCAAGGTTTACACAACCTTCCAGGACACTGATCCACTAGAACCAGAGACTACAGGCCAGAATATGATCTTTAGGAATACTAGTCAAGGAAAGAGGTGACGAGCAGAGGCGGGGCCAGTCCTGCTCCCGGACACTAGCTCGTTTCTCTGATGAGAGTGCTTTAGTCCCCAACACCACTTCTCTCTAAGAGAATAGAGGCAAGTGTAGGAGTTATTCTCCCATCCGAGACCACTGTCTTGGGAGTGGGGAAGCACACCTGTTGGTGCTCAGGAGCTACTTCTGGCTCCGTGTTCAGGGGTTACTCCTGGCAGAACATGAGGGAATCTATGAGGTGCAGGTGGAGGTTATTGATCTGGGATTGGCCAAATAAATGTAAGGCTAGGTCTTTAATCCCTGTATTTTCTCGCCAGCCCTAATCACCATATTTTCTGTATAAGTAGACACCAAAAACATTTGACAAAATATATTTTTCACTCTTAATCAAAAATCTCAGTACACTAAGAGTAGAAGGGAACTTCCTTCTACTAGGAGAGGGATGACAGGACTTCCTCTGAGTGTCCAATGACACACATCGCTAAGATCAGATTTGATGGTAAAAGACTGGGCCATGGGTAGTCCAGGGACAAGTTGGATGAGGGACAAGCTAAGGAAGTCCCATCTCACTATTATTCTTTACATCAGAGCATCTACTTGGTTCATTAAGGAAAGAAAATAAAATAAAGGGTCTTCAGGTTATATTGGAAAGACAAAAAATTGCTTTTCTTTTAACAGAGGACATCATATGGGAAACTCTGACAAAATATATATATATATATATATATATATATATATATATATATATATATATATATATATATATATATATACAGTGAACTACTGAAACCAAGACATGGGCTTAACAAAGTTGTACGATGCCAAATCAAGATCTAAATATCATGGGGCCGGCACGGTGGTGCTAGAGGTAAGGTGTCTGCCTTGCCAGCGCTGACCTAGGATGGACCGCAATTTGATCCCCCGATGTCCCATATGGTCCCCCGAGCCAGGAGCGACTTCTGAGTGCATAGCCAGGAGTAACCCCTGAGCGTCAATGGGTGTGGCCCAAAAACAAAAAAAAAATCTAAATATCAATTGTATTTCTATATATTAGCAATAAAAAATTAAATTGCAAGGCAGGACGATAACTCATGGGTCTGAGTATATACCCCATTCCACGTGGTCTTCAAAACACCATCAGGTGTAGCCCTAGAGAACCTCTTCAAACTGCTGGCCCAAGCTACATTTCATTACTAGGTCTGAGCATGGAAATGCGCAGCCTATTGGCTGAGTATTCCCACTAGTGGGTCAAGGGGCAGGGGTTGTTTCCCTCAGCATTGCTTTACCTCCTCCAAATAAATCAAACAACACTTGCATTAGTATCAGAAACATGAAATGCTCAGGTACAAATCTGGCAAAAAAAGGTATCTACCAAAAACTCTAAAATATTGAGATGAATGGAACAAGATCATAAAGAAATCAAAAGCAAGCCTGTTGTCTAAGTAAGGGTCAAAATGATATTTCCAATGTTTTTCTTCTTGGGGCTTCTGTTTCTAGCATTTGTATGTGTGTCTTTGATTTATTTTTGTTTTATATCTGGCATGAGTCAAGGGTCCAAATTCATTTTTTAGCATGTGATTAACCTATTATCCCAATAGCATTTGTTAAAGACTCAAGTTTTTTTCTTTCACTGAATGGTTTTGGTATCATTGCAGAATAAACCAATCCATCTTAAATGTAAAGTGTTCTTTGTGAGCTCTATATTTGATTGCTTTTGTCATGGTGTGTGTGTGTGTGTGTGTGTGTGTGTGTGTGAGAGAGAGAGAGAGAGAGAGAGAGAGAGAGAGAGAGAGAGAGAGAGAGAGAGAGAGAGAGAGAGAGAGAAGTAGTTTGTTTTTGGTCCACAGTAAGAACTGTGCTTACCGAGAATCTATATTCAGGGTTCACACCTAGTGGGCTTAGGGTGCTATATGGAATGAAGAGGAGTAAGCCTGGGTTACATGTGTGCAAGACACATGCTTTATTTGCTCTACTATTGCTCTGAAAGTGCTTGAGGGACCATATATGGTGCCAGTGATCAATCTCAGGTCAATCTTATATGAGGTAAGTGCTCGACCTACTTTTCGTTTTCTTCAGTCACAAGCTTGAATAGTTTTGTCAGTGTTTTCTCTTAAGCTAATCTTCATCTTCTACTCATGGGCTACTTATGAAATCTTGGAATTTAAGCAGTTTAAAGAGGAAAATGATACAGCCAAAAAGAGGTTTAGTCACCACTTGGGGACTCTATTTTTTTGTTTGGGGCCACACCCAGCAGCATTCAGGGGTTATTCTTGGTTCTGGGCTCAGAAATCACTCCTGACAGGCTCAAGAACCATATGGGAAACTGGGAATCAAACTCGGATCCATCCTGGGTCTACTGCATGCAAGGAAAATGCCCTTCTGCTGTGCTAATTATCCAGCCCCATTTGGGAACTCTTTAGAGAATGGAACAAGAGATATCTGCAGCTCAGGGCTTACAAGATAAACCAGGATCTTTGGAATTGGGAACTGTTTTCAAGTTTCCGTCCTTCTGTGAGGTTGCCTGTGTCACTGTTTTTGTTTTCCTTATTTCTATGTGAACACTTCAGTAAATCACCACTAGCTTGAAAAATCAATAAATAAGACAAAAATAAAAATGAGTCAAAGAGGCAATCTATGAGTCTGGTCATGATATTAATACAAATGGCTCTTTCACCCCTGGCTGCCATTGGGAAGAGTTTGAAACTCAGCAATGGAGTAGCTTGCCTCACTTGGTTTCTGAAAGAGAGGGATCCTTCCTCCACCTTCCTTTATTAACACAACATTAGTGTGCAGGACATAAATCAGGTCCATGCAAATATCCTCCCCCCACCCCCATGCACTGGGTTTAGCGATCAGTAGGCAGGAAGTCTAGTGAAAAGTCTGTTCTTATGACTTGTTCCCTGGCCAAGCAACAGCAACAGCATGGGAACTTGTCAGAGATCAAATCCCCAGGTTCTTCTCCAAATCTCTGAGTCAGAAACTCTGGGATGGAGTCAACAGTTTGTGTGATTATTATGCACCTGAACAGTTGAATACCTTCCCCCCGTTGTGAAAACATCAAGATTTTATTATCCCATTTATCATTCTGCTATCTGTTATTTTAAAAATCGGTGCCTCAGCTTCATCTACACAGGGTGCTCTGTTCAAATGAATGGATTACCCATGAGATAGCAATAATCATTGTTAGTGGGTTAGTAGGAATTCCTCTTGCTTTCACTGTCTATGAAAATTCACTATTGTGTGTAATAGCTGTACAGCACTTTCCAAAATTTTATAAATTTTATAACTAATGTAGGTGATAGCCCTACTTATTCTTAGAAGAGGTAAGGAAGTGTTATCCTTTTCATTGGTCACATGTAGAAATGGAGGACAAAACAGCAAATGGCTTTTCCCAGATCACCAAGAGAGAGTGAAGATTCTGAGAGAAATCTTGTGACTTGAACAACTTGTCTTTCTGTCACATCCTGAGTCCAAGCCTGCAATCATACATTACATGGGGCTATGGGTTTTACTATGTTGTTGGGTTTACTATGGACTTACTATGATGTTGTTTACTATAGGCAGAAAGATAATAGTTGGTGCTGCTCCAAGTTGTTAGCAATGCTCATCTTAAGACTTGAATGATCTCTTTTGCATAGGCACATTAAAATGAGAAAATAATACATATTCAAACAAGTTCTTATCTAATAGAGATGGGAACACAAATTTGGTAATGTAATTAGGCCTTTTACCCTGAACATTGGCAGAGTGATTTGGCTTAGGCCCCAGAAGAATGGGCATCACCCACACACACCTGAACAATGGATACCATCTATGGAAACAACCACAATTGTCTATAACATTACCAGGATCCAAGCCTCTGCCAGGAAAGACCTACCACTGTTTTGGCATTGACTTACTCCAAGGAGTGCTCCCAACACCCAGACAACTCAGCAACAGTATGCATGCAGGGCAGATCCCTCCGCATTTAATGGTATGCTGAAACTAGAGGATGCTCCACATCAGCCTGACATCGATGAAAGAAATGCATAGAATCCAGAGTCTTTAAATATAAGAATCTGATACCAACAATAGCTAAAGTTTGAAAAAGTTTCACCGGGACCACAGAGAATGACTCGGGTTTGATGAACTGGTATGCCTGGAATACAGAGTCGGTCTTATGCCAATAAACTTCTGGGGTGAGGCCTTTTTGTAATCAAGCCAAGGATTTTTTTTCATTTTCTTCATTTTTCTGGACCTATGCAAACAACGGCAATTGCCACTATCACACCTTTCCTATATTTTTTTACTCTTATCCTTTAAGGAAAAAAATTACAACTTACTGAACTTAAAAACAAATAACTGTAGTAGAATGCCTGTCTCGAATATAGGCAGGGGATGGAAAGGGTTAGGGGGTAATGTTACACTGGTGAAGGGGGGTGTTCTGGTTATGACTGTAACCCAACTATGATCATGTTACTTAAATAAAAAATATATTTTAAAAAAAGACTTCAATGATCACTTTTCCTTGCTGGGATCTTTATTTGTGGAAATGAAAAGGCCATTTGGTGAGGTAGAACAGACAGGGAGATAGAAAAGGCAGGAGTGAGGTGGAACAGCAAAGGTGAGGTGAACAAGGAGAGGTGAGTGGAACAGGCAGAGTGAGGTGGAACAGACAATGGAAATGGAGAACAAACAGGGTGGGGTGAAACAGGTAGGGTTAAAGACTGAGCCTTTAACAAAAAAAGTTGCAGAGGAACAGTCAAGATGAGACAGAAGAGGCTGATTAGCTGATCTAGAGGTTATAGCATTTATTTTTTTAATTTATGTTACTATTTTTAAGTGAATCATCATGAGCCACTTAGTTAAAAAGTAGTCCTTTATTGAGTTTCAGTCAAACAATGTCTAAAATCCATCCCTTCACAGCCTACTCTTTCCATCACCAAAGTCCCCAATATTTTCCACCCACCTACTTCCGGTCTGCCTCTATGGAGGACACTTATCTTCTCTCTCTTTCTCTTTCTCTTTCCGTCCCTCTTTCCCTACCACCCTCCCTCCCTCCCTCTCTCACTTCCCTCCCCTCCCATTTCTCTCCCCCCCCCCCACTCTCACTACTACTCTCCCTCCTCCACCCCTCCGCTTTTTTCCATTTAGGCACTGAGGTTCAGTGGCAGCATTTTTGTTATGCTTTGCTTTGTTTGGGGGCCACAACCAGTGAAGCTCAGGAGTTATTCCTGACTTTGTGCTCAGAAATTACTTCTGATAGGCTTAAGAGACCAGGCTTGGGATGCCAGAGATTGAACCCAGGTCTGCTGCATGCAAGATAAATGTAAGATATGTCCTCTTTCCTCTTATAGCTTCCTCTTGCTCTCACTACCACTTTCCTCACTCCCTTCTTCTCTTCAGCAACCAGAGCAGCTTTGCATCTCAAAGGACCCCTTAGAAGTGAAGTCCTTTGATGATGAGCAAAGGCAAAGCCTAGAGTTCACATTTGCAGATGCCTTAAAGAAAGAGTTTGAGGAAGATAAATACCACCAGCCCTGCCAGCACCCGAAGCTTTTTGGTTGTGCAGCTAGTGGAAGGGGTAGGATAGACAGAGTTAGTCCAGATGTCTGATCAGACTCTCTTTGGGGAGCAATTCACCTGGCCCAAGGGAGCAGTGAGAGTTTTGAGAGCTGGCCAAGTCACAGCCCCTATAAAGTATCAATTAAATTAATAAGAGTCCTTGATGGTGGTGGATGATGGTGGATAAGTGGTGAGGCCTTTCTTGGCTGGGCCAGGTGCCTACAACCCCTTTCAGCCAGCGGGTTTGTGGGTTCAGAGTAGCAGCGAGGAAATGATCCACAGCAGTCAGTAGAAGAAAGGAAACATGAGGCTTTATTGATAATAGGCCTTAGCCACCAAGTGTGGTTTCTGAGCTAAGCTTTTAAGCAGGCTTCTAAACTGCCCTGCATTTAATCCTGTTTCTTAGCCCTCCGTCTTGCCTCCTGAAGCTTCTTGCTGAATCCTCTCACACCACTCAGGCAACCTCTTTGTTACCTTCCATAGACCCCTCCTGATGTGGGAGGGTCTCACCATCAGTCAAAATTAGCATTTAGCCTAGGGAGGGGTGATACTCCTACAGTTCAGAGATCTGTGGAGGAAATATTGCTCTCTGGCAAGTCAAGGCACCTCAGAGTCAGCCTAAGGAGCCTCGTGAAGCCAATTAAGTTGTGGTGAAGCTGCTGAGTGAAGTTGAAGTGCATTCAGCTTATACTCATGAGCTGATGATATAGGCCATCCCTTGTGACTTAAGCCTTGGGCTCTGTTCTCCCTCACTGGCTGTCTACTCCCTTTCTGCTGCTCTTCCATGTCTAGAACTGGGCCCCAGCTGCTTCCCTGCCTCGAAGGATAGGGGTGTCGGTGCTGCAGATCTCAGAGGCTTTCTAACTCTGGGGTGGGAGCCAACAGTGCAGGCAAACACTGGAATCTTGGCTGGTGGGGTTACCCCAGGCAACTGACTTTGACCTCAGTTTTTACATAATGGGACCCACCTTCCCAGGCTGAGGGTTTGCCCCATTTCTGGGGAAAACAAGTCTACTGGAGAACAACCTCCTGCCATAGAGAAGTCACCCTGAGTTGACTTCAAGGAAATGAGCAGATGTCAGACTACTAAAATGCTGCCTCACGGTGAAGGTAACAGATTGTTATGCTGGTGTTTTTAAAAGATCTGGAAACAGTCTGAGGGGCCCCAGCTCTTAGGGCCCCCAACCTGGGAACTACTGGCCCGGGGAATCATTTGGATTCTTCCAGTCCTGACAAGGTGTCAGTACCTGTGGGTCAGCCAGAGAAACCATTTGGTCAGTGGCAACTGAGTCTGCTGAGTCCAGCCTTGTAGAGGCAGCCTAGGACCCAGGACCTGAAAAGGAACTGCACATCATGGGGCAAACTTGGAGCCTTCTGTTCTGTGTCTGCAGGCAGGAGATATGCACCACTCCTTCCTCTGATGGGAAAAGGAGGGGAGAAGGAAATGGGCATTTCAAAACTAGGCCAGGGATTTGAGTAAATCCCTCCCAGGCCTTGGGAGAGCAAGAAACTTTCCTGTCTCCACCCTCTCTCTGAAGGCCTGTTTGAAATACATGTCAAAAAGACAAGGACCAATTCCCTAGGTAGAGTGAAAACGTGGGAGCTGGGGGGTGGGAGGGTAGCTGGTGCCCAGGCATATAGAATCAGGGCTCTTATTAGTCATGTGTCATAAAATCGTGAGTTCTGTCTCTGATGCTGCCACATGAACTACTGCAGAAAAACATATTAAAAACCATGTGTGACTCTGGCAGCTTGGCACTTTATGTAGCTTTGTGCTCTGAGATCCCTGAATCCACAAACAATTTCCAAGTATACCATAGCCAAAGTAGTGCATCTGACGAGCACTACAACTGAAAGAGGCCCATTACTAGGAAGTGCCCAATCCCTGGATAGATAGATACAACCAGAGTGAGATCTCTGGAACCATGTATTCAAGCATGCAACTGAGGTGAGCTACCCAGGGCAAGCGGGACAGTGCAGTGGGGGTGGGGGGGACTTTGCTCATGGTGGCTGATTGGTGATCCCTGACACCCCATAAGGTCATTTAAGCACCACCAGCTGGGATTCCTAAGCATGGAGCTTGGAGTAACCCCCCAACTCAAGTGACATAAAATAAGCCACCTAGTTGAGCACCAAGACATAGTAGCAAGCACTGCAAGCTAAGGTGCTGCTCCTAACCACCACTACAACAGCACAGCAAACCTATGTGTGATCTCACTATCATGACATTAAGAGCAAAGGGAAGAGATGGGAGATGGGGTAGGGCTAAGCAACAATACATAAGCAACTCTGCAGAGATTTCTTTCTTTCCTTCTTTCTTTCCTTCTTTCTTTTTCTTTCTTTCTTCCTTTCTTTCTTTCTTTCTTTTTCTTTCTTTCTTCCTTTCTTTCTTCTTTCTTTCTTTCTTTCTTTCTTTCTTCTTTTCTTTCTTTTTTTGTAAGAACCACACTCAGTGGCGCTCAGCGGTTACTCCTGCTTCTGAGCTCAGAAATCACTCTTGGCTGGGTTGGGAGACCATATGGGATGCTGGGGACTGAACCTGTATCAGCCGTGTGCAAGGCAGATGCCCTACCCACTGTGCTGTTGCTCTAGCCCTTCAACAGGGATTTTTATTCTGTGTAGAGGAAAAAACAGAACTAGAAGGGAGATGAGACAGAACTTCACAATAACTATTGAATATTTTCTCACTAGTCATCGCGGCACTGAAAATGTTGCAAGCACAAACTTCTTGTTCTTTACCAAACGCCTGCCAAGGGGTCTTATTTCTGCCTCCACATACAGATTAGGATGTTAAAGCACAGAGATAGTCAGTAGCTTCAGTTCCATGGAACTGTAAGACCCATGCCTGCGGTACTGGCTCTATCAAGTTGCCCACACACACACACACACACACACATACACACACAAACAAACACACACAAATCAGCCAAGAATAGACCAGCAGTTCTATAAGGAGAGGCATCCTGGATAGACTTTGGGTCCTTATAGAGATGAGCAAGCTCTAGGAAAGGGAGGAGGCATTGAAATTTGTGGTAGCTGCTAAGCAAATCTCTCAAAAGATGTCTGGGTCCCATCTTTTTATCCTCAGGCCAGGTTCATTTTCACATATTCTATTGCCTGAAAACCTACCAAGCGCCAGGCATGTGTCCTGGACACACACACACACAAGGTTCTCCAGTGGTTTGTTTACCCTTTGGTCACCCTGATAAACCTGGTGACCTTCTTTGAACTGCCTATTCAACCAAACTCACCTGCTCTAGACTGGCTCGTTCTGTTTCCCTTCTGCTTACTCCTGTGGAAATCAAATGGAAATCCAAGGCCCCTTCTTTGAGGACACCTTCCTGCTTTCCCCGACAACAGTGTCAGTGCCTGCAACTATGTAACCTGTCTATGAGGCTCATGGCAGTTCTCCAGGACTCAATGGAGCTTTATGGTAGCTGTCAGTGTGACATTCTACAAACTCGTGGGCAAATAGGGTGGTGTCTGTTTTTTATTTCCATTGCCAGGCATCCTAGCTAGCTCCTTCATCCACGCAATAAATCTGTATTGGGCACCTAGAATTAAATTGATGGAGCAGGTATAGATCTCATTCATATTCTCATGAGATGAGCCAGGTGGACAAACCACTGAAGGAATCAATCAATGAGCAGTGAATCCTAAAAACCCTTCTTGAAACATTACATGTAGAATAAGGTACATTTGAGAGTTGAGAGTCATATTCATGAGGCTCAATATTCATCTAAACTAAGTGAACTCGTAAAGGAAACTGATCTTCCTCTCTGGGTGTGAGAGTTTAAAAAAATCACCAGAAGGAGATATTGTTGGAATTAGTCTTTGCAAGATGGTGCTACTTTTAGCCTCCAAAATCAGTGAGGTAATGAGTCTGAAGCTTGGATAAGATAAAATAAACTTTGATCTCAGTATCTTTCTCTGATCTCAGGACTAAGGTACACTGATCTGAATCCTCCCAGCTCAAAAGTCAGGAGAGAGGCAGAAGTTCCTCCTGAAGGAAACAGATACAGGGCTCAGAGCCTTCCTTCTAGCCCACATATTCAAAGACCTCCCAACAGGGAAGACCAAAGACTTATTATTTCTGCAGAAAATCAAATCTGAGAAGTTGAGGCAGGAGAACTAGTTTAGTGGATAAGGCACTTGCTTTGCATGCAGATGACCTGAGTTCAATTCCTGGCACTATAGTGGTCTCCTGAGCATAGCCATGAGTGGTCACTCAGTACAGAGCTAGGAGTAAGTCTCAAGTACCACTGGGTGTGGCTCAAAACAAACTACAAAAATATGAGTGGTCCAAGTTCCCATGTCTTCAGTAGCAAACTTAGTGGGTGGCTGTTCTACACGAGAGAAAGAGCACCTCCTCCCCCCAACCACCATGACACTGCAGCAGAAACTTACACAATAATCTCAAGTCAAGGGTCTGGTTCCACCCCACGCCACAATTCCAGGCCTGATTTTCTGACTTTAAGCAATCTCCAACCTTAACATTCATTACCTCTTTGCTTTTCACTTCCAGCACCAGCTCACCATTGCTTTAGGACCTAAAAGAGAAATGGATTCTGAAATGACTTATACAGCTTCCTATCCTTTCTTTCTCTGCCCATAGCAAAGGAGTTGTAGGCTCTGCTTGGAAGACCTGCCAGCTGGGTCTACATAGAAAGACTTCAGTTCACTCTTCTACCAGTCTCTGGCCTTACAGCCTAAATCCAGTCCTTGCACTCTAACCTCAAAGACTTGAACCTTGACTCCAAACCTCAGATCTCTGGCTCCTAGATTTTTTTCAGAAACCATCCCCAACTCAGCACCATCTGCAGCAGCACCTGGCATCAGTAACTTCCTAATGTAGTCTGAGGAGGCCCTGCCATGGGAAAGGGAGTTTAGTGGAGAGAAGGCAACAGTTTGGAGTGTGAATTGTTGCTGTGGCATCTGATTATGGAATACCTGTCCTAGAGGAGAATCCCACCAGCCAGGAGGTGAATAAGAGGTGGAACAGACCCATGAGAAAGACCTAACATCTAGGAGCTGCAAGGTTGGGCTAGCAGGTAGCCAGAGTGGGACAAGCAAGTTTTCACTCACTCAACGATAACCTCTCTCAATCCTCCTTGGTCCCTTGGTCACTGACCCTTTCTCGTTCCTTGGCTTTGTCTCTGAGCTACAGACCCAAGACAGTTCTTGTCCTGGCTTGACCCATCCCAGGATTCAGGACCCATTCAGGAACAGAAGAATGAAACAAACGAGCCATATTCAAAAGCCTGGGGGGGAGCCCTGCCCCTCTTTATCTTCAGGGTACAGGTCAGCCCTTACCCTTGGCTCATCAGCCAGCACCTTCCAGCAGAGTTGGATGTTCGATTGGAATAATTTATATAACTCTACCAAGGCAATGTCTCAGGCCACCCTGACCTTTCTGCAGACCTAACAGCAACTGGGATTCAGAGTTTGAGGGAAAACCCCTCTTCATGCCTTCCTTCTTTGCAGGCCTGTAATTTCCAGGTTTGTTGGCCAACATGCACTTGAAATACTGAGCTCTTATAAGATCCAGTGATAGTATATCAGCACTTTCCCGCAACTGCTTTTCTTTCTTAGGAGAGAGTCTCCTCAGCTGTGCAGGGTCCGCAAGGCCATTCCCTGCCATCCTCAGCAATTCTCAGCAGTGTATGGGCCCAGAAGTGCTCAAAGACTACATCAGTGTTACTCAAGTAGTATTGCTGGAGGTAGATTTTAGGGTATCTCACATGCAAGACCTGCACCCTGGTGCTCTGAACTCTCTCCGTCCCCTACCCTAACAGAAGGGGGGCTTCTTAGAGGAAGGGCTTGGGGGAGAGGGAATAATTTTGGTTTTGCTTTTATACCACACTCAATAGGCTCAGGGCTTACTCCTAACTCTGCTCAGGGATCACTCCTGGCAGAACAGATGTGAGAATAGACTAGAATTGGCAGGGTGCAAGGCAAATGTCTTAACTCCTATTTTATCTCTATAGCCTAGAGGAAGCTTCTCCATGTGTTGAATGAATGCTCAATAATTCTTAGGCAGGAGGCAGGTCTGTATGAAGCTGAGACAATAAGATGGGAGTAATTAGAATTAAACTGGGACAAAAATATTGCCTATAAGCTCAGTTTCTAGCAAGGAACCCGAGACTCAGTCAAGGAAAGAGCCCTGCCAGAATCACACATTTGCTAAGCTACAAAGTCATCTGTTCCCATCTCCTGCCCCAAGACCCACTCTCAGCTATAGGAAGAAGCCAGCAGAGGGAGAGATGTGGCCTGAGATCTAGTATGCAGTTGGAGATCTTGACCCAGCAGAGAACACACCTGATTTTCTGAGTCAATGGGCAAAGAACATGGGACAGGACCTGAGGGTTCAGCATAATCAGAGGTTTCTGCATAAATCTTCCAGGCAAGGAAACAGCCTGCACACAGCTTGAGATGGAAGGTATCTATGTATTATGTGTAGTATATGAGGGTGTTGTTCGTGTGTGTTTGTGTACATGAGTATGTATATATTCCAGAGTGTATCTATGTGTGTGAGGCTATGCGTGTGTGCAGGCATGTACATACATGTGTGGATCTGAGCATGTATTTAGTAATGTGTGTGCATGATTAGTCTGCAGGTTGGCACAATCTAGTTCATGTGGAGTATGGGGCCCTTCAAATGCAGAGCATTGGAGAACTTTCAGCAGAAAAGGGACATGCATGCATCCAACTCCAGACAGACCACAGTTTGATTCCTGGCATTCCTGGTTCCCTGAGCCTGCCAGGGGTGATTTCTGAGCACAGAGTCAGGAGTAACCCCTAAGCACTGCCAGGTGTGACCCAAAACAAAACAAAACAAAACAAAAATGACAAAACCATAGCAACAACAAAATAAAAAAAAGTTTCATGATTTGTCAAGAGTGAAGAGACCTGATATTTTTGAAAGGATTATTTATGTCTGTGAGAGTGAGGAGGAAAGAAAGCTCTATTCAGACTCACAAGGAAATGTCCAGGTTATAAAAATCACTAGTTTATTGGTAAAATATGTGTATACTTTTATATAATATCGAGGAAAAGCTTTTAAACTTTCCAACAATGATAAAACATAAAAGCACAAAAAGATAAAAATATCATTTAATTTATATTAAGTTTTAAGGTTTGTATTGTTTTAAAAGACCAAAATTGACCTAGAATGATAAGTAGGGATATGAAATATCCCTAATTAGACTAACCTTCATTAGAACAATTGAGAGGTTTGTAGATGATAGAAAACTCACACTATAGTTTTGCCCATAAAAGTGATTAAAGGTGATTCCCAGATATAATTTTGTTTTGTTTTCTGGGTCACACCTGGGCACTTCTCAACACTCCACAGTGCAAAGGTCAGAATCTCATAAAACGTTGTTGGAGAAAATAAGTATGTCTCCCTCCTTCCATCTCTCCTATCAGTGGAGAAGATGCTCCTCTAATGCCAAATCTTTGGTTTTGTTTATTTGTTCAACAAATGAGCATTTGGTACATCTACAATATGAGAGAGGATCCACAGGTCAGAGAAGGCCTGAGATTCATGAAGTTGGGCCCAGGCCCAGAAATGGACAGATATGCCTACCTATCTTTAACTGCCTGCAGTCTATCTGCCTTGATTGCAGAGCCTGAGAGTGATGTAATATGTCTCTAAATGGACCTTGGCAGACAAAAAAGATTTTCCAGCCCGAATTTCATATAGTGCGCCTGACACTGTGCTGAACACTCAGACAGGCAAAAATGTCCATTCCTTGGAGGATGCTACTGTTGGACGAGTGCTGATGAAGGGCAAGATGAGAATCAGTAAATTCTAAATAGAGCTTCATGGAGAGATAGATGAGTGTAACCCCATTCTTCCTGTGTAACTTGATCTTACCTGCAAGACCCTCCCATTCCTGGGAGGGGTCTTGGGAAGGTTAGTTAAGGCTTTGACCAGAAGGGCAAAGGGATTTTGCCTGGATGCAGCATGGAGGAGAAAACAAGATAGAGAGATGGCTAAGGAAGAAGGTACTATGCAGGTCTGAATAGATATACAGCATAAATGGTTATGCTATAGCCACACACGTTGGCCAAGGCAAATAAAGATGTTATCTCTCTGGAAGCCTGCCTCTGAGTGAGTTCTATACCCGCCGCTCTCCTGGACCCAGATACCCGCCGGCTGAAGGGGGTTGCAGAGCCACGTGGCCTGGGATGGCAGAGAAAGGTTCCTCCATCACCATCCACCACCATCCAAGCCCATCCTAAGGGCTGATACTACAGATGAGGTTTCTAGTTTCTGGGCCAGGTAAACTTTTACAAAGGAAATCACACGTGAACATCTTTAGAATACAAAGGAATTGCATTCTGAAGATGCAATTCAGAATGCAAATGTCACAAGGAATAGGTAAGCAAAGGTGCCAAACAGGACGATACACAGAGATTTGTAAAGGAGAGGAAACTTGGGTGACCTGATTGGGAGCTGTGTTATGCGGCTTTACTCGAATTAGTCTCCCTTGCTAAAATGTTTTATTGGGGACAAACCAGGAGCCCATGCTTGTCCATAGCCAATCCCCTAGTTTTTTTTTTGTGAATTTTCATGGTGCCTAGTAGAGCCCAAATCCTGACTATTTTTCCAAATGAATGAATAAGGAAAGAAAGAATGGATGTCTATAAGCACAAATTAAATATCAGCCCATATCCTAAGGGTTCAGAGGCATCAGATAATGTAAAGCCCAGGTAAACCTTATGAATTTGAATTTAAATCCACCAAAATTACAATAATCTCCCTGTATGAAGGTGGTGACTTAGATAGAAATCTGAAATAACTCGTCCAAGATCATCAGCTAGTAAAAGGCCTGTCTGTCTGTAAACACAGACATCTGACCAATGAATGTACTGTCTGTGGATACTAATTGTCCTGTCTCCTCTCTGCCTTCTGGGTCTGAGGCTAGGCCCTGGAATTCACTCTGAAGAGTAGCTTCCTCTCAGTGGGACAAATGATGGGGCAGGAGAACAGAGTTAGATGGTTGGGTGTCTTAACTGAATCTTAAAGATGATGGGAAACTTTACATAAGCCAAGAGCTGTTCAGGAGGTGGATGCTCAAGTGTTTTTCACCATCATCAGAGAAAACAACTACTCTGTGCAAATTGGAAGTCAGGAGAAACTTCTTGAGAAGAGGAAAAATGGAATTCTAAACTCCTTTCATGGTGGAGACAGCCAGATAGACAGGTGGTGAATAGGGCAATAGTACTATGCATTAAGGCTTATTCAGAGTGAGGCATCAAACACCTGGCTCTTTCTGTGCTCTAAATTTAGAGTTAGATATCCACTTCCTCCTAATCAAGACAAAACTACAACTACAAGAATTCAAACAATTGTACTAAGTCATTTAATTGCCTTCCTCTTTGAAACCATGAGCCAGTCATAGTGAAATTCTTGGCCAAGGCAAGAATAAAGATCAATGCCACATTACATCCTGATGCCTTTTGCAGTCACAGAAGTCAGAAGAGGAATCAATTCCAGTCAGAGCTGTGAAAGCCTGTTCAAAAGTGGAGCCAGTATTTTAAGATTCTCCTGGTCATGGAAAAAACATACCCAAGAACATGAGAACAACAAAAGTGACTTTAACTGTACACAATTTAATGCCCATTCTTGTCTAAACAGAACCAGAGAGCTAGAGAGATAAGATAGGGGTTAAGCATGCAGCCAATCCCAATTCTCTCCTGGTTTTCATGCTCCCCCAAATATAACTGAAAATAACCCCTAAGCACATAGCTGGGAGTCATTCCTAAGCACTGCCATGTGTGGCTCAATCCTCTCTCCTATTGATAAGAATCAACAGATATTGAAGAAATTTAAGGGCATATCACAAATTTGTAAAAACCCAGAAAATGCAACATCAACAGTGAATAACTTGGGGTGACAGGTGCCTGTGGTACCTGTGGGCAAGATATGGATTTCAGGGAGAAGGGACTACTTGGGAACTTTCTGTATCTCTATTCAGCATGAGTGTGAACCTACTACTATTACTACTACTGCTGCTTCTGCTGCTGCTGCTGCTGCTGCTATAAAGAGATATCAAGAGTATTTTTGTAGTACTTGTTTTGATACTCCAAAAATTACCTTATTACCTTACACACACACACACACACACACACACACACACACACACACAGCCATCAATAAGGAGAGTGTTTTAGTCATTTGAACCCAGCCTTTTCTGGCACTCTGGACCTTCTCATATTCAATCAAATTTTTGCTCTCACCACAGAGTCATTTCTTATTCCAGCTAGTTTTTACATAGGCATACTTTAAGTCTGATATATGAGAGGAGTAAAAACCATGATCATTTCACTCATTTTGATTAAACCAAAAATAACAATCACCCCCTGCTAACTTACACTTTATTTTACCTAAAACAAAGATCATCCCTGATTTCTTTGTATTTGTTTGTTTATAACTTGGTTTCACCCAAAACAAAGATTGTCTTATATGTAAACCTACTTGAGACTGGCTCAGGATTGCCTGAGCTATCTGCTCTTACTAAGTACTTACTGTCCCACCTGGAGGTGGTCTCTGTTCTCAATAAAAACTATTCTGGCAGACAGCTTGCTGGATATATGTGGTAGAAAGTCATGGAGTATAATTAAAAAATTAAAAAATTGAGCTTTGAGCTGAAAATCTAGAATCCAGGATTTATAATTTGTCTTTTTTTGACAGTGTGGCCTTGAGCAAGTGCCTGCTCCTCTCTGAGCCTTTGAAACTTTAACTACCAAAAGAGAAGGTTACAATGAAACCTTTGGTCTCTGTATTCTCTTTAGCTCTGATCTCCCACTTCTCTGTGAGAAGTAGGACCATATGTTGAGACATCTTATTTTGCAGTAGATGAATCACTTTTTATTGTCCAGAAACTTTTCCAAGTTAATTTTGACATGATCTGGTGTGGTAAGAAACAGCTCATGTTGTTTCTCCTCCCATTCCTGGACTCAAGTCTAGAAATAGTTCTTTGGAGTACCTCCCACAGTTTCATTCCCAGGGTCCCACACCTGTGAAACCAATCTCAAGATCACCTGAATCTTCAGGTACATTTTAGTCCTTTACTCCTCGATCAATCTTTCAGAACTACTTCAACACAATAGACAGCAGCATTCCTCTCCCTGCAGAGAGTAAGAAACCAGAACCATCCATCAGAACCTTGAGGAACTTTACATACACAAAACTGGGCCAAAACTTAGAGCCTTCAATCGCCCTTACCTCATCCTGGTCTTCCTTCCTGCTACTGTCATCTCTTATGTTTTCTGGGTGAGACGTTAATTCATTCATTTAATAACTATTAGGTATTGAGACTCTAGCCAGAGACACAGGATCACTAAATCTTCATCCTAGCTACCCTTGTTTAGTGAATGGGATAGACAGCATAGGAGTATTTACAAACAAAATGAGCACCTAAAACCGAAAACATAGTACAGGGGTTAAGACACTTGCCTTGCGCTCACCTGGTTCAGCCCTGGGAACCTCATATGGTCCCCCAAGCACTTTCAGAGGCAATTCTTCAGAACAGAATCAAGAGTAGTGCAGGTATGACCCCAAAACCCAACATCTCTCAATTATTTAACCTGAGATAGTATAGTAATTATATGTCTAACCATAGTTCAATCCCCAGCACTGCATGTAATGTCCTGAACACAGAGCCAGAGGCAACCCCTGGGTGTGAACCCAACTTTCCACCCAAAGAGTAGGTCTGGATAAATTTTCTGAGATTCTGTGAGAGTAGGGAACAAGAGAAGGCATGGGACGTGAGTGAAGGATTTTGGAGCGAAAGTATTGACACTGGATTCTGACAGAGGGAAGGAGGTGGCAAAGTGGGGGAGAGAACAGGTGATCTAGGTAGAGAAAATAGCCCTTGTAAAGTGCTGGAATAAGGCTGCACCTTATGAGAAAGGTGCAGGGCATGGGGCCTGTCCTGGGGTAACAGGTGCCTAGATGGAAGTCTTTGTGGAAACCAATGAAGACTCTGGAAGGCCAAAATCCTCAAAAGACCTCCTCCCCAACCACCCTAAACAGTCTAGGCCAGACCCAACTACTTAGAAATGGATTAGAGTAAATGAGTTAAGCCAGAGGAAGAGTAGTGAGAGTAGGATATAAGACACTTACTTGCCTTGCATGTAACTGACTCAGGTTGGATTCCTGGAACCTTAAGGTTGATTCTTGGAGCATCACAAGGTATGGCTCAAGATCCTCATCACCCTGCTAAATAATAATGATGCAGTGAGAGATAGAGCAGAGTCCTGGAATGGTTCTCGGTTCTACAGGACAAATCCCCTAGGAGAATTCCAATTTTGCCTTAGAAAAATGCTTCTGCCACTCCGGTGGGGGGGGGGCATAAGAAAGGAGCAGATAGAAAGATAATTGATACCACAGAGGGTAGGATAAAAACTCCCAGGGGCCGATGCGGTGGCACAAGCCGTAAGGCATCTGCCTTGCACATGTTAGCTTAGGAAGGACAGCGGTTTGATCCCCTAGTGTCCTTTATGGTCCCCAAAGCCTGGAGAGATTTCTGAGCGCATAGCCAGGAGTAACCCCTGAGTGTCCCCATCTGTGGCCGAAAAACCAAAACCAAAACAAATAAACAACACCAACAACAAAAACCCTCTCTCAGAATCTCTGTGGGAAATGGGCAGACCTGCATCCTGGCACTCATAGCACCCTCAGAGATAAGTTGGTTTCTCCTACTCAAATACCCAGACAAAACTTGGTCAAAATAAAAGCATCATCCAAACAAGAAAGATACTGCAGATGGTAGGGTATGTGTCTTTACTGTCACTGGATTTAATCCCTAGCACCCTGAACTTCTTAGGAGTGATTTCTGAGTGTAGATCCAAGAGTAACCCCTGAGCACTGCCCAGTGTGTCCCCCCAAAAGTTTAAAAAGTGGCACCAATAAGACTTGATTTTCATCTCCAGGGTCTGTCTCTTAAGTCTACAAGGGTCATCTGTGCATGGGATGCAGGAGAAAGTTCCCTGTTCTGTGGCAGGGAGTGGCCACGGCCATGTGAGTTCTTCCTGGAGCCCTGGACCAAGAGCAGCCCTTGCTGGGATGCCTCCTTCCCCAGGAACATAAATTCAGGAACACAGCTGGGCAGGAGCCTATGGGAACCTGGCCTGCACTCCCTTCTCCAGGGGTGGCACACTGCCACTGGTCATGTGCCCTTAAATTCTTGCAGCACTTCTGCATCATGTAGAGAAGCTTCACCAGGATCCAGGAAGTCATAAGGGGTCTGGGTTAGGGTTAGGGTTAGCTGTCACCTCTGTCCCTCCAAGAGTGTGTCTCACAGGGTCCCTGTGATGACCCTGGAAGTCCATAGTAAATTAGAGAAGATTTGGACAGATGCTTCACTCTCCCGCTTCCTGTGAAAATTGAATGAAACCAGGAGACTCCTCCTTCAAAGGAGATGAGCTAAGTGAGGGAAATAAAGTAAATAAATACAGGAGGTGTTTGTTTGCAAAGCGGAGGCTTCTGAGGAAGCTGACCTCCAACAGGGCTCCTTGGCTGTCAAGCCCTGGAGCTTGGATCCTTTTCCCAGCCTTTGCCTCTATTCCACACACACACACACACACACACACACACACACACACACATCACTGCAACCTTGATGTCCAGCACTATGAACCCTGAGCTATGGACTTTTAGGCTTTATGGACACTTTAGAATTTTGGAGCTGACTTTCCTTTCTCACCCTCTTTTTCTGGGGAGCCTCTACTTAACCCTCATACATGGCCCAGGCTCTCTGTTCCACCTTAAACAGAAAAAATAAGGGGCCATGTATCCGTGCTCCCACCTCACAACTGTCTCAGAACAGAGAATGTGAAGAGTCAAAGAGTCAGTAGTATATCTGTCTCACTGGTCTCTGTACCAAAGGTCGACACTGTTCCTTGGTCATCTCGTCACAGTGTTAAGCAGAAGGCCTAGTGCCAGGGAAGAACCCAAACATTGTTGGGAGGTTAGAAGAGAGAGGAGAACCCCCACAGGAGAAGTAAAAGAAAAGAGGAAGGAAGAAAAAGGGAAGATGGGTTGCATGCCATTGCAAACTTCTTACTCCTCCTTATGGATGTGTGTAGATGCCTCCGGCCTAGAATAAAGCTATTGGGATCCTTCAGCCACTGACTAAGTTCACCCAAACCACACAAGCACTCCCAGTGCTTTAATTGATTTCTCAGAGGAGCTGTTTTCCTCACTCATGACAATGTCCAAACAGACATGAGGAGGGTGCAATGGTGTCATCAGAAGCCCTGTTCCTTTCAGCTTCTTGCTCTACCCTCCCAGAGGTGTTGTGTCCCGCCAGGGGGGTTCAAGCAGCCACACAGCCAGGTCCACATTAGGGAGTGGAGTGTGGGCAAAGGGTCATAGATGGGGGTATGGCTCTGAGCAGCACCTCAGGACAGCTGGAATCCCTATTCAAAAGGTAGTGGAGGGAACCTGAGGAATCTTGGCTAGAGCAATGAACAGAAATTGGCTTAAAATAGCTTAAAACCCTGGTACTTTCCTTGTGGAGATCTGCAGTTCCATGATGAGGGAATAAAGACCCAGGGGGTGATGCCTTGGAAGAAACTAGGAAGCAGAGAGGGCCCAGGACAGAAACCTAAGTGTGGATTCCCAGGAAACCTCAGTGACTCCGAAGAAAGGGAGAGTACTTCAACAGTACTATGGGGGCAAGGAGGGTTCCCTGATGAGACCTAGTCCAATGGTCCCGCTGCACCCCTTCCTTCCTGGATTGTTGAAATCCAGGCAGCTGTGCCTGACACACAGGAGCTTGGATCTCTCCGATGGGCATCCAGGCTGCACCAGGCTTGCTGGCTCCTTGTCTGGATCTTCTGGGAATAGAAAGAAACAGGCAGCATGGAGGGTCTATGCCCTGTTCTGAAAGAAAAGCGCCACAGCTGAGCACTGTGGATAAGGACAGATTCTAGGGACAGAATTTCTTGTGTGCTCATCTCTGACACAATGCAAACAGGACCCTACCAGGGCTGTGAAAGAGCCAAAGACCAGTGAAAAGAAATCACTGAGAGGTAGAGTCAACTCAAAGGCCACGAGAGAGGGGACACAACATGGAGCAGCAGGTATGGCAGGAGTGCAAAATGATAAGTGTGTGGTATGGCAGATTTGAGAAGTGTGACAGGTGTGGCAGATGTGGTAGGTATGGAAGGTGTGGTGGTATGGCGGGTTAAGTAGGCATGGTGGGTGTGATGGGTGCAGAAAGAGACACTGAGATCTCTCCTAATGGGGTGCTCACCAGAGCTCATGATACATGAAAGGCAGGAGAGAGGACAGTACCCTCAGAGCTCTGCCAATTTACAACTTTCCCACCCTCTCTTTGGGGCAGCAACCACAGTCAGGAGCCAGGTCATTCTTCATGCCCTCAACAGAGCTAGATGGGGATTGTGGAACATGGTGCTCCAGTAAGATTTACTTTGGGGGCCGGGCGGTGGCGCTGGAGGTAAGGTGCCTGCCTTGCCTGCGCTAGCCTAGGACGGACCGCGGTTCGATCCCCTGGCATCCCATATGGTCCCCCAAGAAGCCAGGAGCAACTTCTGAGCGCATAGCCAGGAGTAACCCCTGAGCGTCACAGGGTGTGGCCCAAAAACCAAAAAAAAAAAAAAAAGATTTACTTTGGGGAAGAACTTGCCTCATTTAATATAATATCCTTCAATTCCATTCAAATTTTAGTGTATGGCATGATTTCATCATTCCTTGCAGCTTTACATATTCCCTTGTGTACATATATCTGCTCATCTGTTGCTGGACATTTGTTCTGAAGATGTTATGTTAAGTGAATCAAATCGGAAAAACTGAAGCCAGAAGGATAGTACAGTGGGTAGGGCATCTGCCTTTCACACAGCTGACTTGGATTCAATCCCTGCCACCCTGTATAGTCCCACAAGCATCACCAGGATACCTGAGTATCACCAGGTATGGCCCCAAAATGCAAACAAACAAAAATCAGAAAAACAAAGACAAATTCCAAATGTTCTTACTAATCTGTGGAATGCAGAAAAACAAAACAAGGAAATGAAAGGAATCAAAAATGGGCAAACACTTGGCCCTGGATTATAGAATTAGAATGCCAAAGCCTTGGGGGCAAGCCGTACAGCTGGTCAGTGTCCTTCTAGGTTAACAGGCACATGCTGGGTCTCCCATGACCAGCACCTCACAATATACTGGATTCTTGCTGTTATTGTTATCTTTATATACTGGATTATTACCATTATTGTTATTGTTATTGCTGTTATTAGTTGCAGGAGCCACAGGCAATGGGTGCTCAGAGCATTGGGCTGCTCTCAAACAGGGTGGGGGATGCTATGTCAGGGTTCTGGCATAGCAAGGCATACACTTTACCTCTCTGAGCCCCAAGCTCAAGCCAGTGCCTCACACACAAAAAAAGGACAGGCGGCCGCGGGGGGATGGGAGGACGCTAAAAAAAAAAAAAGGACAGGCAAGGCCAAACAGGGACTGAAACATGGATGACTATTGGTCAACCAGGCAATTCTGTGTTGAGCTGACTAGTGCTGGGCACCAAGTCAGTAGGGCAGTTTTGTGAGATGGCTGTGAGGGTTTAATGGGAACTCACTTACCTCTTCCCACTGCAACTTGGTGACTTCATCAGGAGAGGTAGTCTTCTAGGTCACAACCTTGACACCTCTGACCCCACCCATCGTGTCTTATAGGCTAGGATCAAGCCACCACTCTAGAGAAAGACACAGGATTGTCAGATAAAAATTCATGAGTTGTGAAGTTACCCCATACATTGTGTTTCTAATCCCTTAGGTGGATGGGTCTGAAGATGCAAAGTAGCAGCAAAGAAGTAAGACAAGCCAGTCAAGAAAGAGCCCTGAAGCCAGTCTGCTTTTTGCCTCAATGTTTCTCTGCCTGAGCCAAAAGCCAGAACTGATTTTTCTTTATTATTTCAGAACAAAATCCACCAGGGCAGGGCAGGCCAGGCCAGGCCAGGCCAGAATATACATGTGGGATTTTAGATACCAAAGGTACAGGAACCAGGAAGATAGGGAAATGCTTTTGTTTAGGGTTAATAGCTGGCTGTCATCTAACACGGGGTGCCTCCCCAGTATCCACATCATCAGATTCCTTCTTTGTCCTCAAACTATGATGTGTTTAGAATGGCTGCATACCAGCTATAAAAGAGACTTCTCAGCCTCTTTTTCGGGGTGATATGACATGATGCAGAATTAGATGATGAGATTTGTTCCTGTAGATTATTGCTCAACATGTCTTTTTCTCTCCAGGCTGTCAGGGTGCTCTGCTGCTGCTTTGGGAGGTACATGAGGATGTTGGCAGCATCACAGTGGAAAGAGGCAGAAACAATAACTGTGTGCCCGCAACTTGACAGGCATTTGCCCCAGAAGACCTTCCTGCAGCTATTGAGGCTTCCTTCACTTGGGTACATATCTAGGTTCTGCCAAGCCAACATGGAGCCAGAAACAGATGATCCATGTCAGAGAAACTGCTTAGATTCCTCTGATTCAAATCATTCTGTGATGTTGAGTTTGGGCATAGTTATTACTTCGTGCTTCTGTGGCTTTCAGGGAATGGTACAGAGATGGGAACCATCTTCTGGGAATTCTTTTGTATAAGAGAATAGATGGTTTAGGGCTGGCAATGTTGCTTCTTGGCCACCTCCTTCTTCTTGCATGAAGACACACACTCATTACCTTAAGGGAACCTTGTTACACCACCAAGTGAAAAGGCTATGCCATGCATGGCTGCACAGAGCAAGTATTAATGCTTGCCCTGAAGACACCATGAAACTTCCCCCAACATACATATACACATAATGACACACATATACATAATTCACTGTGAGAGGCATAGCTCTGGATGTCTCTTCAGTAAGTAAAACCAACCCTTTCATCAGCTGAGACCACTGCTTTACAGATTTCTGGGACTTTTGGCCAAATTCAGACACATTTCTGTGTCTGAACTGATATACAAAGGTCACCATTGGCCAGAAAGTCACACCCAGAGTTGAGATGGTCCAGAGACAGCAAGAAAGGTCACAGCAAAAGACTCTCACAGAATCTCAAGAGAAAATGGGACAAGAAGCCCTGAGGAGTGGTTTCAAGGATGCTGGAGTAAATGGAACACTAAATAATGTGGTGGGCCGGAAGCCACAATAGCGACAAATGCCAACAGGAATGAACCAGGTAAAGCACAATGGTGAGATGCATAAACATGAGCAAGAAAACTTTTTGCGGGGCTGGAGAGATAGCATGGAGGTAAGGCGTTTGCCTTTCATGCAAGAGGTCATCGGTTTGAATCCCAGCGTCCCATATGGTCCCCCGTGCCTGCCAGGAGCAATTTCTGAGCATGGAGCCAGGAGTAACCCCTGAGCACTGCTGGGTGTGACCCAAAAACCACAAAAAAAAAAAGAAAACTTTTTGGAGGATTTGAGAAACAAGAGGTCCTTGACCTTGGCAGAGAGGCCAAGAACAGGGCTGGGGGCTGAAACTAAACCATACATTGTGATTGAATTTCTGCCCTCTGCAGTTCACACGTGAAGCCCACGGAAGGATGATTCAATGGGAGGAAATAAGGTTGTCGTGATGGCAAGGGCCATGTTTCCTCCCTGCATGCCTCCAGATCCAACAGAAACTTCTCCACTACACATCCAAATCTTCAGGGATGTGGCTTGTCAGGGACCTAGCCTCACTGTCCCCACTTCTGCCCTTCCCCACTTTGCAGGACTGCAACTTGCAGTGGTCCAACGGATTGCCTATCCACACCTCTGTCAGTCTCCCCAGTCTGCCCCTCACCCCTCCACTATGAAGACAAGAGCAGGCTTTCTTTCCTTCCTGGCCTACTTTACATCACAATGGCCTTGGGTCTTCCTTGGGGACTGTGTCTATGGTCTGACAAGTAGAAAGGATCAGTAGTGACCTTGGCCAGAGGTGAAGAGAATATGAATTCCCATCAGAAGAGATGCCTATTACTTGTCCATGCTTGTCCCCTGTCCTTTCCTCTCCCACATCCATATTTACCCCAACCCCTCTTTGGCTTCCAAGAGCTCTGAAAGGTAGAGAAACCATAAGCAGAGAAGCACAGCATGCGAGCACTTTCTTCCCTCTCTTCTCTGGGGCTGGCTAGGACAGCAACTGCTTACTCTCTCTCATTTTCGCACAGAAAGTCCAGATTATAATCATACTTAGAAAACAACCAAAAATTAAAATAAAATGCAACCCATATTTTAAAAAACCTTTTTGTCTGCTCCACACCACCCAAAGGAATGCTCCTTCTGAGTCCTGGGGGTGCAGGATCAGGAGCCAGCAGCCAGGGAGTGGAAGTTGATGACCTGGGTTTGGAGGCTGGCAGCAGGAGGGGGTGGGAATCTTTGTCAGCTGTGTTTTGTGAAGTGCAGAAGGAATCCCAAAAAACAAATAGAGCTTCCCACCCCATTAACAGAACAATAGCAGTCAGGTACTGGGGGAAAGGGGCACCAGGTACTGTGTTGGGAGGCTTTAATGAATTTATTTTTAACCCTGCCAAGTATTCTACATGAGTCATGTTGCCTCTGATAAACTATCACAAGTGAAAAAAATAAAGTGTTTCATGGGAGGAAGATGAATTTGTCAGGGACAAGTATTCAAAAGCAGACTTAATGAGACCTTTTGGAAAAGTACTGCTGTCTGGCAGTGCTAATAAAGATAAAGAAGCCAGATCAAAGAAGGTCATAATCTCAGCTGAACAAAGTTCCCAGCAGGCCCAAATTAGCCCTTTTCTCAAAACTTGTTTCCTCCCCCATACATTGGGAGCTACACCATTACCTTTGCCAGTGGTTGTAAAAATTCATTAAGATGAACCAGGGAGGGGCCTAAGAGATAGCATGGAGGTAAGGCATTTGCCTTTCATGCAGAAGGTCATTGGTTCGAATCCCGGTATCCCATGTAGTCCTCCCTCTCCCCGAGCCTGCCAGGAGTGATTTCTGAGCATCGAGCCAGGAGTAACCCCTGAGCGCTGCCAGGTGTGACTCAGGGGAAAAAAAAAAAAAAAGATGAACCAGGGAAAGGGCTTTACATACAGAATCTAGTTTTATTTTGTTCCATTGGCTACTGATCCGCCTTCCAGTAGCCCCCCAAAACATTGGCTATGGCCTATTTCTCCACTACAAAAATAATAACAATCTAGGTAAGAGATGAAAACTGTGCTGTTTTGTAAGTAGTATTGTCTTAGGTAGTACAAGGATCAGAATTGTTTCAAGTTTGGTATTTATAAAGGAGTGAAGGTTTTACCCTGCAATAGTAGAGGAATCTAAAAGAGCAATTGTTTTCCTCCACTTGAACCCCCTAATATGGACAGAAGCATCTGTTCTACATTTCCCCCAAAGGACAGAACCATGGTAATTTGGTTAAAGCTAATCTTGAGACAATTTCAGTCAAATCATGACAAGGAGCAAAGACTGAAAGGAAATGCTTATAAAGGGTATACTTGTGTAGGTGAAATGGAAGAAACACAAATTTGTTCCCTCAACCAATCTATAAATCCAACCTGAAAATGTTTGGGAGAACTTCTTTCAAGGTAGAATACCAGACCTACAACTCTCCAGCTAAGCTAACCAGGCCTTTCAATGAAAACTTCCACAGGGCAGGGAGAGTTAATTTCTTGTCCTGGGTCTTGTCCTCCCACCAATAGTTTCCCTAATCTTAGCACATGTGCCATTAATTTCTACCAGGCATGTAAAATCCCAACCACATATGCTCCAATAAGTTGTGGCACCAGGAATACCATTTCCGGGCACCAGTCAAGCAGGACAAAGGCTAAAGAGAATGCAAGTAAGAGATTAGTCTCCTCCTTCTACTCCCCCAAGGGAGTCAGACTTGCTCAAGTCCTTAACTGCCTAGCTGGTACTCAGAAGGAAAGAGTTTTCACTAGTATATTCCTCATTCTCCAGAGCTATAACCTAGGTGTCTGAAACACTAGGGAAAAAAGAGCTTAATTGATCCCTTTTCTCTACAGTTTGGTGTCTCTTACAGCTTTTCAGTAGGACATCAATTTTTAATAATCTGAAACAAATAAGATCTTAAAGAAGAAAAGAAAGTCTGTCAAAACTAATGTAGGAAGAATCTATGTAGACAAGACCTGACTTGAGATTTTGATCCAATGGAGTGGAAAGGTGGAGCAATAGATAAGCCAGTTAATATAATTGGTCAAAATTGGAGTTGAGCAATAGTATAGTGAATAGGGCACTTGCTGGATACTAGGTTGGATAATCAGCATCTCATATAGTCCAACAAACATCAACAAAAGTAATTCTTCAGCACAGAACTAGAAGTAGCCCCTAAGCATGGCTGAGTGTGCCACACTCGAAAGAAAGAAAGAAAGAAAGAAAGAAAGAAAGAAAGAAAGAAAGAAAGAAAGAAAGAAAGAAAGAAAGAAAGAAAGAAAGAAAGAGAGAGAGAAAGAAAGAAAGAAAGAAAGAAAGAAAGAAAGAAAGAAAAAAGAAAGAAAAAGGAAGAAAGAAAAAGAAAGAAAGAAAAAGGAAGAAAGAGAGAAAGGAAGAAAGAAAGAGAGAGATAGAGAGAGAGAGAAAGAAAGAAAGAAAGAAAGAAAGGAAAGAAAGAAAGAAAGAAAGAAAGAAAGAAGAGAAAGAAAGAAAGAAAGAAAGAAAGAAAGAAAGAAAGAAAGAAAGAAAGAAAGAAAGAAGAAAGAAAGAAAGAAAGAAAGAAAGAAAAGAAAAGAAAAGAAAAGAAAAGAAACACGGAAAATGGGATAGCTGTTGGTGGGAGACAGCAACAGATAAAAGGGAGTTTCCTTAGATACATCAGACAGATGGTAGGACAAAAATTTTGCCCTGCATATGTTGCCATGGCCAGAAACTGTAAAGTAAATTCTACCTTTTGTGAGATTACTCCAAACATTGTATTTCCAACCCCAGACAGACAGGTCTGAAGCAGGTAGGGTAACCATGAAGGATTAACGAATTAAGTCAGTCAGGAAAGAATCATGGTGTCTGTCTATGCCTGGTGATATCTCAGTGCCAAACAGAACTCACTCTTAAACCAATTCTTAAACCAGTTCCCAATTCACCAGGAAGGGGAAGGTCAAGAGAGAAAAAAAATACCAGGTGGGATTTTACAATCAAAAGAGAGATTTACAGAAAGAGGAAGATGGGGGAATGCTTTTGTTTGGGGTTAAAAGCTGGGTGTCATCTTACAAAAAACTATGGAAAGTTTATGGAACAGAGGTAAAGTAGGGACTTGGGTAGAGTCCTAGAAAGGTCCAGAGGGAGGTTGCAGAGTAATCAGTCCCATCACGAGGACACAGACAGGGTTCTAACTGCAAATTTCAGGTCAATAAAGTATACATTGGATAGAGAATGGCTTAGGGACAAGACTGGACTAAATGGTGAAGAACAGGACTGAGGGGATTGGATAATCAAATGGGACTCAAGTGAAGGGAGAAGCCTGGATCAAGGGGGAAGGCGGGAACCAGACCCATCTACTTTATCAACGTGGTAAACTAACTTCTTAAGAATCTGAGTTTTTTATGCACATCTTTCATACAGTCCTGAACCATTAGCTCAGAAATAATTTCATTTTCACACTAACAATTTTGCAATGTGAATCCCATTCCCAAGACTCAAAAACTGGGACTCTCTTCCCTTGGAGGTGAGATGTGGCAGGAGAGCCTTAGCCCCCTCCCCCTGCCTTCACAGAACACCTTGGCTTTGCTAGTCCAAGAGATGGGTAGGCATCTCAGCAAAGCTCTACTATACCTTGCTCCAGAAATTCAGGTGTGGGCAGGAAAACATCTGCTGGACAGTGGAGTTCTCTCTCTTAATGGGAAAAGAACAACATGGCAGCTAAGTTGGGTTTTTTTTGTTGTTGTCGTTGTTTATTTATTTGTTTGTTTGTTTTTGGGTCATACCTGGTGGTGCTCAAGGGTTACTCCTGGCTCTGCACTCAGAAGTCACTCCTGGTAGGCTCGGGAGACCACATGAGATGCTGGGATTCAAACTACCATCCATCCTGTGTTGGCTGTGTGCAAGGCAAACACCCTATTGCTGTGCTATTGCTCTGGCCCTTGAGTTGTTTTATTTTTAAATTTTTAATTTAATTTAAATTATTGACTTGAATTTTAGGCATATAATATTTTAACACCAATCCCACCACCAGTGCTCCCATCTTCCCTTCTCACCCCCACCTGCCTCCTTGACAGGTACATTAAAAGTTCAGTGGTTGAGGGCCCGGAGAGATAGCACAGCGGCGTTTGCCTTGCAAGCAGCCAATCCAGGACCAAAGGTGGTTGGTTCGAATCCCGGTGTCCCATATGGTCCCCCGTGCCTGCCAGGAGCTATTTCTGAGCAGACAGCCAGGAGTAACCCCTGAGCACCGCCGGGTGTGGCCCAAAAACCAAAAAAAAAAAAAAAGTTCAGTGGTTGCAGCTTAGATCTCATGTTTTCAGTGTTGTTGAGTCTGTGCTTTGATGTAGAGCTACACCGTTCTCCCACATCACCAGTAGAACTGAGACCTCTGTACTCTCATTACTTCTCTTTTTTATCTTTCCCTATTTATTTTCTCTGTTCTCCTAAATTCTAGGGTCAAGGGTGATTTAATCATCCCCCTTTATTATATTTACTTCATTTCCTCACCCAGGTATGATATATGCCACAGTGAAATCATCCTGTGTATGTCTTTCTTCTTTTGACTCAGCATGGTATTTTTCACTTCCAAACAGGTTGCAGTAAATTGCATGAATTCACTGTTCCTTCAGACAGCTGGTATTTTTTTAATTATTTTATTTAAATATCATAGTTACAAAATTAATCATGAGTTTCACTCATGCAATATACAGCACTTTCCCAGTGCATATTTTCCATCACCAATGTCCCTGGGTTTTACTTCTCTCTCTCTCTCTCTCTCTCTCTCTCTCTCTCTCTCTCTCTCTCTCTCTCTCTCTCTCTCTCTCTCTCTCTCTCTCATCTTCTCTCCTTCCCTTCCCTTCCTTTTTTCATCTAGATACTGTACTTTGCACTATTGTTAATGAAGGGGTACCGTGCATACTTTATCTCCTTTCAGCATATACAGCATCTAGTCTTGTTCAGTGTAATCAGTTCCAACTATTATTGTCATAGAGGACACTTCTCTACCTTTGCACTGCTCCGCTACTTGTGGCAAGCTTCCTACCATGGATTGTCTTTCTAGCCTCGTTTGTATTATCTCTGGATATTGTTACCATACTATCCTTTATTTTTCTTATAGCCCAAAAATGGGTGAGATTATTTTATCTATCCCTCTTCCTCTGACTCATTTTACTCAGTATAATACTCTTCATATCCATTCATGTATAAGCAAATTTCATGACTTCACTTTTCCTGACAGCTGTATAGTATTCCATTGAGTATATGTACCAGTTTCTTTAGCCACTTATCTGTTCTCAGACACTTGGATTCTTTCCAGATTCTGGCTATTGTAAACAGTGCTGAGATGAACATAGGAATTCAGAGTGCTTTTCTGCATTGTGTTTTGAGGTTCCTAGGGTATATCTCTAGGAGAGCTGTTGCTAGATCATACGGAAGCTCAATTTCTAATTTTGGAGGGAATATACCATACATGTTGCTTTCCAAAAAAGACTAGTGGACTAGTCTGCATTCCCACCAGCAGTAAATTAAAGTTCCTTTTTCCTCACATCTATCTGTGCAGCACTAGTTGTTCTTGTTCTTTGTGATGTTGTGTGAGAAGATAACTCATTGCTTTGATTTGCATCTCCCTGATGATTGATAATGTTAAGCATTTTTTCATGTGCTTTTTGGCTATCTGTATTTCTTCTTTGAGGAAATATATATTCATTTATTCTCCCCATTTTTTGATGGGGTTAGATGTTTTTCTTGCTGAGTTCTACCAGTGCCTTGTATATCTTAGATAGCAACCTCTTATCAGATGGACATTGTGTAAACATTATCCCATTCAATTATTGGTCTTTCTATCCTACTTACCATTTTTTGTCTGATATCAAGGTCTTTAATTCATTTTGATTTGACCTTTGTTCATGGCATTAAATAGAGGTCTGAGTTACTTTTTTGCATGCAGTTGACCAGTTTTCCCAGCACCACTTGTTGAAGAGGTTTTTCTTGCTCCACTGACCTCAGGTATATGAACAATTAATATGTACAAACAGGGTATTCAAGTCTATCCCATTGATCTGAGGATCAGACAGCTGAGTTTTAAAAACATATTTACTTCCTCAGGACAAGATAACATTAGAAGCCAAGACCCAGGCAACTTGGATGGTAGGATCAAGTCTCAAAAAGATACGTAAGCCTCTTCAGAGCTTCCTGCTGGGGGATAGCCAAGAAGTTACATAAAATCTGGCTCACGGGGTGAGCTATAGGGGGTCACATCTCACAGGAATCATTTTTAAACAGTCTCAACCCACTTTTGACAACATAAACAGTGGAACCAATCACACCAACAAAAGATGTCCCCAAGAAGCTCAGAAAGTCCTTGAGGTAGAGAGGGAGACTCTTTTTTCAGAAGTGAAAATTTCTGGGTATTGGGGCCAGAGAGATAGCATGGAGATAAGGCATTTGCCTTGCATGCAGAAGGACAGTGGTTCGAATCCCAGCATCCCATATGGTTCCCTGAGCCTGCCAGGAGTGATTTCTGAGTGTAGAGTCAGGAGTAATCCCTGAGTGCTGGCCATTATGACCCAAAAACCAAAAAAAAAAAAAAAAAAAAAAAATTCTGGGTGTTTTTTTTTGTTGTTGTTATCTGGTTTTTAGGTTATATCTTATACTGCTCAGGACTGACTCATGATCTGCACTCAGGTATCACTCCTGGCAACAGGACTGGATGAACCCAAAGAAATACCAGGGACTACTTCAATATACCTGTACCTGGGATGACAGGTATATTGCATATAGTTCTACTGCATACAGGGCAAGTGCCTTAACACCTATATTATGTTTTCAGTGCCCAACCAGGACAAAGTTTTAGGGCTTCAGAAGAAAAAAAAACTATCAGAAAAAGGAAGCTCCGGGGTCAGAGAGATAGCATAAAGGTAAGGCATTTGTCTTGCATGCAGAAGGTCGGTGGTTCGAATCCCAGCATCCCAGATGGTCCCCTGAGCCTGCCAGGAGAAATTTCTGAGCATAGAGCCAAGAGTAACCCCTGAGCACTGCCGGGCGTGACCCAAAAGCAAAAACAGAAACAAACAAACAAAAAAAAAAACAGAAAAAGGAAGCTCTGACAGCTTCTTCTTCATCTATCTGTGTAAACTCTGATTTATGTACTGGCATGATAGATGTGCCATTCTCTGTAGAGAAAAATTTCACATTAAAGTTCTAGATAAAGAAGACAATATATTTGACTTTTGATTGGCATAAAACAACTTCTAGCATCCTGACTGGCCAAGGTAAAAATGCCTTTTGAATTTTGAGATCAAAACTGAGGCTGGGTCTGGAATGATAGTACAGCAAATAGGGTGCTGACCCAGGTTTGATCCCCAGCATCTCAGATCGTCCCCCAAGCTCATCATAGAGTTAGCCCTGAGCACAGAGCCAGGGATTAAACCACAAACACTACCAATTATGACCCAAGCCCTACCTCATCTACAATAAAAATAAAAATAAAAATAAAGCAAAACAAGACCATTCTACTTTGGCAGAGATGCAAATTCAGAGATCCCACATCTTAAGGTACTTTGGTTCACTGGGTCTAGTGGCTTGTACTTGTATAGGTGATTTGAGCAAGGTCTAAGAATATGGAGTAGCTGGGCTTGCAGGGAGTTTACCATAAAAAATGGAAGGAAGGTTTAGGTTGCATCTCTTGTCATAGAGTACTGCCTTTGTATGTAGCAAGCCCTGTGGTTGATCTTTGGCCCAAATATACCAGAATACCAGGCATATCCCTGGTGGACTCCATAAGCTTTTTTTTTTTAAGTTATAAAGAAAAGGTTTTAGGGACAGAGAGATAGTGGGGTGGGAAGGGCACTCCCTTTTCACACTGTCAGCATGGGTTTGATCCACAGTATGTGATAGACTCCCTGGAACATGACAAGAGTTATCCCTGAGTATAGGGCCAGGAGTAAGCCCTGAGCATTGCCAAGGGTGGTCTCAAAACCAAAACCAAATTTGAACAGACTTTGGTGAACAGATTCTTTCATCTGGAGAATTTTTTCCATCCTTTTTTTTTTAAACTATGGCCCCTGATGGCCTCGCTTTCTTTCAATGGCTCCCTATCATACCAGCTGATCGTCTAGTCTTGAACAATGGCCTACCACTTACACAATTTTATCACTGGCTCCCTGCTAAGAAACACTATTCCAAAAGACTGAAATAGTTCTTCAAACTCACTTCTTCCATTCCAAATCTTAGTTTCTCTGTTTCCCTGGGAAATCTTTCAGCAGTGTGGCAGAGGTAAGCCCAGCCCTTGGGTGTCACAGGCTAGCTTTGGGGTCCAGTTGCATAAAGAACTTTTTTGAGTTCCCTTGAGGATAGTGGGTGACATAAAGTATATACAGCAAAGAAATGAGAAACCACACAAATATATGTGGGAGAACCAGTGTGTTCTAAGTTTAATATCCAAGCTAGGGGTTTTTATGGAGTATAAAGCCAGTCATAGGTATGAAAGAATGCTCACATTTTTTGGTATGTACAACATATCTCTTGTTAACAGAAACTTATCAATGTGCACTGCTTGATCTTCAAAACAATTCCCAATGGCTCTAGGTGGTTTACAGACCTTTGAATAGATTCATTTCAGTTAGGGGCCCAGAGGATAAAAGGAAGGTAACTTTTAACATCTTAAAGTAGTTCCTCTCTGGTCAGGTCCTAGCTGTCATGCTAATGTAAATTAAGGGATCAGCAAGAAACCAAGTTTCCCTATCAAATTTCCTTTTCCTGAGGGAACAGGTTTTTAGACCTAGAGCTTATTAAAAATAACTAACTTTCTAAGGTTTGGTTTTTGGAGAGGGCAATAAAAAAGATAAGCTTATATGAAAGGGATACAGAATCTATAACTGCTAAAGTTCAATAGCCCAATGTTACATCCTAACCAAATCTTTTTTGATATAAATTCTAAGGTAAAAGTTAACAAGTATTCAAGGTCCTTTTAGAGATATCCCAAGAAACAGAAATTGCCAGGGCATTTATTTATTTTTATTTTTTAATTAATTTTTTTAGATTTTTTTCTTTATTTAAACATCTTGATTACATATATTTTTTTTGATTATACAGATTTTTTTTATTACACATTATTAATTTTTACACCACTTTCCTTTTTACATGCAAGGCAAACGCTCTACCATTCGGCTTCTTCTCTTTTTCCTCCTTTTTTTTTTTTTTTTTTAAGCTTCGCCACTCATTCTTTTGCAGTGGTTCCGCTGCTAAAAATTTTCACGTGCACCGAAAAACAAACAAAAATAACAACAGTAATTTGCAACATTTTCTTTTTTTTTTTTTATTATTTTAATTATGACAACAAAGATGCAAAGAAAGAGGACAGGGTAAAGTTACAGTGGAAGCCCAATCACCCATAAACAAGATTCTCAGTAGTTCCATCGATGATATCCCAGCCTTGAACTTTCAGCCAAAGAACATTAAGAAAAACAAAACTGAACCCATGTACAATACAATTACTTTGTCCCTCAAATCCCCAGTTGTAGTACATATTGTTTCTTAGCAGCACACCATATAATCTAAAGATATTAGACTTATGTAACTCTTTAAACATTGAGGGCAAAGTACATTTATCTAGTTCCATGCACATGCTTACTAGTTTAAGTTAACCTCAAAAGTTTTAATGGGTTGTTTTTCTTAAGGATTGGAGTCAAGAGAACATAGTAAAAAACGATATTAAAGTGGCATTTGTTTGCATAGGCCCACCAAAACATAAGGGACATGGAAAGACAAATTATGGTCTAAATACATGGAGACCCTACCTCTGAAGTTTCCTGGCACAGGACTGACTCTAGGCTCCAGGCAAACTAGTTTGTCCAATTCAAGTCATAGTCTGTAGTGGCAATACACCTCCATTCCTCACATAGTCTCTGTTGTTGGTATCATTCTTCTGTATTAAAGATCCTGGAGTCTGCATATCCCATATTGCAGTCAGGATGGTGCAGAGCATCCTCTCGTTTCACCTCACACTTAAGGGGCAATAGAGAGAACCATGTCCTGTAGAGCAGGTCATCGTTGTTGTCATGTCTTCTCGCAGGTCATTGTTGTTGTCACGTCTTCTCAGTGTAAACGGAAGTGTCTTTTTAGGAAGTCGATGTCACACCCTTGGTAGTGTCTTTCCTGGTAGAGGAATGCTTCCAACTGTTGCTATAAAAGACCTTGGATGTTTCGTAGATAGCTTGCCTGGTTCCAGCGTGAATGGAGAATGCCCATTCAACTGGGGCCTATGCCAGGTCATTATATCAATATTCAGGGTGTAAGGTACATTGTAATGAGATTTATTAGATAATAACTAATCTGTATGTATAGTGTTTTCCCATTTTAATGTATCTATGCAAACAAGGATCAATGCCACGAAGCGTTATTGGTGCATCTGGAGGCAATAGGAACAAGACCAGCAATTTCCATGACATAGTTCAATCATAGGCATCAAACTGAGGGACAGTTCCACCACAATCCTTACTGAACAGCTTACAAAGAAAAGACAAGATGAAAAGTGGATAGAAACATCATGGTAGAAGAATATATAGAGAGTTACAGCAGTTAAAGAAAATAATCATAAAATATTCAAAAGATATATGTGTTCAATATGTGTTCGATTTATGTCCTTCTAAATAGTTCTGGGATTTGTAAGATCTACTGTATGTCTTTGGTCAGAGATTGAAGCTGTGTGTTACTGAAGTTAAGAAGGGTAAATCTGGGGTACTGATGGTTGGGAGGAGCATATGATCGCGCGGGGGGCTAGCCCCCGCGCGGTTTCAAAATGTAGACTGGTATGAAATTGCCAGTGACAGCCTGAGTATAGCTGAGAAATTATCTGCCACCCCCCAGATCAAACGCCACCCCCTGATCCAACCTCTGGAGCCGGCCTGGGAGTGGGGAAAACCCAGGGTGCCCCATGAGCTCCTCCCAGAAACCCACCTGGAGATCCGGAGGAAAGGGGGAGAGGGGGTTCGGGTGACCCAGGTCCGGGCCCCCCACCCTAGGCCAGGCCAAAAGGCCGCTGGCACATACGGAGGTCTGCCAGCTGCCCGCCCGTGCTGCTAAAAATCCAGCTCCAGGAAGGGAGAGAGACCCGGATCTCCAGGTGGGTTCCTGGGAGGAGCTCATGGGGCACCCTGGGTTTTCCCCACTCCCAGGCCGGGTCTGGGGACCGGCCTAGGTTGGGCTTAAATCCCTGTCCTTCGGGCTTGGGAGGGTCTCTCTCCCTTCCTGGAGCTGGATTTTTAGCAGCATGGGCGGGCAGCTGGCAGACCTCCGTATGTGCCAGCGGCCTTTTGGCCTGGCCTAGGGTGGGGGGCCCGGACCTGGGTCACCCGAACCCCCTCTCCCCCTTTCCTCCAGATCTCCAGGTGGGTTTCTGGGAGGAGCTCATGGGGCACCCTGGGTTTTCCCCACTCCCAGGCCGGGTCTGGGGACCGGCCTAGGTTGGGCTTAAATCCCTGTCCTTCGGGCTTGGGAGGGTCTCTCTCCCTTCCTGGAGCTGGATTTTTAGCAGCACGGGCGGGCAGCTGGCAGACCTCCGTATGTGCCAGCGGCCTTTTGGCCTGGCCTAGGGTGGGGGGCCCGGACCTGGGTCACCCGAACCCCATCTCCCCCTTTCCTCCGGATCTCCAGGTGGGTTCCTGGGAGGAGCTCATGGGGCACCCTGGGTTTTCCCCACTCCCAGGCCGGGTCTGGGGACCGGCCTAGGTTGGGCTTAAATCCCTGTCCTTCGGGCTTGGGAGGGTCTCTCTCCCTTCCTGCAGCTGGATTTTTAGCAGCACGGGCGGGCAGCTGGCAGACCTCCGTATGTGCCAGCGGCCTTTTGGCCTGGCCTAGGGTGGGGGGCCCGGACCTGGGTCACCCGAACCCCCTCTCCCCCTTTCCTCCGGATCTCCAGGTGGGTTCCTGGGAGGAGCTCATGGGGCACCCTGGGTTTTCCCCACTCCCAGGCCGGGTCTGGGGACCGGCCTAGGTTGGGCTTAAATCCCTGTCCTTCGGGCTTGGGAGGGTCTCTCTCCCTTCCTGGAGCTGGATTTTTAGCAGCACGGGCGGGCAGCTGGCAGACCTCCGTATGTGCCAGCGGCCTTTTGGCCTGGCCTAGGGTGGGGGGCCCGGACCTGGGTCACCCGAACCCCCTCTCCCCCTTTCCTCTGGATCTCCAGGTGGGTTCCTGGGAGGAGCTCATGGGGCACCCTGGGTTTTCCCCACTCCCAGGCCGGGTCTGGGGACCGGCCTAGGTTGGGCTTAAATCCCTGTCCTTCGGGCTTGGGAGGGTCTCTCTCCCTTCCTGGAGCTGGATTTTTAGCAGCACGGGCGGGCAGCTGGCAGACCTCCGTATGTGCCAGCGGCCTTTTGGCCTGGCCTAGGGTGGGGGGCCCGGACCTGGGTCACCCGAACCCCCTCTCCCCCTTTCCTCCGGATCTCCAGGTGGGTTCCTGGGAGGAGCTCATGGGGCACCCTGGGTTTTCCCCACTCCCAGGCCGGGTCTGGGGACCGGCCTAGGTTGGGCTTAAATCCCTGTCCTTCGGGCTTGGGAGGGTCTCTCTCCCTTCCTGGAGCTGGATTTTTAGCAGCACGGGCGGGCAGCTGGCAGACCTCCGTATGTGCCAGCGGCCTTTTGGCCTGGCCTAGGGTGGGGGGCCCGGACCTGGGTCACCCGAACCTCGTCTCCCCCTTTCCTCCGGATCTCCAGGTGGGTTCCTGGGAGGAGCTCATGGGGCACCCTGGGTTTTCCCCACTCCCAGGCCGGGTCTGGGGACCGGCCTAGGTTGGGCTTAAATCCTTGATTACATATATGATTGTGATTGGGTTTCAGTCATGTAAAGAACATCCCCTTCACCAGTGCAACATTCCCACCACCAATGTCCCAAATCTCCCTCCATTCCACCCCACCCCCACCTGTACTCCAGAGAGGCTTTCCAGTTCCCTCATTCATTCACATGATTATGGTAGTTCTCTGTGTAGTTATTTCTATAACTGCACTCACCACTCTTTGTGGTGAGCTTCATGAAGTGAGCTGGAAGTTCCAGTCCTCCTCCCATTGTCTCTGAGGATTGTTGCAAAAATTACTTTTATTTTTCTTAAAACCCATAGATGAGTGAGACTATTCTGCATCTCTCTATCTCCCTCTGACTTATTTCACTCAGCATGATAGATTTCATGTACATCCATGTATAGGAAAATTTCATGACTTCATCTCTCCTGATGGCTGCATAATATTCCATTGTGTATATGCACCACAGTTTCTTTAGCCATTCATCTGTTGAAGGGCATCTTGGTTGTTTCCAGAGCCTGGCTATTGTGAATAGTGCTGCAATAAATATAGGTGTGAGAAAGGGGGTTTTGTATTGTATTCTTGTGTTCTTAGGATATTTACCTAGGAGTGGAATAGCTTGGTCGAATGGGAGCTCAATTTCCAGATTTTGGAGGAATCTCCATATCGCTTTCCATAGAGGTTGGACTAGAAGGCATTCCCACCAGCAGTGGAAAAGAGTTCCTTTCTCTCCACATCCCTGCCAGCACTGATTGTTCTCATTCTTTGTGATGTATGCCAATCTCTGTGGTGTGAGATGGTATCTCATCATTGTTTTGATTTGCATCTCCCTGATGATTAGTGACATGGAGCATTTTTTCATGTGCCTTTTGGCCATTTCTATTTCTTTTTTTATCAAAGCATCTGTTCATTTCTTCTCCCCATTTTTTGATGGGATTAGATTTTTTCTTTCTTGTAAAGTTCTGTCAGTGCCCTGTATATTTTGGATATTAGCCCCTTATCTGATGGGTGTTGGGTGAATAGTTTCTCCCACTCGGTGGGTAGCTCTTGTATCCTGGGCACTATTTTTTTGAGGTGCATAAGTTTTTCAGCTTAATGTATTTTCATCTGTTGATCTCTGATTCCACTTCTTTGGAAAGTGCAGTTTCCTCCTTGAAGATGCCTTTAGTCTCCATGTCATGGAGTGTTTTACTGATGTGTTGTTCTATATACCTTATGGTATCAGGTCTGATATCAAGGTCTTTAAAACACTTGGATTTTACCTTCATACATGATGTTAACTGGGGGTCTATGTTCGCTTTTTTGCAAGTGGCCAACCAGTTCTGCCAGCACCATTTGTTGAAGAGGTTTTCCCTGCTCCACTTCTTTGAAGAATGTCATGGGTATTTTTAATGGAATCACATTAAATCTGTATAATGCTTTGGGGAGTATTGCCATTTTAATAATGTTAATCCTGCCAATCCATGAGCAGGGTATGTGTTTCCATTTCCGTGTGTCCTCTCTTATTTCTTGGAGCAGGGCTTTATAGTTTTCTTTGTATAGGTCCTTCACGTGTTTGGTCAAGATGACTCCAAGATATTTGAGTTTGTGTGGCACTAATGTGAATGGGATTGCCTTCTTGACTTCCTTCTCTTCCCTATCATTATTGGTGTATAAAAAGGCCATTGATTTCTGTGTGTTAATTTTGTAGCCTGCCACCTTGCTTTATGAGTCTATTGTTTCTAGAAGCTTTTTGGTAGAGTCTTTAGGGTTTTCTTTTTTTTTTCTTTTTTCTTTTTTTTTGTTTTTTAGGCCACACCCATTAGATGCTCAGGGGTTACTCCTGGCTACACACTCAGAAATTGCCCCTTGGGGGGACCATATGGGACGCCGGGGGATCGAACCGTGGTCCTTTCCTTGGCTAGCGCTTACAAGGCAGACACCTTACCTCTAGTGCCACCTCGCTGGCCACGGGTTTTCTAAGTAGTATCATGTCATCTGCAAACAATGAGAGCTTGACTTCTTCCTTTCCTATCTGAATTCCCTTGATATCTTTTTCTTGCCTGATCGCTATAGCAAGAACTTCCAGTACTATGTTGAAGAGGAGTGGTGAGAGCGGACAGCCTTGTCTTGTATCAGAATTTAGAGGAAAGGCTTTTAGTTTTATTTTTAATTATGAGAACAAAGACGCAAAGAAAGAGGACAAGGTAAAGTTACAGTGGAAGAATAATCACCCATAAACAAAATTCTCAGAAGAAGTCCCCTTGCTGACATCTTAACTTTGAACTTTCAGCCAAAGAACATTAAGATAAATAAAACAGAACCCATGTACAATTATTTTGTACCTCAAGTTCCTAGATTGTAATACATTATAATATTTCTTAGCAGCACACAAAGCAATCTAAAGCCATAAAACTTATGTAACTTCTTAAACATTAAAGGCATGGTATTTTTTTTTACATTTCCATGTGCATGCATATTAATTTAAGTTAACTTCAAAAGTTTAAGTGAGCTTTTTTTAAGGATTAGAGTCAAGGACAGTAAAAACGGTATTAGAGTGGCAATTATTGTTTGCATAGGTCCACCAAAATATGAGGGATATGGAAAGGAAAAACCTTGGCCTAAATACAAGGAGACCCTACCCCTGAAGTTTCCTGGCATAAGATCTACTCTAGGCTCCAGGCCTAGAGACATTGTCTGTATTGCCAACACACTTTTATTTTTCACACGGTCTCTTTTGTTGGTATCATGTTTCTGTATTAAAGATCCTGAAATCTGCATATCCTACATTGAAGTCAGAATGTGGAGCATCCTCTAGTTTCACCTCACAATTAAAGGGCAATGCAGAGGGCACTGTCATGTAAGCAGGTCATTGTTGTTGTCAAGTCTTCTCAGTGTTAAGGGAAGTCTCTTTTGAGCAGGTTGAAGACAGAGCAGTGGTAGGGTCTTCCCTGGTAGAGGATTGCTTCCAGGTGATGTTATAGACAAACTTGGATGTTTCGTGGATGTCTTCCTTGGTTCAGGAGTGAATGGAGAATGCCCATTCTTCTGAGGTATATGGCAGGTCATTATGTCAATGTTCAGGGTGTAATGTCCCATTGCACTACAAGATTTGTGTGTTCCAATAAGATAAGATCTTATTTATATGTATAGTATTTTCACATTTTAATGTGCCTATGCAAACAAGGAACAATGCCACGTGACGTTATTGGCGCATGTGGGGGCCATAAGCAAAAGTCCAACAATCCCCATGACATGGTTCAATCATAAGTATTAAACTGGGGAACTCTTTCACCAAAATTCCTTATTGAACAGCTCACAAAGAGAAGAAAAGATAAAAATTTGTTAGAATCGTCACTGTATAAGAGAATATTTAGTAAGACATAGCTTTCAGAGAAAAAAAACACACAAAATATTCAAAAGACATACGTATCCATTTTATGTCTTTTGAAATAGTTGGGGGTTGTTAGTTCCAATGCATGGCTTTGGTCTGTGATTAGGATTTTGCAGTACTGAAGTTAAAAAAAAAAGAGTAATGTTGGTTACTGATGGTAGGGGGGGTGAGAGAGTTAAGGAGTAAAAATGAGCTTTGTAGGGGTTGTGCGAAAAGGCAGAATACAAAAAGGACATTCTGCATATGCAAAACATAACTTAAGGATAGGGAATACTCTTAATATATATTGTGTGGGGGGGTACTAGCCCCCACACAGTTTTGAACATGTAGACTGGTAAGAAATTGCCAGTGACAACCTTAGTGCGACCGAGCAAATTTCAGCACACCCAAATTAGGACCCACCATCCAGGAGGGACAACACCACACCCACCTTGTCTGGCCGCCTGGGCTGGCACCCAGGGAAGGAAGACCTGGAGCAGGGGCAGAAGAGGATACAGCTGGGGGCCTATCAAGGCCCTCAGCATCCCAAGTTAGGGAGAAGGCCTTCAACATGGGCTCTCCCCAAATCCCATGCCGGCTAGAGCTAGCCTCCAGATCAAGAAAGGATTTGATAGAGAGCCGGAAGCCAGGATCTGCCCACCCTCCAACCTGTGCCCTTCCCACCTAGTGCTGGGGGAAAGGCGGGAAAGCTTGGGACCCCATCCAGGAGGGACCATGCAACACCCACCTTGTGACAGGGCATTTTAAGACAGTGAAAAAAAAGTTGTTTCAAAGTGTCTATTTTGGTGCTGAGATTTTCCATGTAAAGAAAAGTTTAATCGACACCTGCCCAGTGGGGCCCGACTGTGAAAAACTGTGAGTGCTACCTGTGTATGTCTGTCTACTGTCCTCTTGCGTGAATCTCTCGGGAGTGGGCCGAAAAGAGGCTCCAGAAAACTCGTTCTCCCAGAGGCCATTTTAGGGCGGGACTCCAGAACATAAAAACCGGCTAGGCTTTGCAGAAGCCGGGTCCCCTGTTTGTGACATCAGGCTGGGAAAATCCACGAAACTACGCCTGCCCAGTGGGGCCCAACTGTGAAAAACTGTGAGTGCTACCTGTGTATGTCTGTCTACTGTCCTCTTGCGTGAACCTCTCGGGAGTGGGCCGAAAAGAGGCTCCAGAAAACTCGCTCTCCCAGAGGCCATTTTAGGGCAGGACTCCAGAACATAAAAACCGGCTAGGCTTTGCAGAAGCCGGGTCCCCTGTTTGTGACATCAGGCTGGGAAAATCCATGAAACTACGCCTGCCCAGTGGGGCCCAACTGTGAAAAACTGTGAGTGCTACCTGTGTATGTCTGTCTACTGTCCTCTTGCGTGAACCTCTCGGGAGTGGGCCGAAAAGAGGCTCCAGCAGAGCACGGCCGCTTCGCTTTGCTACGCAGCCGTGCGCTCTTTCTAAGAAAAGAACACCATCGCAACAAGAAGAAAAAATCACACTAAGAACTGTGCTTGATCACAGAAGCAAGCATTTCTCTCCGGACTATCTTCTCTGTTCCATGCTCGGGTCTAAGATTTGATCCAGTGTGAGGCTTCATCCATGGAGGACTCCCCTTCCTTAGAGGCAAGTCAGCCCATCCAGAAAGGGTGGAGCCAGAGGAGTGTGCTGCCTGCATCATATAGCCAATGAATACCACCACAACACGTAGAAAAACCCACAATACAAATGTGACAATGGGGAAACAACGCAGGCCAGCATCAGACATAGAGAATGAAGATGACAATTCTGATGACCAGATAATGACCAACCAACTAATCAACCTCTCAGATAAGGAATTTAAACTAGCAATATGGAAGATCCTCAACGAACTCAAAGAAATCATGGATCGAATTGAACAGAACACTAATAAGAACCAAGAAAATATGAAGACAGAAATCACAAAACTCCGAACGAAAATAACATGTCAACTAACAGGCCTGAAAAAGTCAGTAAACGAAGTGAATGACAAAATGGATAAGCTCTGGGACAGGGTATCAGAAGCTGAGAATAAACTTGGTGCTGTGAAAGATGAGATACATAACAATTTCATACAGCAGGAGAGATTGGAAAAAAACTTAAAGCAAATGAACAGACAATGGAAAAATTAGTCAAAGAATGGGAACAGATGAAAATAGAAGTCTATGATAAGCTCAACAGAAACAACTTAAGAATCATTGGAGTCCCAGAGACCCAGGAAGAAAATTTCCAGGAAGAATCAACGGTCAAGAACATCATTAAAGAGAAACTTCCAGAGCTAAAGAATATAGGTGATCAAATCCTGCATGCTCAAAGAGTACCAACCAAAAGAGACCCCATAAAAACCACCCCAAGACACATCCTAGTCACAATGACAAATCCCACAGATAGAGACAGAATTCTGAAAACAGCAAGATCAAAAGGGGAAATTACGTTCAAGCAAGCATCCTTGAGATTTACAGCAGACGTGTCACCAGAGACACTGAATGCCAGAAAGCAGTGGTGGGATATTGTGACAAGAGTGAATGAAATGAATGCTTCACCTAGAATACTATACCCAGCAAAACTCACTTTCCGGTTTGATGGAAGAATACATGGTTTCACAGACGAAAAACAGCTCAGAAACTTCACAGACACAAAACCAGTCTTAAGAGAAAAACTGAAAGACCTAATTTAAGACAAGACTAACCAAAAGATACACCAAATTTCGATATAAAGATGGCATTAAATCCCAGGACAATTCTTTCTCTCAATGTCAATGGACTAAATGCACCAGTTAAGAGACACAGAGTGGCTAAATGGATCAAAAAACTCAATCCAATCCAACCTTCTGCTGCCTACAAGAAACACACCTCAATAGTCAGAACAAACATAGATAAATAAAAATAAAAGGCTGGAGAAAAATTATCCAAGCAAACAACACCCATAAAAAAGCTGAAGTGGCCATACTAATATCAGATAATGCAAACTTTATACTCAGGAAGGTTGTAAGGGACAAATATAGACATTTTATATTAATCAAGGGGTATGTAGAGCAGGAAGAAATAACTCTCCTAAACATATATGCACCGAATGAGGGGCCAGCAAAATATTTAAAACAACTGTTGAAAAATCTGAAAAATAATATCAATAACAACACAATAATTGTGGGGGACCTCAACACGGTTTTGTCAACACTGGATAAGTCAACCAGACTGAAACCCAACAAGAATATACTAGACCTGAGGAGAGAAATGGAAGAAAGAGGCCTAGTGGATATATAGGACACTCCATCCCCAGAAACCTGGATACACATTCTTCTCCAATGTACATGGGACATTCTCCAGGACAGACTACATGCTGGCACATAAAACATACCTTCATAATATCAAGAGGATAGAAATTTTGCAGACTACCTTCGCTGACCACAAGGCTCTGAAATTATTTGTGAATTCCAAAGGGACTCAGAAGAAAAACTTCAACACCTGGAAGTTAAACAGCCTCATACTCAATAACCAGTGGGTCCGAGATGAAATCAAGGAGGAAATCAAAAGGTTCCTGGAAACAAATGACAATAAAGACACAAACTATCAGAACTTATGGGACACAGCAAAAGCAGTACTGAGAGGAAAATTTATAGCTTTGCAAGCACACATCAGGAAGGAAGAAGGAGCTTACCTGAGTACCTTAATGACACAGCTAATAGAACTAGAAAGTGCTCAACAAAAGGACCCAAAATAGGAAGACAGAAGGAAATAACAAAGCTGAGAGCAGAAATCAACGAAGTGGAAACCCAAAAAACAATCCGAAAGATCAACGAAAGCAGAAGTTGGTTCTTTGAAAAAAATAAACAAGATTGATATACCACTGGCAAAACTAACAAGGAAAGAGAGAGAGAGAGAGAGAAACTTGATAACTCGTATTAGGAATGAAAAAAGGAGAGATCACTACTGATATGACAGAGATTCAAAGGGTAATCAGAAACTACTTTGAGAAAATCTACACCACTAAAAATGAGAACCTGGAAGAAATGGATAAATTCTTGGACTCTTACAATCTTCCATGGTTGAAGGAAGAGGATATAGCATATCTAAACACCCCCATCACCATTGATGAAATTAAAACGGTAATCAAATGTCTGTCGAAAAACAAAAGCCCAGGCCCAGAAGGATTCACTAATGAATTCTTTCAAACTTTCCAAGAGGAACTACTACCAATCCTGGCAAGACTTTCATGAAATTGAACAAACGGAAACACTTCCAAATAGCTTTTATGAAGCCAACATCACCTTGATACCTAAACCAGACAGAGATGCTACAAAAAAAGAAAATTACAGACCAATATCGCTGATGAATGCAGATGCAAAGATCCTCAACAAAATCCTGGCAAATAGGATTCAATGCCTCCTTAAGAAGATCATCCACTATGATCAAGTAGGTTTCATCCCAGGAATGCAAGGATGGTTTAACATTCGTAAATCTATCAACATAATACACAACATCAATAATAAGAAAAATAAAAACCACATGATCATATCAATAGATGCAGAGAAAGCATTTGATAAGGTCCAACACCCATACTTGATCAAAACTCTCAGCAAGATGGGAATGGAAGGAACCTTTATCAATATAGTTAAGGCCATCTACCACAAGCCAGTGGCAAATATTATCCTCAATGGAGAAAAACTAAAAGCCTTCTCTCTAAATTCTGGCACAAGACAAGGCTGTCCTCTCTCACCACTCCTATTCAACATAGCACTGGAACCACTTGCTATAGCGATTAGGCAAGAAAAAGATACCAAGGGAATCCAGATAGGAAAGGAGGAAGTCAAGCTCTCACTGTTTGCAGATGACATGATACTCTACTTAGAAAACCCTAAAGACTCTACCAAAAAGCTTCTAGAAACAATAGATTCATATAGCAAGGTGGCAGGCTACAAAATTAACACACAAAAATCAATGGTCTTTCTATACACCAATAGTAATAAGGAAGAAATGGACATTAAGAAAACAACCCCATTCACAATAGTGCCACAAAAACTCAAATATCTTGGAATCAACTTCACTAAAAATGTGAAGGACCTATACAAAGAAAAGTATAAAACTCTGCTCCAAGAAATAAGAGAGGACACATGGAAATGGAAACGCATACCCTGCTCATGGATTGGCAGGATTAACATCATCAAAATGGCAATACTCCCCAAGGCATTATACAGATTTAATGCTATCCCTCTAAAGATACCCATGACATTCATTCTTCAAAGAAGTGGATCAGGCACTTTTGAAATTCATTTGGAACAATAAACACCCTCGAATAGCTAAAGCAATCATTGGGAAAAAGAATATGGGAGGAATTACTTTCCCCAACTTTAAACTGTACTACAAGGCAATAGTTATCAAAACAGCGTGGTATTGGAATAAGGACAGGCCCTCAGGTCAGTGGAATAGGCTTGAATACTCAGAAAATGTTCCCCAGACATACAATCACCTAATTTTTGATAAAGGAGCAGGAAATCCTAAATGGAACAGGGAAAGCCTCTTCAACAAGTGGTGTTGGCACAACTGGATAGCCACTTGCAAAAATTGAACTTAGACCCCCAGCTAACATCATGTACGAAGCTAAAATCCAAATGGATGAAAGACCTCAATATCAGACCAAAACCATAAGATATATAGAACAACACATAGGCAATACACTCCAGGACATTACAGGCATCTTCAAGGAGGAAACTGCACTCTCCAAGCAAGTGAAAGCAGAGATTAACAGATGGGAATATATTAAGCTGAGAAGCTTCTGCACCTCAAAGTAAATAGCGTCCAGGATACAAGAGCCACCCACTGAGTGGGAGAAACTATTCACCCAATACCCATCAGATAAGGGGCTAATCTCCAAAATATACAAGGCACTGACAGAACTTTACAAGAAAAAAACATCTAATCCCATCAAAAAATGGGGAGAAAAAATGAACAGACACTTTGACAAAGAAGAAATACAAATGGCCAAAAGACACATGAAAAAATGCTCCACATCACTAATTATCAGGGAGATGCAATCAAAACAACGATGAGATACCACCTCACACCACAGAGAATGGCACACATCACAAAGAATGAGAATAAACAGTGTTGGCGAGGATGTGGAGAAAAAGGAACTCTTATCCACTGCTGGTGGGTATGCCGTCTAGTTCAACCTTTATGGAAAGCGATATGGAGATTCCTCCAAAAACTGGAAATTGAGCTCCCATACGATCCAGCTATACCACTCCTAGGAATATACCCTAGGAACACAAAAATACAATACAAAACCCCCTTCCTTACACCTATATTCATTGCAGCACTATTTACCATAGCAAGACTCTGGAAACAACCAAGATGCCCTTCAACAGACGAATGGCTAAAAAAACTGTGGTACATATACACAATGGAATATTATGCAGCTGTCAGGAGAGATGAAGTCATGAAATTTTCCTATACATGGATGTATACGGAATCTATTATGCTGAGTGAAATAAGTCAGAGAGAGAGAGAAAAACGCAGAATTGTCTCACTCATCTATGGGTTTTAAGAAAAATGAAAGACATTCTTGCAATATTATTTTTCAGACATAAAAGAGAAAAGAGCTGGAAGTTCCAGCTCAGCTCAGGAAGCTCACCACAAAGAGTGATGAGTTTAGTAAGAGAAATAACTACATTTTGAACTGTCCTAATAATGAGAATGTATGAAGGAAATGGAGAGCCTGTTTAGAGTACAGGCAGGGGTCGGGTGGGGAGGAGGGAGACTTGGGACATTGGTGATGGGAATGTTGCACTGGTGATTGGTGGTGTTCTTTACATGACTGAAACCCAAACACAATCATGTATGTAATCAAGGTGTTTAAATAAAAAAAAAGAAAAGTTTAATCAAGGCTATATTTACCTGTAATACACACAGCAGAAGGGAGAATCATCTATATGCCAATTAGATGTTTTCAGTAAAGGAAGCATAATGTCAGTACCTCAAAGATATTTCTCAAGAATTTTGTCCAGCCACCCACACTGGGGGGAATCTTTCCAGCAGGTCTTCTGGTGAAATATTACTTCAAAAATTTTTGTTCAACTATCCACGCTTGAGGGAGAAAACTTCTCAGTGGGCCTTCTGGCAATTCTCCTCTAGAAATATAGAAATTCCTAGTTATGGTGTGACACTTGGGCCCTTCTTCAGCTTCCCTTGAAGAAACAGTCAAGATGGCTGGGGAGATGGCTCAGAGGAAAGAGAGCATGCTTTGCACACAAGATGACCAGGTTTGTTCACCAGTACCATAGGGATCTTTCTCTCTCTTTCTTTCTCCTCCCCCGCCCCACACACACACAACACCAGAAATGGCCTCTGAGCATCTGGTGAGATTAGGTTCAAATATAATAAAGAAAAGAAAGAAATAGCATTGTGTTGGTTCCTTTTAGTCAGTAGTGAGAGACATGGGCCGGTAGTAGATGAATTTTGAATGTGGCAACAACAGGTGTGACTTCCTGTCCTTGCCTCCTAGTCTCTAGTCTGCCCACTGTGTGATGCTAGCTTTCCTGTCTGGTCTTTGAGGTTCCCATGGCAATTTCAAGGGTTTGAACAGAACAGCTTCTCACTGATTTTTCCAGTGCAGTTTTCACAGCTGCAAACCTCAGCCATTGGTTCTCCTCCTTCCAAGTCTCCATGGCCTGGAATGGACCTCAGAAGTCGTTTGCCCCATTGTTCCCCAACCCCCTGGCCACATCTTGAGTGGATCTCCTCTGATCCCCATTCAGTACAATTATTCAAAGCTGGAGCTCCATAAACCAATTTGTTCTGCAGACAAGTTTTCCAGCACTGTTCAGAATGTTACCCAGAAAAGTTAGTTTTATTTCCCTTCAGTTTGCGGTTCCAAAGTAAACCCAGACTATTTCAGGACAAGCTCCTGGAGCTCCCAAACCGAAGGCAGAGAGGCTTCTGCAAAGCAACCAAGGCTTCCACTACCCCAGGAGAGAAGTATGAAAGAAGCTGGCCACCCCAGAGAACCATGCCCCCATTCTACAGGGAAAAGATTGCACTGAAAGAACCTTGGAATCCCCAGCTGCTCTATCTCAACTGAAGTTCAGTATTTTTCTAGAGATGGGAAAAAAATTAGAGCAGAATCATAATTTCACCCACGATGGAGAGAAAGGCAGGCTGGGATCTTCCGAGGACTTCACTGGCCCATTTGCTCTACCAGAGCAGACAGACTGCAAATGGGAGGTCTGAGACACCTGCACTTGTTCCTGCTGGCTGCACTCAGCCCAGAGCATCAAGCCACTATGAATCTTGGGTCAGCAATGGCCATCATCATCACTTTCTCAGAGTGCTCTGGCCCACCCACTTCATGTCATGTGCCCTTAGGTCTCCTTTGGAGCCAGTTGTTCGCACTGCCTCTAATTCACAGAAAATTGATTTTCAGAGAGGGTTAAGAGAGTTAAGTAACTTGCCCAAGGTTACACAGCTGACAACCAGAATTTTCACCCAGGTTTGGTCATTAATAAATCTTGATCTCTTTTAAAGCCTCCTGCAGAACCAAGCCAAACCACAGCCTTTGTTTTCTTCATGAATAAAAATTTGGACTCAGGGGCTGGAGAGATAGCATGGAGGTAAGACGTTTGCCTTTTATGCAGGAGGTCATCGGTTCAAATCCCAGCGTCCCATATGGTCCACCGTGCCTGTCAGGAGCAATTTCTGAGCCTGGAGCCAGGAATAACCCCTGAGCACTGCCGGGTGTGACCCAAAAACCACAAAAAAAAAAAAAAAGAAAAAAAATTTGGACTCAAACTGCATTTGAAGGACTCATTAAGATAATTTTTACCCATGAAACTTAAAGACATGTACTTAGCTTTAAAAACTAATAGTACTCAGTGTTTATTATAAAATTAGCAATTCACTGTCTTGCTTTTCTCCAACTTACCCTTTCTCCAACCCTCCCGAGTGCAGCTTGGCTTTTAAAGTGAGCCCATCCATCACTGGCTGTGTTACAAATAACTTACTAGCCCTGGTTTCTGGAGATTTTCTTCAGGTTTTACCTCTATTATTGACTATTATAGAAATTGCAGGCTCTTCTCCTCCCTCCCTCCCTACCCCTCTCAACTTCTTAAATTTTTCTGTTTTAACCTTTTTTTCTTAGAAAAGTTTTTCCATGACCCCATGTTTCTAGATATATAAAATAGGGATACACATAAAATATTTACTGTTTGTAAATTTATAGTAAAACAAATATCATGTGAGGCAGTGACCTACAGCTTAAGAACACAAACTTTGGCACACTTACACAAACACACACGCATGCACACACAGTACCATCCTCACCTGATGCACATACTTTCACACACAGTGCCACCCTCGCTTCTACACCTGTATATATGTGCAATACTTGCTTCCTTGCACATAAGTATGATGCAATTCTCATGTCTATGCACAGGCACATACATATGCACCTTCCCCCTCCTCACCCCACTCTCCTCTGCAATTTTGTCGCACTCAGAGCACAGGGGCCACTAACCCAGCCTATTTCTCTCTGCAGGGACTCTGGCTGGGGTCCAGACACTTCAGACTTCGGGCCCTTCCAATTTCCAGTGAAAACCATTTCCTGTTACTAGGGGTAGAGTGGCTTGGGAAGTCAGCCTACCTGGAGCAGATAAAGCACAAAGCACACACAAATCCTCCCTCAGGCCTAGCTCTGAGGAAAAGCATCCAACCTGGGTGATTGCTGATGAACATCTGGGAAACAGGATACAGAAATCAGCTACTGCCAAAGTAGAAAGATGACCTGTCAAGGAGGGTCCCCAGGCAATGGACAAGATGGAGTGGGCCCACCCCAAATTGGGTATGAGCTGGCAGTGGATAATATGACTTCTAAAGCAGTTTTTTGTTTTATCTCAGTACCTCACTGCCTTTCCAACATGGACCATTAGAATCCCACATTTCACCGTCACTTCGCAATCACCCAGCTGGCAGTTCTTCTGTGAGATGCTGAAATCTCTCTTAAAAAAATCTAAGGAGCCATCAGTTCTAAGACCCTTGCCTTGGAAAGGAGGCTGGAGAAAATTTCCAGAGGATTTCTGACATGCAGCTGTGCAGCACACCCATCCCAGTGTCTGAGAATTGGCAATCCAGACCAGGATAGAGCAATTGTTTAAGAATTGGCTGTCCTGGGGCTGGAGAGATAGCATAGAGGTAAGGCATCTACCTTCCATTCAGAAGGATGGTGGTTCGAATCCCAGCATCCCATGTAGTCCCCTATGCCTGCCAGGGGTGATTTCTGAGTGTAAAGCCAGAAGTGATCTCTGAGCGCTGCTGGGTGTGACCCCCCAAAAAACAAACAAACAAACAAACAAACAAAAGAATTGGCTGCCCTGCTTCATAGTTAGAATATCCAAAGTGAAAATGAAAAGAAACAACACACCATGATGCAGCTATACCCTTATGTCCTCACTTTAGAAACAAACAGGGCAGGCCTGAGTGGTGGTGCAAGCTGGTCGACGTCTGCCTTGCAGGCATTAATCGAGGAAGGACCGTAGTTTGATCCCCTGGCATCCATATGGTCCCCCAAACCAGGAGCTAGTTCTGAGCATATAGCGAGGAGGTGCAGGACAGTGTGACAGGGAGACCCCGCTCTTTTTCTCCTGAGATAGAAAGGCCCAGAGATTACCCCTGAGCTCTGGGACTAGGGAGGTGCACTCAGTTTTCATCACTGCCACTGCTAAGCTGTGGGACCTTAGACAAGTGTCTGACAAGTATGTTAGGAATCTTACCTTGAAAGTGAATGGGGTGGAGAGACAGAGAGGGACAGAGAATCCCCAGCACATGGGCAATTGCAATGAATCACCAGAGGGGTCCCCAGGTTTCCTGAATTCTGATCCCACATCCCAAAGAGTAAGGAGTAAACAAAGAGCGGGGAGAGAATGTTAATCCACCTTATTGGATGTTTTGTGCATTAATTTAGCTTATTGAGCTAAAGTTCAGAGCGTAAAACCCAACATGTAGAGTTAATCTCTTCACTGTTATCATTACAAGCACCTCCACTAGGAGAACAGTCCTCAACTGGTTGCATCAGATAACCAGAGAAATGCCCTGGGAAGCAAACACAGACTGAGACTTGGGCCTGGCGTGGAGCTCGGTGACAGAGCAATTGCCTTCTCGGTGCGAGGCCCTGGATTCCATGGCCATGCCAGAATCCAAATGGAGTGTTGGATGGCTAAACTGCATTTGATTCCACAAACCTCAGGAGACTGGAGAGGGATGGTTCCTACCCTTGTGCTCAAAGCGACTCAAAGGCACCAGCATATGGCAAAGTCTTTAGAACTTTTTTTTTTAACAAAATGCTTCTGCTTTCATGAATAAAATTGAGCCTAATTCAATGCCATAAAGAAAGGTGAATTTTGGCAAAGACAACTCATATCATACTTTAATCAAACAAACGCTGGTGAAATGAGGGTGCTGATGACTAGCCCGGGTAAGACATGCTGGCCAGGACAAACCTATCTTAAAATTGCTGTGGGATCTTGGGACAAATCTTTTCCCTCACTGGCCTCCCTCTGGTTCCGGGCAGCCACATCAGCCCACATGGTCGTGATACCTTCCAGACCTGTACCTTAATGCAGGGTACTAGTATTGGGTGGAATTTTCAACCAATTGATTTGATGGCATTGAGAGCATCATTTATTCCTAAGCGATCTGGTGTGGTTTTTAGAGTAAACACTTGTGAGTGACTGGCCAGAGCTACAATTGCACCTCTCCTTTACTCTGACAGGAACAAGCTGTTACTGAAACACCACCCAAGAAGCCACAGCATTGGCTCCACCTTGTGACTGCTGGAGGAGCCCTGGCTGGGTAGCCTGAGGAACTCCTTCCTTCCCTCCTTCCCTCCTTCCTTCCTTCCTTCCCTCCTTCCCTCCTTCCTTCCTTCCTTCCTTCCTTTCCCTCCTTCCTTCCTTCCTTCCTTCCCTCCCTCCTTCCTTCCTCCTTCCTTCCTTCCTTCCTTCCTTCCTTCCTTCCTTCCTTCCTTCTTTCCTTCTTTCCTTCCCACCAGCACTTTCCAGTCAAGTGACAAATGTGGGTGCTTACCTGGGAAAACCAGCTTCTCTGTGTCATCCCTGTAGTCCAGACTCTGCTGTAGGCTCTTCTTCAGCACTGATTTCTTCTGTTCCCAGCAGGAAGGACACAGCAGCCTCACCTTAGTGACCTGAGGTTCCTCGACCAGCAGAGGCTCCCCTCTCAGTCCTTGAAGCCTGTGCCACTGGGGCCCAACTGCTGGACCACCAGGCATAGGCAACTACTCCTCAGGCTGCCTTCCAGGGAGGCCTGGCTTTCCTGCACAGTGTGAGGGCTCTCTGGAACCCCCACTATCTCCAACTATGCTTCTGTCTGAGCCCCATCTTGGTTCTAACAGTTTTTTTCTCTCCCCTGACTGTGTCCTGCAGAAATGGGACCCATAGCTCCTACTACCTAGGCCTGCATGTGAGGACAGAAGGGAGAATAGGACTGGCAGAGGAAGAAAATCAGGGCTGCGGCCTGAGGTGACTTTTGGTGGGTGGAGAGGTCAGTATGCGATGGAAGGGAGTGTCCTGGCCCTGACCCTTGACTCTCTGCTTTCTGTCCTTTCCAGAACTCTTCCATGCCCTCCCCACTTCTCCTCTCCTCCCTTCTCCTGACTTCTTGCTCCTGCCCCAGCTCCTGTCCCTATGTTCTCTCCTCTTCTCTCTGTCTGTCCTCTCACTGCTAGCAGCAAGTCCATCTGTCCTTAGAGCCCATGACCTTTCCATCTCTCTGCCCTTACTGAAACTCCCAGAATAACTCTTCCATGGTTCCACAGTGAGCCCCAGACTTAAAAACCTGCCCATTCCCCATAATTTAGTTCACCCTCAAGTTAAGCTGGACACCAGGCATGACTGAGAAGCTCTACCCTTCTTTCCCGTTGCTCTGTTTGGTTCTAGACACACACACACACACACACACACACACACACACATCTGTGGCTGCTCCATGGCATCTTGCTTCTCCACATTACCCCCTCAGAGTGTTGCAGCCCCTGTGTGTTCCTCTCTCCTCCTGGCCCTGCACAGTGCCAGGCAGCTTCTGCTCTGCCTGTTGGATCTCTGGCCCTCTCTCTTGCTGTCTATTGGCTAAAAATCAAAAGCATTTCTGAATAACTAATATAAAAGTACCGACAGGCTTGAGTTCTCTGTGAGCTCAGTGGCAGGGAAGGGTTCGAAACTGAGACTGGGGACTAGACAAGGTCCCATCCAGTCCAAGGGGGGCTTGGACAATACTGAGAAGTTTGCAGGTCCTTGTCCTTTAATACCTAATTATGGCACTAGGGGGCGAGTAGCTGGGGAGTCTAGGGGACAGAGTGGGGTAAGTCCTGGTGGGCTCTGCAGAGGGAGACAGGTGGAACAAGGCAAGGAGGGTTCTCTCTGGGGGCACTGCAGAGGTGGGATTTGAATAGGGAGGCCGTGAGAAATACCTGGAGAAGGCAGCTTTCTGCGCTGCCATCATTCTGCTTTTCTTCCTCAGACCATCAGCACTATTTGAGACATTTTGCCATTAGTGTGGACTTGCCTGGGTCCCCCAGTTTGTGAAGTTAGGGTTAGGATTAGGAAGAGGCCCATGGAACAAACTCCCCATAATCTAGAAGCACTTGCCTTCCACTGACAAAACACACCCTGTCCAGTGACACCCAGCCATACAGGTCTGATGCGAATCCATGTCCATTTATTTGAACAAAACTGCAAATAGAACAGAGAATGGCAGAAAGAAAGGACTCAGGCTCTTTCCCTGATTTTCTTCTTGCCAGAAACAAATGAGTCCCCCTCAAAAGTGCCAAAATTTCCTGGAACACAGATTCTATGCCAGCTGAAGCCACTTAGCTGCAGGGGTTCTTTCCCCAGAAAAGACTCTGCCTGCACAGGGAGCAGGTCAGCTCCCAGTTCAGACTCACTAGAGCAAAAGTTGAGTTGGCCAGTTCTTTTTTTTGGGGGGGAGGGGAGAGGGCAACAGAGGCGAGTCTGCACCCAAAGTGACTTTTTTGATGGTTAAAACCTTCTGAGTACTACCTTTCAAGACAATGAACTCCTTTGTATCTCCTCTCAGAGTAATTGTTTCATAGGCACTGAATGACTGAATAAGATTTGGTAGATTTTTCATTTGAATTGTCTTGCTGATACTCTCAATTTTGTTCTCAGGAGACCCTATGGTGCCAGAGAAAGAACTTGAAATTTGTTCCTGCAAAGTCTGCAGTCACTGGATCCTCCTCCCTGGCTCTTTCTGACATAATTCTATTTATTTATTTATTTATTTATTTTTGGTTTGGGGGCCACACCCCGTGGTGCTCTGGTTACTTCTGGCTCTAGGCTCAGAAATCACATCTGCCAGGATCAAAGGACCATAAGGGATACTGCACATCATACCTGGGTTGGCTCTCTGCAAGGCAAACACCCTACCCACTGTAGTATCATGCCGGCCCCAGGGACATAATTTTAACTGCTAACTTGGGAGAGATTTGCTCTGACCCACATCAAGCACAATCCATAAGCTGCTAATAACTTTCTTTTTCAAATAATCCTAACATCTGGGAAAGCAAATGCAGAGCTGTTTTCCACTCCAGTCTCTATCCTAAGGCCTACTTTGCTTCCCCCTGGACCAAGGTGTCTCATGTCAGGGGTATTTCACCCCAGATCTAGGGATTGTGAAACAATTCTGCCCTCTGATCAAGGTGTTCAATTTGGGGGTCAATTCAGCCCCACTGATCAAAGTGCCCTCTATGTTGAATATTTCTGTCCCCCCACATCAACATTTCCAATTTGGGGGACATTTCAGTTCTTGATAACTCCCAAATCCCTGGGTTATTGTGGGGACATCATTTCTGCCCCTACCCTTACCATGGAAGCACACAGAGTCTAACTAACCTAGCAATGGGCACATGTCAGATCTTTTATGTGTTTAGGGGGCAGTCGCAGCCTCAGGCTTTTCTGTGCCTCTTGTGTTCCTCTGCTGGACTTTCCTTGTTTTTGCTTCTGACAAATTTCTCCCGTGCTGTCTGTTTGGTCATGTCCTGGTTGATTTCAAGGTCTCTTCTGATTCCCAGTGGCCCTCAAGGGTCTTTCCCAGTTAAGTGTAAATCATTTATTTCTTAATTTAACTTTTTGGACTTATTTTTCTATTTTCAATTACTTCCCCACACATGTAAGGGTGTCTAGGAGGCACAATGGATCTTGTGCACACAGCAGGGAATGAATCTGAATCTTGTTTGGATGTTCTAGCTGCTCCTGGAGTGCTGTGCACTAGTTTACCCTCCAAGTAATAAGTTTTGCTTCTGAGAGGCAAAGGGAGTAAATGGGGAAAGGGAAGTGAAAATGGAAGGGTGGGTGAAGGGTATTGAGGAGAGTGGGTGGAGATGGTAGAGGATAGAAATGACAAGGTTGGTTTAGATTAAGGTGATTTTAATAGGGTAGAGACCATGTACTGGGTATAATGAATATGAACATGGAACCCAGCTCAATCCTGGCTGATGTTTCAGACTCAGGTGACTTTTCTGAGGCTTATTTTGGCTCCCAATCCTGGGCTCAGAAGCCTTCTGCTGCTCACAGAGCTCTGAGGGCTGATAAAGAGTCAAGATCTTTTTTCTGGGTCTGAACTCAGGTCTGCCTTGGCTTCAGGTATGATTTCCATCTGTGAGCAAGAGGTAGGGTGGGGTGTGCTCATTGTGGTGTCCTCTAGAAGGATATCCCTCATGGCCCCTTACAAAGTTCTTGGAGTTACAAGGAGGGTGAGGTGGCTTCTGCTCCCTTGGCTCCAGGAGATGTTGGGGTTGAGAGAAATTTGAGGAGCGAAACCAGGGTGTGTGCCAGGGGGTGTCAGGTTTACTGAGGCCTTGCAGATGTCCAGGTTTCTGGGAAGACTCAAGTTGATTTGTTCTTTCTCCAAAGACTTCACAGTTTTAGGCACCTTATCTTCAGCTTTTGCACCACCTCCACCTTCTCTGACATGACTACCTTCACCATTTCCACCACCTTCTCTCCACAGTCTTCCCCTTTCCCACTGCTTGTACTTCTCTTTGGGGAACTCCAGGATCTCTGATAACCAAGAGAGGCAGAGAGACCTTGGCAGGGCCCATGTGGATCCACCTTCAGATAACTATACCCTCAAGTCCCCAAAGGTGGCTTCTTCTTCATGGGGACTTCTTGACTTTAAGAACTGCATTTAGGGAGCCAGGAGCTTCTAGTTTTCCAGCCTAATGGTGCTTAGGAGTTTCCATAGTGGAAGGAAGAAGATGAGGAGGGAGTAAGGGAAAGAGGCAGCCATATGCCTTCTTGCCATGAGCCTCCCACCCTCTTTCTCACCAGGAGCTCCCTCAAGTTCCTCTGCACTTTCACCAGCTCCACCAGCTCCTGTTCTCTCTCCTCCAGCTGCTGGAGCTATATGAATTGGACAGCATTAAATTTTTTCTGATCCATGAACTTTTAAATGATTTAGGTTTTAAATTTTCTCTCTCTCTCTCTCTCTCTCTCTCTCTCTCTCTCTCTCTCTCTCTCTCTCTCTCTCTCTCTCTCTCTCGTTTTCGGGTCACACCCTGTGGCGCTCAGGAGTTACTCTTGGCTCTACACGCAGGAATCGCTCCTGGCTTGGGAAACCATATGGGACGCTGTGGGATTGAACCGTGGTCCGTCCTAGGTTAGTGCATGCAAGGCAAATGCCCGACCACTTGCAGCACTGCTCCAGCCCCCGATTTTAAATTCTCTTATCAGTGTTCTCTTTGCTAGAATCAAAAGTTTGACATTTAAGTTAATTCCCAAATATTCTATTCTTCATTATGGGATTACAATCAAATTGTTTCATTTTTGGGATGTTCATTTGGGATATATAGGAATATAATTGTATGTAAAATGAACTTGGTAGAATTTTTTATATTTCAGTTAGATCATATCACCTGCAAGTACTTCTACTTTTTTTCTATTTAATAGACAATATTTTATTTTTCTTGATGAATTGCTTGGACTAGAATCTCTAAAAAATATTCTTGTCATCTTTTTGTTTGTATGTTTGTTTGAGGGACACAGTGGGTGTTCTCAGGGCTGACTCATGGCCCTATAAATAGGGACCTTTCCTGCTGGGGATTAAAAAATATCTGAGGTCATGGGGATCATACATAGATTGAATGCATTTGATCAAGGCCACACACAGCAGGACTCAGACTACCTGTTTGCTCTGTGCTCAAGGATCACTTCTGGTAGGGTTTGGGGAAAATAATGTGTGCCTGGGGTGGAAACCAGGTCAGCTTAATGCAAGGAAAGTTCTGTACCTATGCTACTTTGTATCCTGCCCTGATGTTTAAAAATCTGCTTTCTAGATGTGCTTCCAGAAAATTCTTATTTCCATCTTAATGCAAGGAAAGTTCTGTACCTATGCTCCTTTGTATCCTGCCCTGATTTTTAAAAATCTACTTTCTAGATGTGCTTCCATAAAATTCTTATTTCCATCTTTTCTTCTTTCATTCCTGTCTTTCCTTCCTTCCTTCCTCCATTGCTCCCGCTGTTCCTTATTCTGTCCTTTCCTCCTTTGTCCTTCTCTTCTTTATTTCTTCTTCTTGTGAAAAAGGTTAGGTTTTTATTAAAAGAAACTTTCTTAGTAAAATGTGAGGAGACAGAGAGAAAATCATGTTGAAGAGAGAACATGGGCATCTCAAAGGAAAAAAAAACTAAATATGTGTTCAAGAGATAGAATGGGCTTGAAAGAATCAGCCATTAACTTTACTTGTACTGCCAGGTACAGTAAAACCTGCGAGTATTGAGGTTCCCTAACCCCATCCCAAACCCCATCTCTAGAACCCTAGAGGCTGCTGCAGGTGCAGGCCAGCTTATCTGAACCCTCTGGAGTGCCCACAGGAGTGTCCATACCCAGACTCATCTGCTAACTTGCCTCCAGCTTGCCTCAGGACATTGACCAGCTGCCATGCTAGGTATGACTCCCTGTTCAGCCACCTTAGGGTGTCTCTGCCTCTCACTCAGAGACTTGAGGTGTCCATGAGAGGCTGTGGGGCATCAGAAGGGGACAGCCCTAACCACTGAAGCTTGGCCCTTGAGGACAGACTCCACCTTCTCAGCCCTCTGAATCCCATCAGACGTCCCTGGTGCTCATCTTCTTCAGCCCCTCACATCTGCCTCTGCAGTTGCCAGGGTCAATCACAGAGGATTTTCTTTCTCATTGCAGGTCCCTGACTCCAAGGCAAGGCCGAGGAAGGAAAGGGTGGAAGGAGATAGTGAATCAAAGTTAGAAATTGATGGGGCATGCAAAGGATCATTGAGGTTTTAAGCTTTGATGAAACAGTGAGCTCAGCTGGCCTCAAGGAGGCATTGGGGTAGATCGGGTTGGGGTATAGTCTCTTCCTGGATCCTGGAACCTACAGCCCCCTGCTCCAGCCAGAGTTGAGCATCTGTCCAGCTCTGCTCAATCCCTGGTTCCTTGGTTTCTCCTCTACCTGCTGGGCCTCCTGATCTCTCTGATTTGACCATGGTCAAGGTGTAGAATTCTAAATGTGGATAAAACATAGGCTAGGTGAGCTGTGAGTCTATCCGAAGGAAGACACTCCCTTCTGGGCCCCTAACTGATTACAAGGGTTGGTTAGACAGGCTGATGGTATAGAGGAAGCCCGTTACCTGAAATGGTCCTGAACTGCTCTAAAGTTATTCTCCTCAGCTGCTCACTCAGATATACCTGCTCCATTTCTGCCTTTGCTAATGCCTATTTGAGAATTTGGGTCGCCTCTCTCCTCCCTCCCTTAGCCTCCATTTCATGCACAGGGACAGAGATGGCTTAAACCAATCCCTCTCCTCAAAATGAAACAAAAATTTAAAAACACAAAAACACTAGAAGGAAAAATAGGGCCAGGTGTCCTTGTCCCCACATCTCCTCTGCCTCTGTTGGCACAGCATGAGCATTGGTGGGAGGAGGCCCTGAAGGATGGATGGGGAGTACCCATTCAAGCTCCATGCCTTACCTTGTACTCCAAACTTCTCCATTTTAAGAATCAGAGCCAGCGGTCCATTGAGGAGTTTACTTCCACAGTTGTATGTTCAGCCTTAAAGCTTCAGTCTGGTTCTACTGTTCCAGTGACAAGAGTTGAAGGGACCCAGGAGCCTGGTTTTTGTGAGGTGCCCCACCAAGGGAAACTATCATCTCTAACTTTCACCCAGAGGTCAAATTTCTTGAAAACTTGAGGTTTTCAGGGATTCCTATGGAATGCTAGGGATCCAACCTGGGCATTGAATCTGGGCTGTCTGCATGCAAAAGAACTGTTGTGTATTTGTTGTAAAATTGTTTTTGCCTGTCACCCCACCTGGATCTTCCAGGTGGGGGTGATTAAGGAAAGAAATAAATAGCTTGTTGGGGAGGCATAGGAAGCTCTTTTGCCAGAACTGACGGCTTGTTCAGTTTGCTTTTTGGAGCTGGCTGCAACTGACAAAAGACTTTCTTTGCTGAACCTTTGGTCCCCTAATCTTTTGCATTCATTGATTATTTACTCCGGATATTATTATCAAAGTCTCCCCCAAAAGGGGGGACGGAAGAATGGGATTCAATTTATCTTTCTGGGAGTCATTCTTAGACTTGGAGACCATCAACAAGGGGTTTGACCACCCCCCTACAACAACTGTCTTACTCACTATAGTATTACTCTAGGTATTAGAGACAGCACCAATGCTGCTGATTCTACCTTCTTCTGTCTTTCCATTTCATTACTGTGGGGGAGCCTTTGGGTCTAATTCAAGCAAGGGAAGAGCCTGAGTAGCGCCTGCTTGTCTCTGCCTCCTTAGGAACTCCACTGCCTAATCCCCCCAAATACGGCTGCTTCCTCCTGGAAACTTCCACTTTTACTCCCTTGAATTCAGAACTTAAATCAGCTGACACTCTATGCTGACATTTTTGTGTGTGTGTGTGTGTGTGTGGTTTTTTTGGGTCACACCCGGCAGTGCTCAGGGGTTATTCCTGGCTCCAGGCTCAGAAATTGCTCCTGGCAGGCACGGGGGACCATATGGGACCACGGGATTTGAACCGATGACCTCCTGCATGAAAGGCAAACACCTTACCTCCATGCTATCTCTCCGGCCCCCATGCTGACATTTTCAGAAGTTTCTCAAGTGAAGGAAGTAAGGAGGCGGGAGGGCAGAGAGACAGCCAGTTTTATGTCTTTTTGCTCCATCATAGAATTTCTCAGTCCTTTTGTAATTTCTCTGTATCTAGCTTGTTCTGAGTTTGGTCCTATTGCCGCTGGTACACACGCTACTTCTTCAGCTCATCTTCTGGAACATCATTTTTTACCTGAGACACCAGCTGCAGGTAGGTGACCAGATGTTTCTGGAAGGTACCCACATTCTTCTGTGGTTTCAAAGATACTGATCTTTCTGCAGGACAGACTTGTTTTTTTTTTGTATCTTCACAAGTAGCGATGATGTTGGGAATGAAGACAAGTGGCAGGGTCATCCAGATCAGAGTCAGGATATGTGAGGGTCAAGTCTTGGTTCCAAACCCAAAGACAGGCTGCTCTTGGAATCCTAGCTCCTTACTAGAATCCTAACGGTGTTGCTCTCAGGGCCTAAGAAATGGGGTCTCCTCCTGGCTGAAGCTCCTTCCTTCCTCCTTTCTTTTACCTCCCAACACCTAGGAACATCCTTCTGCATTTTAAGTCTCCACAGCTCAGTCATGGGATGAAATGACAAGTGACGATGAAGATCAGGTCCCAGCTCAGGGCTGAGATTTGTCTTTCCCCCAAACACAATGTCCTGACACCCTAGGCCTTGACCTCAGATCTTCAATACCTCGAGGCCCTGGCATGACAGCTCACTTTTGCCTGGGCAGTTTTGGTCTCTCCTGACTCTGGCCTTTGAGCTCCTGAGCACTGCCAGGGATTATTCCCCAGTATCACACAATCTGTGGCCCAAAGGCCTGCTCCAAAAAGTAAACAAAATTTGAAAATATGTTCTAACTCATCCAACTATCAGGTACTTCCCAGGAAAGACTTGGTTTACCTTTCTGATTTTTGGCCATAGTGCATAATTCACTGGGCTTTATGTCTTTTGAATCACTGTCAACAGCTTCTTTTATTTCTCCAATTGCATCAGGTAGTTGCAATACTGAGTGTCCAATCTGTGCTGCCCATATGCCCAGTCTGGACTCATCTGTTCCTCATTCATTATAAGGTGAGTAATATGTTCCTTCTTCACTTACTACTGTTGTTCTATATATGGTTTCAGGCCTGATATTAAAGTCTTTAATTCATTTGGGTTTGATCTTTGTCCATGGTGTTAGATGGGGGTCTGAGAGACTGAATTTTCTCAACTCACTACCAAACTGGTAGCCAAAGGAAACTCCCTCTATCATCTGCTAATTCTGTCTCAGAAGTCAAACTTCTGTGGAAACATGAGACCCTAGTGTTTGACCCTGAGTCAGTGAGTCCCATAGCTGGCCACCCAGAACCTTGGTACTCTGATGAACAGGACCAGGGTTTGTACCTAGCGTGCCCTCTTCCTTCCAAATCCCAAATTCCTCCCTGCACACCTTCTGGCAATCAGCATCTGTTACTCATTTTGCTTTCCAAGATTTTCAGTGGTGACTTTTCTGTTTTATTTTGTTTTGTTTTTGTGTTTGGTCACATCCAGCAGTGTTCAAGGGTTACTCCCAGCTCTGCACTCAAAAATTACTCCTGAAGGCTCAGGAGATCATATGGGATGGCTGGATTAAATCGGTTTGGCTACGTGCTAGGCAATCACCCTACTTACTGTGGTATTGCTCTAGCCCAAAACATTTCTGTTTGTGTTGTTCTCAGTTCTGCTCTCATATCTTCCTTTGTTTTATTGGCCATATGTCCCACTGAATCTATGAGCTCATTGAACATTCTAAACATTTCTACACTGATCCCCATTTCAGAAAGATGTTATAAAGGATTAGCACTAATTGGTCTTCAGGATTCCATCTTTACCTACCAGGTGTGGTAGGGTATTGCGATGTTTTGTTCTTTTTGTAATCTCAAGGTGCTTCTTTTCAGTTACTCTCTGTCTTTACTGCTAGGGAGGTCTCAGAGGAGTTGATGTGGATGAGAGATTCTCTGTGACTGCACTGGATATAGCCTCACCTGGTTGTACAGGTGAATTTCTTTTCTCAGTCACCCAGCTGGCAAAGAGCTCTATAGGTCCCCTTCTAAGCTCCTGGGCATCCATTTTATTTTTCTTGCAATAGCTTGCAATAGAACCTCAATAAAATGTTCTTGTTCTGCACTGTTTGAACAAAATATAGCTATCAACATCTGTTAAACACTGTATCTCAAGGTTATTTAATAAAAAGGAAGAAAATTTTTCTTGTTCTAATTTTTTTGATTATTTGTTCAAGGACTACACCTGGTGGTCCTCAGGACTTGCTCTCAGCTCTACACATTTGGATCATTCCTGGTGCATATTGGAGGATAATATGGGCTTCTGGGAATATATATACATATATATGTATATACATGTACATATATATGTATATATATATAGGCTGCATTTGTTTTTGTGTCACAAGCAGCAGTACTTAAGACTTACTCCTGGTTCTATGCTCAGGGGTCACTCCTTGCAGTGCTTGGAGGACCAAAAGTGGTTCTGGGGGATTGAACCACCAGCTCTCAACTGAATGCAAGGCAAGAAGGCACCCTCTCTGTAGTGCTGCCTCTACTGCTGGTTTAAAAAAAAACTGTTTAGGGGTGGGGGGAAAAAACTGTTTAATGAGGCTGGAGCAGTGGCGCAGCTATAAGGCATTTGATTTGCACACCTAGGACGAACCTCAGTTTGATCTCCCAAGCCAGGAGTGATTTCTGAGCACAGAGCCAGGAGTCACCCCTGAGTGTCACCAGGTGTGGCCCCAAAACAAACGAACAACAAGCAAAACTGTTTTCTAACTCTATCCTAGACTTCATCCTAGGGACTAATTACAACAATGATGAAACAGAACTTCTAGAACCATAAAGAAAGAATCTATCCTAGACTTCATCCTATGACCTGCACAAATGTCATGATCTCTAGTTACAGAGGCCATCATCTATAACTGAGCAGAAAGATTCCTGGCACCATAAAAATACCTTGCAGTGTGAAAATGAGCATTATGGAGCCTGTATTTGTTCCCATGGCAGTATGCTTCAAGGGTGGAGAGAAACTGTATTTCTTAGGCCAAGGGAATTCCCTTTCTAATTTTCCCCGAACTTACTGTGACTTTGCAAAGAAAAAGAGGGGGGGGGGGACAAAACCTTGCCACACCAGCCCTCCTATCTCTCTCTTTTTGTTGTCGTTGTTGTGCTTTTTCATAATTGCTGGTTTTGTTTTTGTTTTTGTTTGTTTGTTTTTATATTTTTCTTCCTTTTTCCCCTTTTCATTTTTTTTCAAACAGAACCACATAACTTGAATCATCTTGTTCTGCCTCATAAATTGAGGGGGAAATAAATGGATGGTACCAGGATCAAACAGTCATATGATCATTGCATAGAAATAAAAAATGATCAGACTTAAACACCAAACCCAAAGTCAATGACAACATAATTGATACCCAATCTACAGCAAGCTATACACAGAGGGAACCAGTTACACAAGCAGTCCAGGGGGCAAAGGAGGGAGATATAGGATGCATGCTGGGGACAGGGGAGGAAGGAGGACTACAATGGTGGTGGGAATGCCCGATTCATTGTCAATATGTGCCTTAAATATTACTGGGAAAGAATAGTAATTCAGTTTGTTCACAATAAAAAATAAAACAACAACAACAACTTTCTAGGGCCAGAGTGATAGCACAGCGCTAGGGCATTTGTCTTGCATGAAGCCGATCCAGGACAGACAGTGGTTTGAATCCTGGCATCCCATATGATTCCCCAAACCAGGAGAGATTTCTGAGTGCATAGCCAGGAGTTACTCTTGAGCATCACTGGGTGAGACACAACAAAACAAAAGCAAAACACAAAAGCCTGCTTTATAGAAGCACTTCCAGTGAATTTCTTCCTTTCATCTTCCTTCTGTCCCCCTCTCCCTCCTTGTTTCTCTCTGTTTCCTCTTCTCTACCTCTCTACAATGCTCCCCTCTATCCTTCCTTCTGTTGGGCAGAAAAAATAGAGACAAGGAAATACCAGATATAGGTAGATAATAGAGAGTTTATTAGAAATCTCAGAGCTGAGGACTCAGGGCCAAAGAAAAGACTCAAATCTAATGGTCTCTCAGCATACCTTAACTACACAAAGATGGGGAGAAGGCCACATTCTAACCCAGTGAAGGGTTATAAGGTTAGGAAGTTTAGGGTATTCTAGACTCCCTAGGGAGATTTTCTTAAAAGACAGAATCCAATTAGGAGGTTATCTTAATGGCTCCCTTTCCTCATGGGTAATGGCTTCTACAGTATTTTCCTTATCTCTTATTTACAACCTATCTGGAAATGTCCTTCTGAGGTAAAATTGCCATTTCTGAACATACCCAAAACAAACAATTCATGACAGTTATGATATCCTGACAGACTGTGACAAACATACATACATACATCATCTAACTTTGGTCAGTTTGAATTTTGGCTTATAGCTAGGAATTGTTTTTGCTCAAGGCTCTACTCAGATAAGGGGATTATACTATTAAAATTTCACAGGCTTTACACTTCCTTTCTGTAAAATAGGATAGTTTTTTATTTTTATTGTGATAATGGCTTACATATCTTTCACAGTAGTATTTTAGGTACATATTAACATTGAATCAGGGGAATACCCATCAACAAATTTGTCTTCCCCCATCCAGTTCCCTTTCTGCAACCCATATACCCCACCATCACCCCCAGGCTGCTAGAGTAGGTGGTCCCCTCTTTGTCTAGCTTGCAATTAGTGATCATATGTCTATTTGGTCCTGGTACCCTCCCTTGTTTCCCCTTCTATTTAATAGACGGAGTTAGATAAATCAAGTTATGTGGTTTTGTTTGAAGGAAAGTAAAGCAATAGAATGGGGTACAAAATAAGAAAAAATAAAAAAATTTAAAAAAGAAGTCAAATATGCTGAAAATGGGTGGAGACCTTCTATAGGCTTTCAACCTCAATTTGAGAGAGGACATGAAAAAGGTAATTGAAACAACCACAACAATACAGAAAGAAATATCAAATTAAATATCCAGTGAGCACTACAGCAATAAAGACAAGCACCACGCAGTAGTCTCGGTTCTGAAATCAAATCATGCCAGAGTGCAAAAAGAAAGAGAAAGATAAGATAAAATAAAATAAAATAAAATTGGAGATATCAACTTCACTATCTACACTAAATAAAGACGTCAGAAAATAGATCAATCGATAAATAAATGTGTGGAAAGATGATTATTTTGTGTGTTTTTTTCTTTTTCCCCCTGCATAGGCACATTAAGTATTGGGGATATTATAGAGGAAATTCCCTTGGCCTAGGAGTTACAGGGTTTCTCCACCCCTGAAGTATACCATCATGGGATTAACTGTAGACTCCTTGCATGATCATTTACTCTCCCCTCTGTGCTTTTGTGGTGTATGGAAGACTTCAGCTTCGTCATGTATGGTAAAATCAGACCTCTGTATCTAGAGATCTTGGTGTCTGTGCAGCTCAAGGAATGGAGCTTCTGATGAAGTCTTTCTTTGTGGTTCTAGCAGTTCTGCTTCTTCAGTGTCGTTTTAATCCATCTTCTGTAGTTGGTGGTCTTGGTCATTCTGCTGCTCCTAGGATGGAGCCCAGAATAGAGTCTTTGATTATGTTTCTGGAAGACCCGTTCAGTTGCGGTTGTCTCAGTCAGACCCCTGGAGTTGGAGATCTTGTTTGTTGAACAGATCGTAGACCAAAAGCTAGGCTAGAGCTTTTCATTGCTGTTGTTGTTGTTGTTGGTCCTGGGATGCATAATGTTGAGTCCTGGTTGAAACAACCAATCATCTGTATGTAGCAATCTTGGCTTTTGTTCAGGTCAAAGGGTGACATGCTTTCTGATTTTGTCTTATCGTTGGCTGATGAGGAAGGATAACTTGCTCTTAGGTCAAGTTGTTCCCATTTCCTCGTTGTCAGGTTATAAATTTAGAACTGGCGCATGTTGGCATAAGACCAGCATTATGAATGCCCTGGAGGGGATTTGGTTCCTGGAGCTGTTGTGGAGAACTCTGTCATTTCTATGTCTGGGATCCAGGAGTCAAGGCTGGACGATCGGTGTCTAGTTCACTGGAGTCTAAGTTGGTTCCACATGACATTCGTTCAGGGTGAGAGATGTCCCTGTGTTGCAAAAAAGTATGAGTTCTTATCCCTAGTAGATAAGAGCTTGTTTTTACACATAAAATTTCCCCTTTGTAGGAAAAAGTGGTGCGACATTATATTGTTGGTGGATTTGGAGGTGGAGGGAGAAGAAAATAGCCACACGCCAAAAACTAAAAATATATATGCTCACACATATCTAAAGAAAAAAAAAAGATTAAATAAAAGACGTAATTAAAGGAATAAAGTGGGTCCAGGAGAGACAGCATGGAGACAAGGCATCTGTCCTTCCTGCAGAAGGACAGTGGCTCAAATCCCGGCATTCCACATGGTCCCTCATGCCCACCAGGGATGATCTCCGAGCATAGAGCCAGGAGCACCCTCAAGCGCCACCTGGAGTGACCCAAAAGAAGCAAAAACAAATCAAATCAAAAAACAAAAACTAAAACAAGACAAAACAAAACAAAGCAAAACCGAACAAGGATAAAAAAGAAAAGAAGAGAAAAAAACAAAAAGGGAGAAAGTGAAACAGGAGATTATTTTACATTTGGGGAGAAACAGGGTAAGAGATAGTGTTATATAGGTCTATACTTATGGTGAAAGTATAGGCTTTCCCATTGTCTTTAGAGATTTCCTTGTGAGGTATGGGATCCAGGCAGGGAGGTCTTGGGAGAGTTCTTGCAGTGGGAGCTAGTTCCGGTATCAAGCCACAGTCCCCGTTAGGGAGAGGTGATTAGGAGGGCCATACTGCATGAGTCAGTTGGGGTGTTGGTTGTATTTTATTGCCAGGAATGAGGTGCGAGCTTGAGTGGGTGTCTCTTCACTTGGGTAGTGGGTACTAGTTCGTTGGGGTGGGAGGTCGATCTTGATGCCTAATGGATTAAGAACTGAGGGTGGGGCTGGGCGGTGGCGCTAAAGGTAAGGTGCCTGCCTTGCCTGCGCTAGCCTTGGACGGACTGCGGTTTGACCCCCCAGTGTCCCATATGGTCCCCCAAGCCAGGAGCAACTTCTGAGCACATAGCCAGCAGTAACCCCTGAGCGTTACTGGGTGTGGCCCAAAAACCAAAAAAAAAAAAAAAAAAAAAAGAACTGAGGGTGAAGAGTTATAATATGGTGTGGACATCGGGGATGGGACTGAGGGGTGAAGGGATAGTCGGATTTCTGGAGGAGGGGGAGGGGATAGTATATGGGAGGGGTTATATGGGGTATAGGTATGGGTTGTTTGTGGTTTAGGTTTGTCCCTTAAGTAAGATTCCTATCTCTGTGAGCTCCTGCCCACATATAAACATATAGAAGTTAGCTTAGATGTATATTAATGTAGAGAGGTGGGGAGGGCAAGAGGTGCGCTGAGTACAGAAAGGTGGGTAAGTTTAGTACTTGTAAGGAAAGGAAACTAATAGATCAATTTTTGGATATGTATAAGTTTTGTGTCTCGAGTACTGACCGCTGTGTTTGTGAGGTCTATCTATATAGGTGTTTACCCTTTGCAGTATTGTCCACAGCACCCTATAAGTCAGCTTTCCTTTCCTATAGAGGAGGTAACCATGTGGTTTTTATTTGACATAGATTGAATTGATGACAGTGAGGAGGAGAAGAAGGTGGAAGAAGAGGGAGACAAGAAGAGAGAGAAGGAAAAACAAAACAAAACCAAACAAAAATCAAACAACAACAACAACAAAAAATGAAGTAATGAGAACAGAGGCTACAAGAGCAAGGGCCTGTTAGTCTGCTTGAACGTGTTCAATGCTTAGACCCTGTACTAAAAATCTGTAGGTCACGGTTGTTACTTCAGTGATCTGGCTGGTCATGTGCTTCAGGTCCTAAAAGAAGGCATAATCTAGAGATAAAGGGTATATTAAAGAGTTTCATCCAGCCATTTTCATGATTCAAGCTGAGTATGGTGCCTCGTGTGACTGAGCACTGAGGTACCACCATAGTATGTTCACCCTTTGTATCCAAGAACCCCTATGAACAGAAAAACTGAGAGGTTATTTTAAATGTGGTAAGGTTAAGGCATTCAAACATAATGTTTTGAAATGTTTCCGTTGGACTCAGTAATTTCCCATCATAATCTTTACCTGTAATCCTGTATAAGATCCCTAGTAAATTATTATGGGCCTTTGTAGTAAAACAATAATTACATACCTGTTATCTCTATGCTGCTGTTTCTGATATTGATGGTTTCTATATGATATAATGTGTAGTCGGGCTTTGTGCTGTTTCTCTTCCCTTTGTTTTTGGGCTATACTCCCTAGTATATGGTGATTATTACAGTGTTTGAGGTTTCTATCCTGTTACACCTTGTTATTTAATTGCGAGGTGTTGGTTGTATATCTGGTGTATATTGTAGGTACTTCAGAATAGTGCTGTCATTCTGTGTTTATCTTTCATCTTCTGGCTTGCTTTGTTTAACATAATATGTTCTAGGCCCATCCACGTTGCTGCAAAGTCTGTGATTGTATTATTTCTGGCTGCCATGTAGTATTCCATTGTGTATAGATACCACATCTTAATGATCCACTCATCTGTTGTTGGACATCGAGGTTGCCTCCAAGACTTGGCTATTATACTGAGTGCTGCGATAAATAGTGGCTTGCTCACATACTTTGGGATGAATGTCCTTCCAACTTGGTGGTAGATACCTAGGAGAGCAATTGCTAGGTCAAATGGCAGCTCAATCCAGAGTTCCTTGAGCACTCTCCAGACTGTTCTCCATAGGTGTTGGACTACGGGGCATTCCCACTAGCAGTGGATGAGAGTGCCTTTCATACCGCATCCCCACCAACAGAGATTGTTCCCATTATTTTTTATGTGAGCCATCCTCACTGGTGTAAGGTGGTACCTCATTGTTGTCTTGATTTGGATTTCCCTAATGATGAGTGAAGGTGAGCATGTTTTCATGTGTTTGTTGGCCATCTTTCGGTCTTCCTTGGAGAAGTGTCTATTCATTTCATCTCCCCATTTTTCTATGGCTTTATTTGGTTTTGGGGGACTCAGCTTTCTAAGTGCTTTGTATATTCTGGTTATCAGCCCTTTATCTGATGTGTTGAGTGCGAAAAATTTTTCCCATTCAGTTAGCTGTCTTCTTGTTTTTTTTTTTTTTTTTTTTTTTTTTTTGTGGTTTTTTTGGGTCACTCCCGGCAGTGCTCAGGGGTTACTCCTGGCTCCATGCTCAGAAATTGCTCCTGGCAGGCACGGGGGACCATATGGGACGCTGGGATTCGAACCGATGACCTCTTGCATGAAAGGCAAACGCCTTACCTCCATGCTATCTCTCCAGCCCCACTGTCTTCTTGTTTTAAATTGGGTTTCCTTCGCCATGCAGAAGCTTCTTAGTTTGATGTAATGCCATTTGTTTATGTTTGATGCTAAAGTCCTTGCCATTGGTGTTCCATCCTCAAAGACTTTTTTTTAATATATAGGTCTTCTAGTGTTCTGCCTATTTTTTCTCAATAAACTCTATAGATTCTAATTTCAAGGCCTTTAATCCATTTTGAGTTGACTTTTGCATAAGGAGTGAGGTATGGGTCAATTTTCAGTTTCTTACAGACGGTTTTCCAGTTGTACCAACACCATTTATTGAAGAGACTTTCTTAGTTCCATTTCAAGTTCTTGGCTCTATTGTCAAATATTAGTTAACTGTATATCTGGGGATTTATGTCTGGAAATTCTGTTCTAACCCACTGGTCTGAGGCTCTGTTTTTTGTTTCAGTACCATGCTGTTTTTGATCACTATGGCTTTATAGTATAGCTTCAGGTTAGGTAAAGAGATGCCACCCAGCTTCTTGTTTTTCAGTATCTGTTTGGCTATCCTGGGTCTTTTGTAGTTCCAGATGAATTTTATGAGATTGTTCTAAGTCTTGAAAGAATGATGCCTGTATTTGGATGGGGATTGCATTGAATCTATATAGAAGTTTGGGTAGGATAGTCATTTTGATTATGTTGATTCTACCTGCCCATGAGCTAAGGATGTTCTTTCATTTCCTTAGATCCTCTTCAATTTCTTTCTGAAGTGTTTTGAAATTTCCCTGGTATAAGTCCTTCACTTCCCTTGTAAGGTTGATTCCTAGATACTTGATATTTTTTGAAACTATTTTAAATGGAATTGTATTTTTAATCTCTCTCTCCTCAGCTTCGTTATTTGTATAGAGAAACACTACTGTCTTTTGTGTATTGACTTTGTATCCAGCCACTTTGCTGTAATGGTTAATTGTTTCTAGGAGTTTTATTGTGGACTCTTTAGGGTTTTCAATGTATATCATCATATCGTCTACAAAAAGCGATAGTTTAAGTTCCTCTTTCCCAATTTGGATTCCTTTGATTCCCTTCTCTTGTCGGATTGCTATTGCAAGGACTTCTAAGATTATATTGAATAAAAGTGGAGAGAGTGGACAACCTTGCCTAGTACCTGACCTTAGTGGAAATGCTTCTAATTTTTCGCCATTAAGGATAATGTTGGCTGTGGGCTTTTCATCAATAGCTGTAACTATCTCGAGGAAGGTTCCTTCTAACCCTATTTTGCTGAGTGCTTCAACATGAAAGGGTGTTGGATTTTGTCAAACACCTTCTCTGCATCGATTGATATGATCATGTGGTTTTTGTCTTTCTTGTTGTTGATGTGATGTATGATGTTAATTGATTTGTGTATGTTGAACCAACCTTGCATTCCTGAGATAAAACCCACTTGGTCATGGTGTATGATCTTTTTGATGAAGTGTTGGATTCGGTTTGCTAAGATTTTGTTGAGTGTCTTTGCATCTATGTTCATTAGTGAGATTGGTCTGTAGTTTTCTTTTTTGGTGGTGTCTTTGCCATCTTTGGGAATGAGTGTGATATTAGCCTCATAAAAGGAGTTGAGGAGGATTCCTGTTTTTTCAATGGTTTGGAAGAGCCCGTGTAAAAGTCTTCTCGGAATGTTTGATAGAATTCACCTGTAAATCCATCTGGGCCTGGACTTTTGTTCTTAGGGAGTTTCTTAATTACATCTTCAATTTCCTCTGAAGTGATTGGTCTGTTTAGGCTTTCTAGGTCTTCCTTTTCCAGTCTCAAGAGATGGTAATTTTCCAGGAATCTGTCCATTTCTACTGGGTTCTCTAGCCTAACTGAGTATAGTTGTTCATAATATGATCTCATGATATGTTGTATTTCTTGGGGTTCTGTTGTAATTTCTCCCCCTTTCATTTGTGATCCTACTGATTTGGATGTCCCCCCCCCTTTTTTTTGGTGAGTTTTGCCAGTGGTTTGTCTATATTTTTTTGTTTTGTTTTGTTTTGTTTTTGTTTTTGTTTTTTGAAAAAACCAACTCCTGGTCTCATTGATTTTTTGTATTGTTTTCTTAGTTTCTATGTTGTTTATTTCTGCACTGGTTTTTATTATTTCTTGACTTCTGGTTGTGGTTGTGATTTCTTTGCTGCTGTTGTTCCAATTCCTTGAGATGATCCTTTAAACTGTTGATTTTGTCATTTTTCTCTTTCTTGACATAGGCTTGTGTTGCTATGAGTTTTCCCCTAATTACTGCTTTTGCTGTATCCCACAAATTTTGACAAGTCGTCTCTTCATTATCATTTGTCTCAAGGAATCTTTTTATTTCTTCCTTGAGTTTCTCTTTGATCCAGCTGTTGTTGAGCAGCATGTTGTTTAATCTCCAGGTATTAGTTTTTCTCCATTGCTTCTTCTTGCAGTCAATTTTGACCTCTGTTGCATAGTGACCTGATAGGGTGCTTCTAATGATCCTTATATTTGTGGTCTTATATAGGTTAGATTTGTATCCTAAGACATGATCTATTTTGGAGAAGGTTCCATGAGGACTTGAGAAGAATTTGTATTCTGTTTTCTGGGGGTGGAGGGCCCTATATAAGTCTATTAGCCCTAGATCTTCTAATTTTTCATTTAAGGCTCTTATTTCTTTGCTATTTTTCTGTTTGGTGGATCTGTCCAGTGGTGACAGTGGAGTATTGAGATCTTCTACTATTATCACATTTCCCTTCATGTGTTTCTCCAGGTTAACGAGCAACGGCCTCACATGTTTTGCTGACTCTACATTAGGTGCATAAATATTGATCAGGGTAAAACAGGATAGTTTTTATGAAAAGAAACTTATTTACCAAGATGTTATGTTAGGCAAGGTTTCAAGATAGAGAGAATGGTTGATAAGCTCAGACAAAGACATGAGAATGTGTTACCCCATCCCTCATTTTTCCTTTGTAACCTTACCTGCTAGTAAGACCTGCCCATTTCTGGGAGGGGTCTTTGCGACGTATCAAGAGATTGCCTCAGAAAGGGGATTGGGAGATTTGGGAGGATTGATTGGGGAGATTCAGCAAGAAGAGAGCTAGCAGGATGGAGGTAGAAGAAACATGTAAAGATGATTGGGCAGTTGAATAGGCTGCTTAAATGATTAGCCTAGGTGGCTAGGGCCCTGAATAAAGCTGATGTCTCCTGAAACCTGACTGATGTGAGTCTTCCTCGCCACCACCCTGAACTGTAAGACCCGCCAGCTGAAGGGGGTTGCAAACACATGGCCTGGGCTGAAGGAGAAAGGTCCCTCCATTTCTTCACCATCCAGCCCCATTCAGGGCTGTTATTCAACATAATGGCGCTCAAACTTTGGTTTGAACCCTGGACCAAGACAGGATGGTGAGATTTCTATTCTTGTATTTGATTTTGCTCTTTTCAGCTGCAGTGAGCCCAAAACCTTGGGCCACATGAAGCCATTTTTAAAGATGGGGGCAAAGAGGCCAGTGAAAGAGGGGAGGTGAAAGTTTGAATCACCCCCATATGAGGCCCATAACTGAGACTTTGCTGCAAATAATCCTTTTTCCAAAGACCTTGGCCTACTCAGCGATTGATGGAGAGCCTTGATTGGAAAAGAATGAGGAAAAAGACTTTGTTGAAGGTAAGACTGATTTCTGAATCATGACCTTCAGCCAGACATGGATTTCAACTTTTGAAATTTCAGACTTTCAACTTGAACCACCTTGACCTTTGAACACCCAAATGTGCCCACAGTGGCTGCCCAAGAATCAGCAGAAGTGACCGTAGGCGGCGGATCACTCTGAACTGCTCTCTCCCTGATAGCAGACAAGTGGGCCCGCTTCCGAGGCTGCAGCAGTGGTGGGGGAGCACCCTACTTTGAGAAGTGTGATGGAAAGCTCCCAATCAAGCCAGAGGTGGCTGGCTCCCAGCTCCCACCTGGACCCACAGGCCTAGAATTTCATGAAAGTGAAGCCACATGGTGAGTGGCCTGGAAGAGCCCACAGGCTTTTAACATTTGGACAATTGGTGTTGGTGATGGGATAAAAGTCTACAGACTTTTCATGTTTGGACAATTTGGTAGTGGTATAAAAATTTTTTAAAAGGGAGATAACAGTAAAGCCCAACTGAAAGATCTGATTTTAAACCACCTGCATCTAACTTTTCTTTCAGGTATATCTCTTTATCTAAGTCATTTTCTTGCTGATTTAATTGTGCTTTATAGTTTTCCATAATTAATGTTTTCAATTGCATGATGTTTTACTGTCTATTTTAATGTAGTAGCCTGTTTTCTAAATGTATTTTCGGTATAAATGTTCTTGTAATTTGGTTTAGGAAAAAGTTAAAAGGAGAAAAGTTCCAGGAAAAAAAATGCTCGGTTAAAAAGCATTAAGAACAATAGGAACAAGAAAGTTCCAGAATAGTGCTTGATAAATAAGCATTAAGAAAATTTTAAGTGTATTTTGAAGAAAAGTTATGTTTATGGAAAGGGCTGATATGTTAATTTTCACTTCAAACTTTGTTGCTATAGGAATATTTAGGTTCCTGACTTTGGCTTAAGATGGAATCCAGGAAAACAAAGGATTACCTATGCTCTTTTGCTTTTATTTGTTTTAAGAAAGGGCAGATGTTACCCCCATCCCCCATTCTTCCTTTGTAACCTTACCTGCTAGTAAGACCTGCCCATTTCTGGGAGGGGTCTTTGGGAGGTATCAAGAGATTGCCTCAGGGGCAGAAAGGGGATTGGGAGAGATTCAGCATGAGAGAGCTGGAAGGATGAAGGTAGAAAAAGCATGTTAAGATGACAGGACAGCTGGAATAGGCTGCTTAAATGGTTAGCCTAGGTGGCTAGGGCCTTGAATAAAGCTGATGTTTCCTGAAGCTGACCACTTTGGATGATTTCCTCACCACTATCCTGAACCATCAGACCCGCTGGCTGAAAGGGGTTGCAGACATATGGCCTGGGCCGGCAGAGAAAGGCCTCTCCATCCAGCACCATCCAGCACCTTCCAGGGCTGTTATTCAACAAGAATGCAAAATGCAGAGGCGGTTTATTTGCTTAGCTAGCTAAGGGTCCAAGACTTCCACCTGAGATCAGGCTTCCAGTTAAGGACCCCACATCACTATTCCACTCAGGTTATGTAGATGTTCAACATCAATCTAGACCCACCCATCCACTTTCCCATTGGCACCTGCTACATTTCAAAGAATGCATCTTCTATTCCACTGGGTCCCACTGTCAAAATTTAGAGAGCCTGATTCCATGGTAACAGACACTGATGTTGGAGTCCCTTTTAATCTATATCTCCCATCCTATGTGCCCACAGAGCATCCTGGCCATCTAGTTCTCACTGATGGTCTCCCTTTGACTCCATCTCTTATTTGACCACCACATTTCTATAGGCCTACAAGCTAACAAAGGGAGTACACAGAAGCTAATAAGCAATAAAACAGTTCAGCAAAAAGCTAAACTTTCATGGGGAAAGCAGACATCTCAGGGTCCCACATTCCCCCATTTTTTAGAGCATCACTTCTGATGACACTTAGTATCTAGGGGTCCAATTCTGGGTAAGAGGGTATTCATTCTTGCTGATCATCCTGCAGTTGCTGCACAGTCAGGGTCAGCAGGAACACCAATAATATCTGCATTATTGTTCTGGTCCTGTGAGCTGGGGCAGCCAGATCTGAAGGGGGTCCATCCCATTCAGGCTATGATTCCACTGCAAAGAGAAATTAGGTTCCTGCTTTTTTTTTTTTAATCCTGCTACTTAAATAGCTGTTGGAGTGGAGAGAACAACATAGGTCCCTAAAATTCAGTTGCCCATCCTGTACTGTCTCAGAAAGAGATGAAAAAATGTCCCCACACCTAGTACAATTGATGTAAATGGCCTTAGCACACGGAGTTGATTTCCCATGGCCCTTCTTTGTAATTTATTCTCCTGGAAGCCTTTCTGATCCATATTTCTCCTAGAGATTTCACCACCGTAGATGTCCTTAAAAGGCATTGTGGCCAAAGGTCCATTTTCTGTAACTTCTTCAAGCTGGCAAGGGACTGTAGGCCCTACCTCACACTACTTTATTAAGAGTCAATTGACAAGTTGGGTTCTGCAGTTTCAACTTCAAAAGAATCAGATCAATTAGACAGGGGAATACTAACTAAAATGATCAGGCCCTGAGACAGTAGATGGCATTTTAATACACTTAACTCTTCTCCCTTCTTCTATTCAGATTAAGTTACTTCCTCTGAGGGCTGGAGAGATAGCATGGAGGTAAGCATTTGCCTTGCACACAAATTGGTTCAAATCTTGGCATCCCATATGGTCCTTCAAGTTTGCCAGGAGCAATTTCTGAGTGTAGAGCCAGGAGTAACCCCTGAGCACTGTTGGGTGTGACCCAAACACCAAAAAAAAGTTATTTCCTCTTCCACATAGGTTATTAGTGATCATATATCTGTTTGGTCCTGGTACCCTCTCTTGTTTCCCCCTCTATTTGAGAGGTGAAGCTAGATAATTCGAGTATTGTGGTTTTGTTTGAAGGAAAGAAAAGCAATAGAATGGGGGTTAAAAAAAAATCAAAAAAGCTGAAAATGGGCAGAGTCCTTCTAGAGGTTTTCAACCTCAGTTTGAGAGAGGACATGAAAAAGGTAATTGAAACACCACAATACAGAAAGAAATATCAAATTAAATATCCAGTGAGCACTACAGCAATAAAGACAAGCACCACACAATAGTCTCAGTCCCAAAATCAAACCATGTTGGAGTGCAAAAAGAAAGAGAAAGATAAAACAAAATAAAATTGGAGACATCAACTTCAATATCTACACCAAAATAAAGAAGTCCAAAAAATCAATCAATCAATATATATATGAATAAAATGATTATTTTGTGCTTTTTTTTCCTCCCCCCCCCCATATAGGCACAGTAACTATTGGGGATATTATAGAGGCAATTTCCTTGGCCTAGGAGATTCAGGGTTTCTCCACCCCTAAAGTATACTGTCATTGAATTAACTATAGACTCCTTGCATGATCCTTTACTCTCCCTTCTGTGCTTTTGTGGTATATGGAAGTCTTCAGCTTCGTCATGTATGGTAAAATCAGACCTCTGTATCTAGAGATCTTGGTGTCTGTGCAGCTCAAGGAATGGAGCTTCTGATGAAGTCTTTCTTTGTGGTTCTAGCAGTTCTGCTTCTTCAGTGTCGTTTTAATCCATCTTCTGTAGTTGGTGGTCTTGGTCATTCTGCTGCTCCTAGGATGGAGCCCAGAATAGAGTCTTTGATTATGTTTCTGGAAGACCCGTTCAGTTGCGGTTGTCTCAGTCAGACCTCTGGAGTTGGAGATCTTGTTTGTTGAACAGATCGTAGACCAAAAGCTAGGCTAGAGCTTTTCATTGCTGTTGTTGTTGTTGGTCCCGGGATGCATACTGTTGAGTCCTGGTTGAAACAACCAATCATCTGTATGTAGCGATCTTGGCTTTTGCACAGATCAAAGGCTGACATGTCTCCTGATTTTGTCTTATCATTGGCTGGTGAGGAAGGACAACTTGCTCTTAGATCAAGTGGTTCCAATTTTCTCATTGTCATACTGGCACATGTTGGCATAAGAGCAGCATTCTGGATGCCCTGGAGGGGATTTGGCTCCTGGAGCTGTTGTAGAGAACTCTGTCATTTCTATGTCTGGGATCCAGGAGTCAAGGCTGGACGATCGGTGTCTAGTTCCCTGGAGTCTAAGTTGGTTCCACATGACATATGTTCAGGGTGAGAGATGTCCCTGTATTGCAAAAAAGTATGAGTTCTTATCCCTAGTAGATAAGAGCTTGTTTTTACACGTAGAATTTCCCCTTTTTTAATATGCCTTTGCAGGAAGAAGTGGTGCTACATTATATTGCTGGTGAATTTGGGGGTGGAGAAAGAATAAGACAGACACATAACAAAAATTAAAAATATATATGCTCACACATATCTAAAGAAAAAATTTCTTTTTAAAAAAAAGATTAAATAAAAGACATAATTAAATGAATAAAGTGGGGCCAGGAGAGATAGCACGGAGGCAAGGCATCTGTCATTCCTGCAGAAGAATGGTGGTTCAAATCCTGGCATCCCACATGGTCCCCTGTGCCCACCAGGGGCGACCTCTGAGCACAGCCAGGAGCACCCTCCTAGCGCCACCAGGTGTGACCCAAAAGAAGCAAAAAACAAGTCAAATAAAAAAAACTAAAACTAAAACAAAACAAATAAAAAACCAAAACAAACAAACAAGAAAAAATAAGAAAAAGGGAGAAAGTGATACAGGAGATTACATTTGGGGAAAAACAGGATAAGAGGTAGTATTATATAGGTCTATACTTATGATGAAAGTATAGGCTTCCCCATTGTCTTTTGAGACTTCCTTGTGGGGTGTGGGATCCAGGCAGGGAGATCTTGGGTAGAGTTCTTGCAGTGGGGGTCCTTTTGGAGCTAGGTCTGGTATCAAGCCACAGTCCACATTAGGGAGAGGTGATTAGGAGGGCCACACTGTATGAGTCAGTTGGGGTGTTGGTTGTATTTTCTTGCTGGGAATGAGGTGTAAGTTTGAGTGGGTGTCTCTTCACTTGGGTACTGGGTACTAGTTCGTTGGGGTGGGAGGTCGATCTTGATGCCTAATGGATTAAGAACTGAGAGTGAAGAGTTATAATATGGTGTGGACATCGGAGATGGGACTGAGGGGTAAAGGGATAGTCAGATTTCTAAAGGAGGGAGAGGAAATAGTACACGGGAGGGGTTATATAGGGTAGAGGTATGGGTTGTTTGAGCTTTAGGTTTGTCTTTTGTGTGTGTGTGTGTGTGTGTGTTTTTTGGGTCACACCCGGCAGTGCTCAGGGGTTACTCCTGGCTTCCTGCTCAGAAATTGCTCCTGGCAGGCACAGGGAACCATATGGGACGCCGGGATTCAAACTGATGACCTTCTGCATGAAAGGTAAATGCCTTACCTCTTTGCTATCTCTCCGGCCCCTTAGGTTTGTCTCTTAAGAAAGACTTCTATCTCTGTGTGATTCTGCCCACATATAAACATGTAGAAGTTAGCTTAGGTATATATTAATGAAAAGAGGTGGGGAGGGCAAGAGATGTGCTGAGTACAGAAAGATAGGTAAGTATAGTACTTATAAGGAAAAGAAACTAATAGACCAACTTTTGGATATGTATAGGGCAAACGCTAGCTTTTTTAGTTGATTATATGAGTCAGGAATACTATTCCAAGTGTTAAAAATCAACATATGTTCCTTCTCCAGGTCTTTCAAAGCAGACCACTTGTGCTATGAACTAAGTTCACATTTGTGTTTCTCCAATCTTTCTAAATTAGCACAAAGACATTCAAATTTCGAGCTCCACAGTTCTTTGTTTTTTAAATCCAGCAATTGCATTTCAAAGTTGCCAATGTCGATATTAAAGGGAGAAAAATTTAATTCCGTTACAGTGGCACCCATAGGTTTTTTTTGTTTTTTGTTTTTTGTTTTTTTTTTATAATTTTTTATTATGAATTATGAGAACAAAAGATGCAAAGAAAGAGGATAAGGTAAAGTTACAGTGGAAGGACAATCATCCATAACATAATTATCAGAAGAAGTCCCCTTGCTGATATCTTAACTTTGAACTTTCACCAAAGAAAGTTAAGATAAATGAAACAGAATCCATGTGCAATTACTTTGTCCCTCAAGTCCCCAGATTGTAGCACATTATAATATTTCTTAACAGCACACAAGGCAATCTAAAGCCATCAAACTTACGTAACTCCTTAAACATTAGAGGCATAGTATTTTTTACATTTCCATGTACATGCATATTAGCTTAAGTTAATCTCAAATTTTAAGTGGGTGCGTTTTAAGGATTAGAGTCAAAGGAGCACAGTAAAAACGGTGTTAGAGTGGCAATTGTTGTTTGCATAGGCCCACCAAAATATGAGAGGCATGGAAAGGAATAACCTTGGCCTAAATACAAAGAGATCCTACCCCTGAAGTTTCCTGGCATAAGACCAGCTCTAGGCCTCAGGAAAGTTATCGTTCGCTCCAAGACATTGTCCGTAGCGCCAACACACTTATCACACAGTCTCCGTTGTTGGTCTCATGTTTCTGTATTAAAGATTCTGGAATCTGCATGTCCTACATTGAAGTCATGATGTGGAGTGCCTTCTCGTTTCACCTCACCATGAAAGGGGAATGCAGGAAGCCCTGTCCTGTAAGCAGGTTGTTGTTAAGTCTTCTCAGTGTTAAGGGAAGTCTCTTTTGAGCATAACGATGTCTGAGCAGTGGTAGGGTCTTCCGTGGTAGGATTGCTTCCAGGTGATGTTATAGACAAACCTCACCATAAAGGGGCAATACAGAAAGCCCTTTCCAGTAAGCAGGTCATTGTTCTTGTTGTCTTCTCAGTGTTAAGGGGTGTCTCTTTTGAGTAGATCGATGTCAGAGCAGCTGTAGGGTCGTCCCTGGTACAGGAATGCCTCCGGGTGATGTTATATACAACCTTGGATGTTTTTTAAATGTCTTCTGTGGATCAAGGAGTAAATGGAGAATGCCCATTCTTCTGAGGCCTGTGCCAGGTCTTTATGTCAATGTTCAGGGTGTAAGGTCTCATTGCACTACAAGATTTGTGTGTTCCCATTTCTATTAGATAAGAACTTATTGGTATGTATAGTATTTTCCCATGTTAGTGTGCCTACGCAAACAAGGTATAAAGCCACGTGGTGCTATCAGATATATGGGGGCATAAGAACATTTCCAACAAGACCCATGACTTGGTTCAAACATAAGTATTAAACTGAGGGATTCTTTCACACCAAATTCCATATTCAGCAGTTCACATAGAGAAGATAAAAAACATGGGGGGGGGGGATCATCACTGTATAAGAAAGTATTTAGCAAAAGTTATAGCCATCAAAGAAAACACCCATAAAATGTTGAAAAGATATGTGTCCTTTTTTTGCCTTTTAAAATAGTTGGGTGGGTGTTAACTCTAGGGTACCACTTTGGTCTGTGACTTAGTACTCAACAGTACTTAAGTTAGAAAGGGTAAAAAAGGAGTAATGATGATAGGAGTTAAAGAAGTTAAAGAGAAATATGAACTTATGAAGGGGTATGCAAAAGGGCAGAGTACAAAATGGACATTCTGCATACCTAAAAATATAATTCAATGATAGTGAGTACTACTAATGCTTCTTGTGAGAGTATGATTAATGTTTCTTGTGAGAGTACTATTAATGTTTCTTGTGCGCGCGGGGGCTATCGCCCCCGCGCGATTTTGACAATGTAGACTGGACAGAGATTACCAGTGCCAGCCAAACCTCCTCCTGCTAGACTCCCGGCTCCCAGGAAGGAGAGATCCTTCAAGAAGCTGAGAGACCAGAAGTTCAGAGCCCCACCCAGACCCTCCCTAAGGAGCCGCATGGATTGTGGGGGAAGGCCTAGGGTAACTTCAAGCTCCACCAAGGGACCCAACTCACCGGCTTGCCCAGGTGTGTGGCCCGGGGAAGCCCTGGAGATCTGGAGCAAGGCGGCAGAGGGGTGCTGGGGTTACCCAAGTCCCGCACCCCCCCTAGGCCTGGCCAAGCAGGCCTCCGGCATGGCGGGGGCCTGCCAAACCTCCTCCTGCTAGACTCCCGGCTCCCAGGAAGGAGAGATCCTTCAAGAAGCTGGGAGACCAGAAGCTCAGAGCCCCACCCAGACCCTCCCTAAGGAGCCGCATGGATAGTGGGGGAAGGCCTAGGGTACCTTCAAGCTCCACCAAGGGACCCAACTCACCGGCTTGCCCAGGCAGACTCCTCACCCTGCCCATCCAGCTGTGGGCATTTCTGATCATTCAGGTTGGGGAGGGGATACCCACAGACTCCCACCTGACTGCTCTCTCTGGAGGAATCAGGAATTAGGCAATGACATCCTCTGGTTAGATGAGTGCTGTTTTTGAGTAACTCTTTTGTAGCCAACCAAGTGAAACAAGAAAAACAAGTTAAACATGGCTGGGATACTGTCAAGGCTGACAATTCATGATCAAGTTTTCTCCTGTGGGATAATCTGTACCTTGGTGGCTGAAGCTGCAGCCTCCTGTTCCAACCAGAGTTGAGCATTGGTCCAGCTTTTCCCTAATACTGGTTCTTTGCTTTCTCTCTTTCCTGTTGGGCCTTCTACCTTCTGTGTTGGCTAAAGCCTGTGAACAGAAGTCTAAATGGGATATGTTGGATAGGGTGAGCATATGGCTGTGTCCTCAGGAAGGACACTCCTTTCTGGACATCTAACTGAGTACATGGGTTTGCAAGAATAGGTGGGTTTGCTAGAGAAGGCCCATTGACTAGGGGAGATGGTAGTTGGGGGTTGAGATAAATACAGGAGCTAATCCAACATACAGGATGGTATCAACCACAGGCCACAGAAAGTTGTGTGTGGCTCTCTAAAGTCTTTTGGTGTCCAAGTCACCTGGTCGATTCAGCTTCCTTGATCCTCTCTCTGCCTTTCCCAACTTTCTCACTGTTTTCTCCTCCACTACAATCTCATTTGCTATTGGGAGCCCCAGGAATCAAACAACTTAGGGATGTGCGGTAGAGTTTGGTATGAGTGTTTGGTTCCTCAACTCATAAACCTCCAGAGGAAATTCTCCTTCCTGAAGATCAGGCACTCATTCTTAAAAATGAGCATTGTGTTTACCTGGACCCTGAGCATCTGGTTCTTTGCCTTGGTGGTTCTGCAGCACCATCTGCTGGTCCATGTGCTCGTCCAGTTGCTTCTTCTCAGAGCCCAGCTGCAGAGAGTGGTTAGAGGTCACTGGAACATGTTGCTGTGTTTTTTTGTTTGTTTGTTTGTTTTTGTCCTCCTGTCATGTGACAGAGGACTTTCATTCAAAATTTGCACCTGTGGTCACAAGGCTGGGAGTGAGCACAGGCCATAGGGGCCTCAGGATCCCAGCCCAGAGATGCAGGGGTTCCAGTACAGAATCCTAAGTCCAACACAGGCAGCACCTGGGGCTATCTGTCCCCTACCTTGCACCCACACTCATCCCCTGTAGCCTCCTTCATCTGAGGGATTTCCTCTCTCACTTTAAGTCTCCCATGCTCACAGCCAAGAGGCGAACAGTGAGCGAATGATAAATCTCCAATCTAAGCTAAGGGCTAGGAATTGCCCCATCCATACACTCTCTTTCTAGTTATCTTAAATCTTGGCAAAGACTTCCAGGCCCTCTAAATCACAGAGACTCTAGCTCACAGATCTCCTGACCGAGGGAAGAATTTACCTCTGTTCAGTGTCTGGACCGGGACTCTCAGCTCCCGAGCACAACCAGTGATTACTGGTGAACATGGCTAGATAAGTGGCTCAAATATCTGAGAGCAGGCTTCCAGCATCACATACAGAGGACAGGAAAATACCTTCCTTAGGCTTTCCCTGTCAACATATCTAAGGATATATTTTTGTTTTCAAGAAATCTCTCTCCTGGTTTCCTCTCACAGTTTAGACTAATAAATTCTGAGTAGGTCAGTGGATATCTTGAATCTTCTATGCTCCTTTTGGAGCAACTTGAATGTATATAATTGCATATATGCTTTATGCTTTTAAAAATTTATTTAACAAAATGCATCTCATAGTTGACACAGTTGATCATTCCTGTAGCCCACCCAGGGACACCAAGAGGTGGGGAAAAGAGAGGAGAGAGACAGAGAAAGAGAAACAGAGACACAAAGAGAGAGGAGAAAAGAGAGGAGAAAGTAGAATATTTTGTGCAAAGGGAAATGTTAGTTCCCAAGGAAGCCTATTGTGGGAACAATGGCCGAAGAACCCTTGGCTTCTGAGTTCCCTTGATCATCATGAGTACAGCCTGGATCTCATTTGGTTCAATGGGAACCTCTTATTCATGGAGTCCTAGGGCACCTTTAAAATAAGTATGACACTTCTCTAGGAACACAAGGTGACCAGTTCTCCCCATTTCCAGTGTGAGAGCATCCCCCACAGCTGCTCTGCCCTTTATCTGTTTCATGATTCCTTCTCTTGGGGGGGGGGGAGTCAGGGCACAGCTGACAGTGCCCATCTCTCAGCTATCTGTCCTGCTGGTGCTCAGGGACCACGTGGTGCTAAGTATTGAAACTATACAGGTCAGTGACTGCATTGAAGGCCAGATCATGCCCCATCTGCCTGTGCACTGACTTGGACCCATGTCCTTTGGCATGTGGATGCCGCCTTCTGTTTAGCACATTTGCTTGATGGTCCTCACTGAACCATCTCAGCGGCCTGTTGAAAACCAGTCTTCCAGCAGTGTGTTTTTATTTTCTGGAATTTCTCTTCTCTCTGTTGATGATTGGCCTTGATTGGGTCTTAGTGAGTCCTGAAAGTTCATTATCTTGTTTTTTATTTTCTAGAAATAAAATCATGTTTTGCACTTTGCCCTCAGGTCTGGGATCCCTTGAGACTGTGTCTCCTGCAGAGTGTCGGATGAGGGAGGAGAAATCTGATTTTCCTGGATGCTTGTTCCAACACTGTTTTTCCTATTATTTTCCAAACACATTTCATTTTTTAAATGTCAATACTTTTGTTCTCTACTTTTGTTGTTGTTGTGTTTTGTTTAGATTTTTGATCCACTCTGCCAGTGCTCAGGGGTTACTTCTAGTTCTATGCTCAGGTCATTCCTGGAAGTACTTGGGGAACCATATGTGATGCCCAGTATGGAACCTGTTTCAGCTGTCTGCCAGGCAAACACCATATCTACTATACTATTGTGCTGACCCCTCATTTTATTTTATTGTAAGAATATTTTTATTTTCTATTTTTGAAAGTGCTTTTGGCCTGTGTGACTAAATGGAGCCTGAAACTCTCCAAGAGAAAAGCTACTTCTCAGACCCCAATCTGCGCTGAAGACTCAGTGCTCCTCTCCATGTATGTGGGAGAAGTGTGTGCCCCTGACTTGTATGTGGGCTCAGAGATGTTCAGGCTGGCTGCCTCTCCTGTAGCAGATCTGCTGGCTCAGTACCTAGCCAGCTTTGCAGAAAGGGCCAGAGTCCCTAGCAAGGCTGGCACCTGTAGGCCTTGCCCATCCCAGCCTTCCTCCTGCAGGAGTGCTACCCAGACAGTGACCAGACTAGCCTCTACTATGCTGCCAGGGGGTTAATGTTCCTGGATAGGACCATGCTGATATTTGGGAAAGGTCAGTGCACCAGAGTGTGAGAGGAATACAGGCAGAGTGTTCTCCCCATCCAAACCAGCTATCAGCCTGGCACCTTCCTTTTCTCCTTTCCTTCCCTCCATCTCTCCTTTTCTCCTTTGCTTCCCTCCTTCCCTTCGTCCTTCTGTATCTTTCTTCCCTTCCTCATTTTCCTTCTTGTCCTCCTGTCTTCCTTCCTGCTTTCCTTTTTACCTTTTCTCCTTCCCTTCTTCCCTCCTGCTTCACTTGATTCCTTCCTTCCTTTCTTTCCTTCCCTCCTGCCTCCATTCCTTTCTTGAATCATGTTTGGCAGTCTGGCTCAGGGATCACTCTAAGCAGGGTTTAAGGGTTCATATGCAGTATTGAAAATTGAATCTGGGTCTCTCACATGCAGGCCAAGTACCTGCCCACTGATCATATCTCTGACCCATCTTTTCTTTTGATTGTACAATTTTCAGTTTCATTTTAACATCTGCTCATTGCCCTGCGGACCCTAATTCTGTGCTTTGTTTCCAGAAAGTGGCCAAGATGATGATCAGGATGAAGAGAGTTTATAGAAAGTCAGAATTTAATATCTCCCGTTTTTAATATTCTCCTATTGTTGGATCCAAATGTGGAGAGCCCATCGCCACTCAGCTGACCAAGGTCTCAGTGATGAGATCTATAGCATTCAAAATAGTAAATAAAGTGATATGATTAGCACATCTTATAGCACATCTGATCTTTAAAATCCCAGAAGTGACTGTTTTTGAAGGGCAGCCTTTATTTGCCTGTCAGAGAATATCTACAGATAGCTAAACATTGTTCTGCAGCCCAGAGGTAGCTGGAGTTGCAAGCTGGAGTGGCCTTGTGTCAAGGTTCAGGTCATAGAAGCAGAGCCTAAAGGCTCTGGACAAACAGCCATGAGGTGAGTAGACAGACACACATGGACACAGACACATGCGTGAAAGAGTGAGATGGTGTTCATTTGCTGGATTGAGACTGTAGTTCGAACCCATAGAAGACTGGATCATTCAAGGATTGGGTTTGGGAGTAAATGGGGCCAATATTATCCAAGAGGCTTTCCACATTCTGATTTGTCTTCTCTGCAGAAATCTCTGGACTCCCAGACCCTAGTCCCTGAAACAGCACAGGGGAGTAATTCTGACTGCTTCCCAGATATGTGCCCCTAGGATCCCTATCCTGAGCTCAATTTCACTGGTGAAGGAGGGCCCAGATCCTGGTGCTAACAACTCCCCCAACTTCATGTTGTTTCTGTGAGACCTCAGGGGGATCTTAGCAGAGTTTGGGGAAAGAGGAGTAAAGGGGCACTTCCAAGAGGAAAGGGTTTGCAGAACTCATAGCCTCTTTATAGCATAGGTGCTTCTAAGTTCAACATTCAGTAAGGGAAATTGAAAACCAAGGGGCATTGAACTTTCCATGATCTTCAGCTGTGTCACAGGGAGCCAGGACTTCCCAGAGTTTATGTGGGACCCTTAAGAAAGAATCAACCCTTGGACAGTGGCTGCCCCTGTTTTGAGGTGCTCTCATGTGAGCTTCCCTGAGCTTGCACTTCCATCACTCTACTCAGATCCACAGTGTTAGCACTCTGGGGATGTTTCTGGGACAGTGGTGCAGGCTGCATGGCTGGAGTTTGAAACTGCTAAAAACAATTTTCTTGCCATGATCACTTTCTCTCCCCACATTCTATGATGAGGAGTTCTTTGTGTTATTTTTTCCCTCTTTTCTTCTAAGCCCAACATTGCTCAGGCTTATTCCTGGTTCAGTACTCAGCAATCATACCTGCCAGTGCTTGGGGGACCAAATGAGATGATGGGAACTGAACCTGGGTCGTTCATGTCCAGGATAGGGAATTTTCCCTGAGAGCATTCTCATTTTACGTTTATCCAGAATGGAGTCCCCAAAATGTGGAAAAGATGTGGACTTTCTCTGCAGGATATAGGAATGTTATCAGGGAAGCCATCTGCAGCATAGAGGGAGTCTGACCCTGAGATTAAGGCTGGAGATCTCAGGCAGTTTTGGGAGTGCTGTTAACTAGAGCTGTCTGGCCCAAATATAAGTAGGGTCTTTAAGAGAATGTGCCCAGACTAACTTTCTAGTAGGGAAGCATCTGTAAAGGCAAATAAGCAGGGGAGTCAGAAGCTGAACACTGCCTTAAAGTGCCAGTGTAAACCCACCATCAAGCATGGAGTAGAAGAGAGCCTAGAATCAGACTTCCCCTGAAATTGCCATCTAGAGCACTCTCTGGACTCCCTAACAGAAGTGGGGCTACAGAACAAGAGGAGTTTGGACCTAAGGTTCTTAAAAGCAAGATAGACTGTGTATGTGGAACAGAGCAGGTGTCATCTGAAGGATGCTGAACTAGCTGGGGGCCACTTTGAAGCAGAAGCAAAATAATTCCACCTCTCAGTATGAACAGTATTTCACTCAATCACTCCAGATAACTGCTCTCACTAGGCTTTGGCTTATTCTTTTTGTGATGCTCTTAATAGGTCTTTGCATAACTAATTTCCTCACCTACTTTCTCAGGCACACATAGGTGCATTTAAGATGGTTGTACTGGGCCAGAGAGATAGCATGGAGGTAAGGCGTTTTCCTTTCATGCAGGACGGTGGTTTGAATCTCAGCATCCCATATGGTCCCTTGTGCCTGCCAGAGGCGATTTCTGAGCATAGTCAAGAGTAACAACCCCTGAGCGCTGCCGGGTGTGACCCAAAAGCAAAAAGCAAAAAACAAACAAACAAAAAAAAGATGGTTGTACTAAGGTCCCAGAATGTGCCCATAATCAAAGATTTGACTCAGGTTCATAGAAAAGGTGGGAATGTGGGGTGCTAGTTTTTGAACAAGGAAGGATGCCAATTTGTTAGGAACACACTTTCAAGCCTATTTTCATTAACATCGCCCAAGCTATATGGCCATACCAGGTGGCCTATCTAAAAAAGGACAAAAGGAGATGTAGGAAGGTATGCTAGACAAGAGCCAATCATTCTGAAGATCATCAAAAACCTAGAACTTCCCTACATAATCCATTTCATGACCTTGGGTGGGGTTCATCTCCTTCGAGAAACAAACCTGACTGATCATTTTGGAGCTGTTGGTAAATAGATTAGTTCTGTTCAATTTATATCAATTGTGTAGTCTTGCCCTTTGACTCTGGACCCTAACACTATCAAATATTCATAAAGAGCTGGATACCTCCCCATAGCCAATATCTGCCAGACATAAATCAAATTAAATTACACGGAACTCTGGGTTCCCCTTAGGATCATGTGGATAGTTAGGTAGCGCCTATAGCTCAATATTCCCTCCATAATCGGGATTCAGTAATCCCTGAGCAGTCAACAAATACACCCCAAAAATCAAAATATAAAAGCAACTGGAATTCAGCCATAATGATAGTACAGTGGATCGAGAATTTGCCATGCACACCACTGACCCAGTTTTGACCCCTGGCACCCTGAGTATTACTTTGAGTGATTCCTGATGAAGAGCCAAGAAAAGCCCTGATCATTCCTGATGTAACTACAAAATTAAAACAAACAAAAAGCAAATAGCAGGACTGACAGAATTGTGCTTTGTGAAAGTGGGGCACTAGGATTAACTATGATCATTAGCTTGCAAAGCAGGTGTTCGAAATCTCCCTGCTATTCCTCCAGGCCCCTAAATCTGTTTTAAGATTTTAGGGACAATAATGTACAATGCTCAAGGGGCCAAGGCCATTCTTAGTCAAGTTGGTAGGGAGGCACGAAGTGCCAGGGAACAATCACAGGGCCTCACACATGCAATGTGTTCTACCACTTGAGCTCTCTCCATAACCTCATGCTCTTTAGAGACAGCATCATTGGGTAGTCTCTTTTTGAAAGCAATTTTTAGAAGTTGACACAGGTCAAACAGGGCTGAGGCATAGGTTTAAAGACAAATGTACCAAGTTTCAGAAACCTAGAGTCTTGTCAGCCTGCTCCTGCTTGAGGCTCATTCCACCAAAGTTGTGAACAGTTGTGAAAGTGTTCTTCGGTCTTGGTCATCCTCACCAGCCAGCTAGTCCCTAGAAGGCTGGCAGTGCCTTTATCTAAGTAGGAGAGTTGGCCTTGGTTGCTGTGGCAGTTGCTAAGATCAAGTGACTAGAATAGAATGGAGGCAGCTGGTTACATCCCTCATGCCTCAGCTCTGACTTCCTATCTGCAAACCTAGCCCTGCTCCTCTGGAAATGTTGTTGTTGTTTTTGCGGAGGCACTGGAATCTTCGGGGCTGTGTATGCCCAGAAGTGGTCTGGCGATAGGTCTGAGGTCTTGGTGAAGGTATCTTTCTTTTAGGAGACAGACACTAGTGGATGAATGCGTCATCTCTGAGCTTCTGCCAGCAGCAGGATAAAGATCAAGCTAAAGATCAAGTGGGGGCAGAATGCCAGGTCATACCCTAGGGTAAGGCACAATCACTGATCAGGGTAGGGTCAGTAACATAATAATCCCATAAAATGTTTAAATACACAATTTCCTCGTTTGTTTTTAGTAAACAAACAATATTGTCTACAATTATTAAAGAAAAAACTAGTCAGTAATAAAAGAGCAGCTGTTTGCAAAAGCACATCACAGAAAACTGTAAAGAAAAAAGGTCTATCCTAAACACAGGGTGTCTAAAACCAGAAACATGTATCAAGGAATCAACTACAAGCTCCTGAGAAGATAAATCTAAGACTAAATAAATAAATAAATAAATAAATAAACCTAGATCCTTCGAAGAGACACCAGAAAGGTGTAGCAGGCAGGAAGAAGCACCTTTTCTTTATTTGTTATTGTTGTTGTCGTTGGGTTTTGGTATTTGGGTTTTGGGTCACACCTGGCAGCGCTCAGAAGTTACTCCTGGCTCCACGCTCAGAAATCACTCCTGGAAGATACTAGGATTCAAACCAATGATCTTCTGCATGAAAGGCAAACGCCTTATCTCCATGCTATATCTCTGACCCATTTTCCATTCAAGTCCAGGTAGACCAGAAAGCCCATCTTTGAGGGCATTGAATTAGGCCCTTATTTTGGAGGAAGAAGCATGTACCCCCTGCACAGTGGGGGAGGGGCACTGCAATGATGATCAATAGGCTTCTGAACTTAATCCAAGTTCTTAATCCAGGCTGAAGTCCATATGAGGTCCGAAATTGATGTACCAATATGGTCGATTATTTATAGATGGGAGCTTAAGTCACAAACCAAAACAAAATGTTTAAGGCAGAGACCCTGCCTGTGTAAAAAAACAACTTGAGGGCCCATCCAAAATGGATGGGACCTCCTATAAACCTAGTATTTTGCCTATGATGAACCCACGCAAAAAGCCCTGAGAACAGACAAAAATATCATTTAGGAAATTATAGACAACAATATATAACCCACTAACCTAAAGTCAAAAAAGCAAAACCCTAATGTACAATATCAATTCCTAAGATTAAAAACTAAAATAGAAAAACATTACAATAGTCAAAAGAAATGTAGTACCAAATATAAATTCAAAGGATTACAATTATAAGAAAAATACAAAAGGTGAAATTTCTACAGAGTTCAATACCAATCTGTAAAAATGAGGGGTCTGGAACTCCGAAAAAAACCTGCAAAAATCACTTGATAGGTCTGGAAAAGCGGGTTGAAGCCTGGTACAGAAGATAACATCAAGCTGAATGAAGAAGGCCAGTACAGTCATCCATGTGTTGGGACATCTCCAAGCGTTACATCATTACCATCCTTAGTTGGTTGGGTTTCTACATTTCCTTTGGGATCAGTGCAATCTTGGGGTAGCTACTGTATAAATGGTCAACAATAGCACTGTGTATGTGGATGGAAAACCAGAAATTTAGATAGCACTCTGGGATCCAGAGACTGTGGGTATTATTCATGTATCTCTTCTCTGGGGTTATATTATGACACAAATTCCAGGTGGCTTCATTTCCAACAAGTTTGTAGCAAACATGGTACACAACTCCAACAGTCAGGGATTTCTTCCTCAGGCCAAGATCAGGAGGCTTGTAGTTGTGGGTGAAGGAGATGAGTTGCACATGTGAAGGGAATCCTGAAAATTAAATGTTAAGGACTAGGAAGAGAGAAGGAAGGATATGGAAGACTAAATTGGGGAAGATAAAAAGGAAACTATATACAAAAATGCAAAACAGACAGACACTGAACAAGACATACACATACAGACTTCACAAAAAATATGGCCATGACACTCACTCATACCAAAAAAATTTGTTGGAAAGGATCCAAAATAGAGCAAAAGAAAAAAGAATTCAGCAGATCAATTAAAAGTGCTTTAAAATGTAATAGCCGGCAACTGTTTAGATGAATCATTTCAAATTCAAAAAAAACTTTTATGGCAGAGCAGAGCAGATATAAAAGAGAATTTCATGCATAATACAAAATGGAAAACTCTACTATAAGTGTATAACAGTATATATACAAAGTTATTGTATAACAGTAACTCTATGATAGTCAATCATAGGCGAAAAGCACTGTGAAGAAAGTCCACCTAAAAATTATCATTATGTCAGCCCCATAAAACCTAAATTGAGGAAAATAAAGCAATGATGTTAAAATAAAAAGAGAAAAAGTCGTTAAATGAGTATACCTAGAAAGAAAAACATTAATATGAGAAAATTTTCTTTAAGGTGAACCTTGACTAAATTAAATTGTAAGATTTCATGATTAACTGAGACCTAGAGCAATAATGAAATTAAGACATAAATCCATCATACAAGGAAACACATGGGGGTTCCATGATTTTCAATCCTATTCATTGATCATGCCTATGGAAAAAATCCTTGAGCATTAATAGCAACCAATAAGGAAGTGAAATTATTATCTGGTGTTCATTGTAGATCTTTAAGAAGTATAAAACAGGATGTATGCTGCTGTGGATTTCACCAATGTATTAGGGACTTTTTTTTATCTTCTTGTCATCAAAATTGATCCAGTGTTGTTTTGCATCAATTTTACAGTATGAAGTACAGTGTCCATAGTGAACTTTACCATAATGGTTTGACACTAATGATAAGTTGTATTTCTTAATCTTGCTTTTATTCTCTGAAGTGAATTCTACTAAATTGATGTCTTCTAAAGGAAAATCCACATACGTGTGCAATTATTTTGTTTGCCATCAAAAGCAAAACGTTTCAAGTGTGTTATAAGTACTGGTGGCAGTTTCCATAAGTACATTTTCTTTGAAAAATCCCTTCTAGTTTTGCAGCTGTTGCACAGAACTTTGTTGCCATCACTTAACTCTTCTTCTTTAAAAAAAATTCAGAGAAGACTTCCTGTAATGTTCATTTATCTGTAGATGTGACAGCCAGAGACAAATGAACAAATGTCTCATAAACCTTTTGGTGGCATGTGAGACACTGTAGTATAGATTTGAATTTTCCTTGAAAGAGATCATAAATAATAGATTTGTGAGCCTTTTGGTGTTCTGGACTAAATTGTTCATAATTTTCATTTTCCATAAGATATAGTTTTATCTGTCGATAGATTTACAGTAAGCAAATCCTGATGTAGTCCCTCTATTAGAAACATCAGTAGTTCCTGTGGATCCTGCTGATTGGGTCATTAAGTAAACTGTTGCTTTGAAGCTTTCAGGGTTAATATATCAATGAAATCCATTTCCCATGGTTTTGATGAGCCGACCAGATTCTTCGGCTAATTTACCTTCATGCCCCATTGGATTTTTCTTGTTAATATCCTTTTTATAATGATCTTGATGAAAATACCGAGTCAAATCTAAAATATACAAGCATTGCAATATTGAGTTCATGTAGCAAGAGTTTCCTATATTTTGGAGCCCAGTTAAAACAGGTTCCTGTCTTTCCTTTTGCATCTCGGAGTGTAAGGGTTTATCACTACTGCCAGTCTCACTCAATGTATGGTGTGTGACAGCTAAATCGTTTTTCCCTGCCCCAGAGACCTCAGCAATATTACTGTTCTTAGTGTCTTGAGTATTCTGTTTTTGATCTGAAGGGGAGTTTATAGTCTGAACCTGATCATTTGTGCTAGCCCGATTTCTAACAAGGCGTAATGGAACCCAAAATTTCTTGGGAGGGTTGTCATTTGTAGAAACATAAGCATAACCCCTTCCTCTCAGAAGAAGATATCCAGCTATCCATTTTTCATTCTCCTTGATCCAAATAGGTTTATGGATTGTTTCTTGTCCCTGAATATCTTCTTTAAAAATGTCTTTCCGCTGCAGTGTAACTTTCCCCTTGGGGTAAGTTTAAGTAATTTAGTGTGATAAGAGTCAAAGATAGCAAATCCATTGGTTGTAAACCTCTTTTTCTATTTTTTTGTAATGGAGTTTTTAAGGTTCTGTGAGTCCTTTCTACAATGGCCTGTCCCCTACAATTGTAAGGAATTCCTTTCAGATGTCTTATCTGTCATTCTTTACAAAAAAAAATTCAAAAGTTTTGCTAACATAGGATGGCCCATTATCAGTTTTTATAGAATATAAAATACCCGTCACAGGGGCCGGGTAGGTGGCGCTGGAGGTAAGGTGTCTGCCTTGCAAGCGCTAGCCAAGGAAGGACCGCGGTTCGATCCCCCGGCATCCCATATGGTCCCCCCAAGCCAGGGGCGATTTCTGAGCACATAGCCAGGAGTAACCCCTGAGCGTCAAATGGGTGTGGCCCAAAAACCAAAAAAAAAAAAAAAATACCCGTCACAGAAAAACATTGTAAAAGAAAACTACAAACAGCCTTAGATTTTTTGAGAAGACATAGGAATTGCCCACATAAACCCAGAATAAGTGTCCACCACAACATGAAGATAAGGTTTTCTTGGAAATAAATCTGTTTGAGTTATATCCATTTGCCAAAGTTCGTTAGCCTCTTGGGTTTGCTCCTGCTATGTGAGTCTCTTTTGTTAAGAGTGCACATATGTTGCAGTTTTCTACAATTTCTCTAGCTTGCCTCCATGGAATTTGGTAATTCACATGTAAATGGCAAGTATTTGTATATAGGGCTGAATGTTCCTCTACAGGTGATTTAAATATAGGCATTGCTAGCAAGTCAGCAGTTTTATTTCCTTGAGCCATCGGTCCTGGAAGACCTGAGTGGGCTCTAATATGCATGATGAAGATGGGCTCAGTTCGTTTTTGAAGAAGCTGCTGTAATCATTTAAGTAAGTTCTGTATCATCAGGTTATTAGCATTAAGGGAAGCAGTGTCTATCACATGACATAAATTTACCACATACAAAGAATCAGAAACTATATTCATGGCTTCAGATACATTTTCTAATAGGTAAATTAATGTTGCTAATTCAACTTTCTGTGCAGATTTATATTTGGTATCTATGGTCATATTAATGTTGTCTCCAGTTATTCCTCCTTTTACATTTTGGGATCCATCAATGTAAAAAACCTTGTCATTAGGAATAGGAGAATCCCGAACAATAGAAGAAATAACAAACTGAGTTTTCTTTAAAAAGTCCCAAGTTTTTCTTACTGGATAATGGGTGCATATTTCTCCTGTAAAATCTGAGAGGGCCCTTTAAAGATTCATTAAGAGGCAATATTGACTGAATTTCCTTTTTCGGTATTGGCAAACTATTATATCTGGGTCAAAATCTAGTAAAGATATAGATCTGAGTCTTGCCTTGATAATAATCTCTGAAATCAGTGCCAAGTAGGGGACAACTGAGCGAGGCTGTTTGTTATGTAAATACACCCATTCCAATGGTCCTGCCTGTTGCATCAAGGCCCCCATAGGGGCTTCTATAGTAGGAAAGATTAACAGAAATACCTTTTCTCCCGGGATGAATCTTAAAAGAACCGATTGTTTAAATCTGCTCAAGAAGATGTCCCATTCATTTTTGGCAGCTATTGGTTAGTTTCTCAAGCTATCTAAAGCAGGGTCACCCTCCAACGTTTTAAACAGATTAGACAACTCTGCATTTGGGATTCCTAGTGCAGGGTGGGGCCAATTTACGTCACCTAAAAGTCTCTGAAAATCATTAAGTGTTCTGAGGTTTTCTTTTTTGATAGAATTTTTTTGTGGATGTATTGACGTCCAGTCCAAAATAAAACCCAAATATTGATGGCATTATCTGTATTTTTTTCTAAAGTTATTTTCAGTCCTGATGTTTGTAAACAGTCAATAACATAAGAGTATAAGTCCTGTAAATCTGTTTCATTGTTCATTGTGAGCAAGACATTATCTGTATAATGAAATATCATGGCTTGAGGAAATTTTTCAGGAGCAGGGCTCAAAACCTTATTTACAAAAAACTGGCACATTGTTGGGAAATTCAGCATGCCTTGGGGGAGAACAGTCCATTGGAAACATCTGCAGGGATGGGTATTATTGAGAAAAGGAACTGAGAATGCAAAATGTTTTTTATTATCTGGGTGAATAAGAATATGGTAGAAGCAGTCTTTCAGATAAATTATAATTAGTGGCCATTCCATTCGAATAACTACAGGTGATGGTAAACCAGACTGCAATTTGCCCATAGGTATCATGGATAAATTTACAGCTCTAAGATCCATCAAAAGTCTCCATTTTCCAGATTTCTTTTTATAGTCAATATAGGTGAATTCCACTGAGAAAAAGATGGTTCAATATGTCCCAATTTTAGCTGTTCTTCCACTAATTCTGTCAGCACTTTTAATTTATCAGTTTTAAGGGGCCACTGACCTGTCCAAATTGGTTTGTCAGATTTCCATTTTATTTTTATTGGTGCTGGTGTTTTTATGGTAGTGGATCCTACGAAAAATTTTGAGTTTTGAAATTGACAGAAGGTTCAGGCTCTTCTAGAGCTAATGGGATGTGGGATTCTGCTTTCCACTGTTTGTGTGGGTCACGGCCCCACAGAAATGGTGAAAATGGGTCCACGTGAGGTGTGATTATTGCCTTTTGATTTTCTGGGCCATGAAATACCATAGTCCTCGTACTCAACAGACAGGAGCTCAGGCCTCCTATTCCTTCTAGGGAATACGGGATTTCCTGGAGAAGCCAATTTTCTGGCCATGCTTTATTAGAAATTATGGTAACCTGAGCACCCGTATCTATCATTCCATCAAAGGGTTGCCCTTCCAAGTGAAGTTTGATCATTGGTTGTTCATCTTTAAATTTAGTAATTAGAGCCACGATTGGTTTTGAGCCGCAACCGGATCTGTGCTTCCAAAACCTCCAATTCTAGTCTTATCTGAAGTCCCAAATTTGACATAAGGCACGATTACTATCTGGGCAATCGCTTCTCCTTTTTTAAAGGTCCATGTAACTGGTATGGTAATAACTACAATGATTTCTCCCATAGAATCTGAGTCAATGACACCAGTGGTTATTGATATACACTTTATGTTGAGGGAACTTCTGCCAAGAATCAAACCCATAGTATCTAGGGGTGGCGGGCCCACAATGCCTGTTTCTAACATGTAAGGGCATGCTCCAGGGTAAATTGTAATGTCCTCTGGGCATAATATGTCTAAACAGGCGCTCCCTAATGTGGAGTGAACTAATTCCCTTATCGTGATGAATTTTCTTGGGCCGGGCTTGGAAGGATTATTGTCTGTGAGCTTTGCCCCTGATTTGGAAGGGCCTGGGGGGAGGCCCTGTGGGCGTTTCCCTGCATCTTGTATGTGTACCCTTGAGGAGCTGAATTTATAAGAATACGGCAATTTCTTTTGATATTCCCGTTTTCCACAATGGTAGCAGGCGATTTGCCTCCTAGGGATTGAGTTGAAACCTCTACTTAGGTTATTATCAATGAGGTTTCCGGATCTGCAATCTTTCGCCCAGTGGCGAACCTTTTTGCATTTTGGACAAAGGCTTGGTTTACAGAAAGTGCCCTTTCCCGGAGGGGAGTAAGGCATCATTCCCTTTGTAACTGGGAAGGTTTGTACCGAGTCTAAATGGGGTGGGGGTTGGGGTTCCTCATAGAGATTCTGACAGGCATAAAGAAATTCATTCACATCTATCTTTTCATTTAATGTATTCAATACTAATCTACAGACCGAATTTGCATTATGATAAGCCAAAGATTTTACTAGGAAGTTTCTCATCTCATGTTCGACTTGTAACTTCAGCGCATCTTTAATCTTATCTACAAACTCTGCATATGATTCATAAGGGCCTTGGGTAATTTTTAAAGTTTCCTCTACCAATGCTGTTAGAATCAATTTTTTTCTGATGATGACAATGCAATATCCCTAATTAAATTTAAGATTTCTTTAGGTAAAGCTGCTTGTGCCTGAATATTTGCAAATTGATTTTCTGCCATCAATAATTCATACAAATAGAGTAACACCTGCCACTTGTTTTTTTCTTACCATCTGGGCTATATAATATGTCTTTTATGCCTTCTGAATAGTACATTTCCCTTTCAGTTCGCTGTTTAGATGACAGGCTTATTTCAGCTATTCTTTTAAAATCATACCAAGTCCAAGATGAGTTATGACTCCAAAGTCTTAGTAACTCCATATGTATGGTGATTTTAGACCATACTCTTTACATGCTTTTTTAAACTGATCTAATTCTTCCATTTGATAGGATTTATAGTTAGAAACATTTACCCCGGGTAAAGGGGATGAGGCTAGATTAGCAAAATTACTCTGAATAGAGCTCTGAGGCCGTGCGTGTGGTTCGTCTGAATCTGCACTGTTGTGCGATTCCATTTTGTGAATAGAATGAGGCCTCGCTTCTGGTGTTAGCACTGGAGGTTGATCATTGTCTGAGTCACTATGTCATGCGATTTGCTAGAATCAGGCTTAACTTTCCGAGTTGTTTTTCTTCCAGCAAAAATTCCTATATTGTTGATGGTGGGGGTTGGATTCGTCAGCCCACACCTTGGTCTGAATTTTCATCAGAAAGATTTCCTTATTATCCATACTGGTTTTAGCCTCACCATTTCTACACTTTATTTTCTAAATACCAGCCAATAACTATGCTCACAGTAACAACGTGAGCCAAAACAGAAATTCCATAAACTATGCCGGCTGGAGAAAATGCAATTTTCATTTGAAATATAGACAACCATCCAACTGCAGTGATTGTCCTTAGATCAAAACCAATTAGTTTTAAACAAAATGGAATGATCCACTTGCATAAGAGAATCAATGTGTAAGCAAAAAGGTGGCAGAATCCACATGACTAACCACAGAAACCATCTGATGGTCAGCAGAGGAAATTTCCAATGAAGTATTTTGCTTACAGTTTGAGGGTCCAGGTTCAGCCTCTCTGGCCATTATGTTGCAAGTCATCCCCTGAAGAGGTCGACTGATGGAGGAATGGAGGATGAGGTCTTTCTCCTACAGCTCGGAGCACGTGTCTGCCACCCTGATTCAGCCGGCACTTCTGAGATGAAGCGGCAGGTAAACAGTCAGGCTTGTGGAAATATTAGCTTTATTTGGTGGACAAGACTGAAGTCCAAAGCATCAGCATCAGTTCCAGCCAAAAAGCCCCTCGCCTTCCACAGACCCTTGTTTTTATCCCCCAGAATCAGGTACCACCCTAGGGTGGGGGCAGAATGCCAGGTCACACCCTAGGGTAGGGCACAATCACTGATCAGGGTAGGGTCAGTAACATAATCATCCCATAAAATGTTTATATACACAACACTATATAAAGACAAAGTTTATTACTTCATTGGGCAAAATATAGGAGAGATGCCAGTACACTTCCTTGGCTAGCCACCTTCTCAGCTATGTCATGCAGTTTATGGTGATTGCATTTGTTCTCTGTGGATGCTGAAATGTTACTTACAGTTCATTAGTCACCACTACTTCAAACATAAGGCTCCTAAACTGCATGTCCTCTGTTATCTCATTAGTTTTGACCTCTCACTGAAGCCTCACCAAATCCCTGCAAACATAAGGCTTCTTCTTGAGTACTCAGGTGTCTAATGAGATGTGATCTTCTACGAAAACCTCGTCCACACTCCCAGCAAGCATGGGGCTTATCCCATGTTTGTCCAGTGCAATGAAATGACCTGTCGCTGAAACTTGGCCCACACTCCCTCAAAAATGGGGCTTCACCTGTGTCCTGTATGATAGTTAATTTAAGTCTGAAGTTTCACAAACAATGCAAACATGGGCTTCTCCCCTCTCCTCTGGTGTGTGATGAGAATTAACCTCTCACTGAAGCCTCACTCACACTCCCTTCAAAATGGGGATTCTCACTTGTGTGTCCTCTGCTGTTTGATGAGGCCTGACATTGAAACCTTGCTCATTCACTGCAAACATAAGGCTTTTCCTCTGTGTGTGTCCTCTGGTGTCTGATGAGATGAGACCTTCGACTGAAGCCTCGCCCACATTCTCTGCAAACATAGGGCTTTTCCCCTGTGTGTCTTCTCTGGTGTATTTTGAGATTTGACTTGTGACTAAAGCCTCGCCCACACTCCCTGCAAACATGGGGCTTCTCCCCTGTGTGTGTCTTCAGGTGTGTGATGAGATTTGACGCTTGATTAAAGCATCGACCACATTCTCTGCAAACATATGGCTTCTCCCCTGTGTGTGTTCTCTGGTGTTTGAGGAGAACACACAGCCGACTAAAACCTCGCTCACATTCACTGCAAACATAGGGTTTTTCTCCTGTGTGTGTCCTCTGGTGTCTGATAAGATGACACTTGTGAATGAAGCCTCGCCCACAGTCCCTGCAAATATGAGGCTTCTCCCCTGTGTGTATACTCTGGTGTCTGATGAGATGATACTTATTAATGAAGCCTTGACCACATTCTCTGCAAACATAGGGCGTCTCCCCTGTGTGTGTCCTCTGGTGTACTATGAAATTAGACCCATCGCTATAGGCTCGCCCACAGTCCCTGCAAACATAGGGCTTCTCCTGTGTGTGTATTCTCTGGTGTCTAATGAGATTGGACCTCTTAATGAAGCCTCGCCCACACTCCCTACACACATAGGGCTTCTCCCCTGTGTGTATCCTCTGGTGTTCGATGAGACATGACCTCCTAAAGAAGCCTCGCCCACACTCTCTGCAAACATGGGGCTTCTCCCCTGTGTGTATACTCTGGTGCCTGATGAGATTTGCCTTCTCACTGAAGCCTCGCCCACACCCTCTGCAAACATATGGTTTCTCTCCTGTGTGTGTTCTCTGGTGTCTGATGAGATTTGAAAACAAACTGAAGCTTTTTCCACACTCCATGCAAACATGAGTTTTCTCTAAGTGTGTACTCTGGTGTGTGATGAGATTTGATCCTTCACTGAAGCCTTTCCCAGGCCTTACATACTTGTCTCTTAAAATTCTTGGCACTCTTTTTCTTGCAACTACTTTACCTGTGTCCGTTGGATTTTCTTTCAGCCCCATGGGAATTTCTTCCTCCACTGCCATCTCATGTTTATTAGAGCTCCCTCTTTTCCTGTGATATAGTCTAGATATGGTTGCTGAAATTCTTTTATGCCTTATCTTCTTAACCAAAGGTATACCGTTTTCTTTGTGCCTTTGATTTTCAAGTATGTCATTCCTTGGTTCGTCAACTTTGTCATTATACAGGTCATAATGTTGCTGCCATTGATTCTGATCAAACGAACAATAGTTCTCTGACTGAGGGTGCTTTCTTGCAGCTGTTCCTCGGGGGATCTCAGAGGGATGTCTAAGTTTCATGTGATGACTGAGAAAGTTCTGACTGGAGAAAGCCACAGAGCAGAAGGAGCATGGATAAATTTCTGGCTTTGGTTCTGCTGAAAGAGGAAGGTTTTAGTCAGAGTAGATGGTGACAAATCTGTCGGTACTGCAGCTCTATCTCCTGCTAAAGTTTGTTTTCCTAGCTTTCCTTATTTTGTTGACAAAGCAAGAAAAAATCTTCATGCTCCTAAATAGTATGGTATGTGTTTTAGTTTGTTTGGATTCTAGGCCACACCCAGAGGTCTCCGGAGCTTATTCTTGGCTCTGCCAGGGATCATTCCTGGCAGGCTTGGAGAACTGTATGGAATACTGTACTATACCTCTGGCCCCAAAAAAGTGTTTTGTCATTCTACCTGCATTCACTAAATCTTGCAAAATTTAGAAAGGCCATATCCAGAACCTTTTCTTTCTTTTTGTCTTTGGGACAAACCTCAGAGTGCTCAGGGGTTGCTCCCATTTTTGCACTCAGCAAGAACTCCTGGTTGGCTGGGGAAGACCATATAGGGTTCCATGGATTTAACCTGAATTGGTGCAACAATTGGAAGGCAACAATCTACGCTACTGCTTTGACCTCTATCCTGGAATTTTTGACATTAAACTTAAGTGGCCTTTCTGTACACAGTACCCTGAATATCATATCACTCTGTGATGTGGTTTCAAAAGATATTTTACTTTCCTGAGTTATAATGACACTTGATTTCATGAGGTCAAATTATCCTCAGTGACTTCTTGTAGATAGAGGCCTTTGAATTAGACTTCATATGTGTCTCAATTAGTTTCCTCTGGTTTTGTTTCCCCATTGCCTTCTCATCTGGCTTTTCCCCCCTCCTCTTGGGGATGGGCTTTGTTGTGATCTCAGTAAAGGGTACTCAGGGAGCCAGACCTGTAGCACAGCAGTAGGGTATTTGCCTTGCTTGTGGCCAACCCAGGATGGACCCAGGTTCGATCCCTGGCATCCCATAATGTCCTATAAGCCTAGATGCAGCTCAGTTCAGGCCTCTTGAGTGGAAAGGTATTAATGTGGTTAGGAAGCACCTAGCTTGGCTTTGTACCAACAGAGGAAGGAAAAAGTTATCATTACAGATTTCAAGTGAATAAATATAAATGTGAATCTTGACATCTTAAAATCACATTCTAGGGTCGAGACATAGTACAAGGTTTATGTTTTATGCCTAGCCTGTAGTGAATTCCAGTTCTATCCCTGACATTGTATGTGGTCCTACAAGCACTGCCAGGAGTGATGTCTGAGTACAAATCCAAGTTATAAGTATGTATTAAAAGCCCAAAAGTTGTATTTAGGAAGAGAATATTAATTCAAGAGGCAAGGCCCTAGTTTTGATCCCCAAGAACTGTGTGGCCTGTGAGCACTGAGGGATCTGACCTAGTAATACACTGACTACAATGAAAAAAATGGGTAGAACATCAAACCCAAAGTCAATGTCAACAGGATCAATACCCAATCTACAACAAGCCATACACAGAGAGAAGCAATTAACACTAGCAGACTGGGGTGGGGGCAGGGGGCGCGCAAGAGAGGGAGATATGGAATGCATACTGGGAATAGGGGTGGAGGGAGGACAACAGTGAAGGTGGGTATGGCTCTGATTTATTGTCACCATGTACCTTAAATATTACTGTTACTGTGAAAGATTTGTAATTCACTTTGGTCACAATAAAAATTATTAAAAAATAATTGGTAGAGGGGCCGGGTAGGTGGCGCTGGAGGTAAGGTGACTGCCTTGCAAGCGCTAGCCAAGGAAGGACCGCGGTTCGATCCCCCGGCGTCCCATATGGTCCCCCCAAGCCAGAGGCGATTTCTGAGCACATAGCCAGGAGTAACCCCTGAGCATCAAACGGGTGTGGCCCAAAAACCAAAAAAAAAAAAAAAAAAAAATTGGTAGAACAGCTAACACTACATGCCGCTTAGATCTCCAGTACTGCATAATCTCACAGCATCACTGGGAGCCACTCACAAACACTGCATCTCGACTACCCTCTGAAAATCAGTGAGAACAACCAGTGCTGACATGGATGGGGGGAGAAAGGAAATCATATTCACTGTTGGAAAGAATGCAGTCTAGTCCAGGCTTTCTGGAAAATACAAATATGCCTCAAAACAGTAGTTATTGAACTCCTATATGCTCCAGCAATACCATTCCTACAGTACACAAAATACAGGTACACCCTAGGAACAGAAAAGCAAAGTACAAACAGGTGCTACACTCTCCTATGTTAATCGCAGCACAACTTAAAATAGCGAGAATCTGAAAACAAACCATCTGTTGTGCACAACAACAGATAAGTGGCTGTAGAAACTGTGGTACATCTATACAATGGACTACTATATAGCCTAAAGGGATGAAGAAGTTATGAAATTTGCTTAAATACGGATCAACATGGAATTATGCTCCTATTACGAATCAGAAGGAGAAAGATAGAAAGAGTAGTCTCACTCATCTGTGGATTATATGAAAAATAAATGATGGTATGGTAATAATATCTAGAAACAATAGATAGGAGGGCCAGGAGGACCAGCCTATAAGAACCTTGTCACAAAGAGCAGTGAGTAGTTATGGCACTAACTGCACTGATAACTACGTTGACAAAGAAAGAGAGAAGCAGAATGCCAATTTCAGAGACAAGTGGGGTGGTGAGAGGGAGAGAAATGGGGGATATTAGTGGCAGGAACGTTGCATTGGTCAGGGGAGGTGTACATTTTATGACTGAAACTCAACTATGAACATTTCTATAAACACAGTGCTAAATAAATTATTTTTTTTTTTTTAAAGAAAAAGAGTTAGTTGAATGAAGCCTGGTTGAATGTGTCAACATTGATGGAGAGCACACATATTGGGAGCATCATGTTGAGCAGTTTGTCAAAATCCACATTAGCTTTGTGCTGGGCTCATTCATCAATGGTTTAAAACTACAGACAAAAGAATATTTGAATGGGCCACAAA